>NC_091434.1:157813160-158157486 GCF_964237555.1 Oryctolagus cuniculus | reverse complement strand
GGCTGTTTCCCCATTGTCCCTCCTTGGGTATTTCCCAGTGTATATTTTCTGTTCCTTGTAGTGTGGGCTTTTCATGGTTCCCAGCTCATTCTTCCTTCATGGCCTTGATGCAAGCTCTTTCTACTATTTGACAGTTCACTTGTCTACTTCTCACACATGTAAATAATAGCCGTCTTTTGATTTATTTAAGCATGCTAAATGTTTACTAAACAGCTACTATGTGTTGAACTTTGGGCAAGACATCAAAGGCTTCCACAATTCCTGATTTCAGAGAACTCACAGCTAGATGACTGTTGACTCTTGAAATGATGAAGTGTTTGGTAGGAAAGGGAAAGGAACTGATGGGTAACACTTTAACTCAACTTCTGGGTAACAGAGCATAAGAATTCTCTTGAGTTTAGTATTATTTTTAGCTTTTTCCAATGATGAATCCATGGCTCAGAAAGAATGTCCAAGGTCATTGGCTGGAATTCAAATTTAGGCCTAACTAATTCCAAAGCCATTTCTTTTCCTTGTCCTAGGTTGTTTAATGACAGAAAATTAGAAACTGGAATAAATAACTATAATCCAATGGGAGAAGTTCCAAAGTATGCCAGTTGCCAGTGAAATAAAGACTGAGGGCAGTTGATTTAGCTTTGGAAGAGGTGAGGGACGAGGGAGAAGGAAAACTACTGGGGAAGAGGGTATGCTTAGCCTTGAAGGGTAGAAGATGCCAGCCAGGCAGGGTACTGCCATTCACAACACAACTGGCTTAAAATAAAACAGGTATAGGAAGCTCAGACAACTCAGTCACAGCTCAGTAGATCACAACAGGCAAAGCCAGTATCCAGATCACAGCTGTTTGACTTCCTCATTTATGCTCTTAACCAAATGAAAAACTCTCATACTGAGGGAAGCATGTGACAAGACCGATGAGGGTGCCTCTTTGAATTGTGTGTCCCAGGCACCACACTTGCCTCACCAAGTTCTGGACCTGATGAGTGACATGATTAGATATGTGTCTTCACAGGGCTAGTGTGGCTTCAGTATTGTGAATTCTCAGTGTATCTGTGCATCTTCATGTATTTGGGAATAAAATGAAAGAATTCTTTATAAAGCAAGATAAATGTTTTTATCAGCCAGGGTCTTGGGTGCTTATGATACAGTGAGGTCTACAGACTTTGGGGGTCACCAGGATTGCTTAAAAAGTGTGGATGCCTGGACCCCAGCCTCAAAGATCCTGGTTCACCAAGGTTTAGAGATTTCTGAAATGTGCAGCTCAATTGACAACAACTGAGTTAATGAGGACACAGCTGCGCTGAAAAGCACTGGTAAACGCCTCAGATTGATGCTGGTAAGAAGCAGGACTGGTATCCCTCACAATGCTACCAAAGACCAGGCCAGGGACAAGGTCTGCAGGATACCAGGCTCCTCTGTGTGATGTGAGCACTGGTGTTCCACGCAACTCCCCAGTTCTATGAATCCTAAAGGTTTGGGCCTGGATCTCAGCTGTTTTCTGAGCACACATCCTTTTCTGTGCTGGGGCCTGTCCTTTCTTGTGTTGCCATCCAAGTGCTCCTTTTTACCTCCTGCTCTCTGGGAAATGAGACTGGCCCAGGACTGGCATAAAGTAACACTGAAAGCAGGACAATTTTGTGGTTGAGTTGGACAAAACGCCTACCTTCAAGAGACTGTATAATAACTGATGAGATGCTAACAGTGAGAGGATCAGTGGAGTGCAGCCTATGTAACAGAGAGCGGGGGCTCGGATGCCAGCAGGCCTGGTCTTGTGCCCTTGCTCTGCCATTGCTGGAGGATGAACTTGGGGTTCCTGGTCTGAAGAGAAGAACACTGCCAGGTGTTCCAGGGTTCTTGCAGTGTGACTCAGGGAGGTCACAGAGATCACGAGCTGCTTCACAGTAGCTCACCAGGCTTGCGTGCGTCAGGTTGTTTCAGTCTCCAGCTGAATTAAATTGGTGGTTGTTTTCAGGTAGTAAAAGTCATTTTTTTTTTTTACTTGTAGCTTTCCTGCTTCCATCTTGACCTTCTTTTGTATAAAGGAGTGCTGTGTGCATGTCTTTGACACGGTGGAGGATTCAAAGAAAAAACATAGTGCTTCCTTTTTCTTTGCTAAAATGATACTTTTCTCTGCTAAAATGATATTTTTCTTTGCTAAGATGATATTTTTTCCAAGGTCTTGTTTGAGTTTCCTCTTGTAGATGGAGTTTTTCCTGACCACTCCAGTCCTGTTCACTCTTCTTTTGTCTGGACCCAATTGAATGTCAGACACTTTGATGTCTGAAGATGTTCTGGGTGTTGTATTATTCAGGCAGCAGTTCAAGTGTGCCAGTCTGTTGCCCAAGCCAAGTTGTTAAGCTTCCCTTGTCCCTCTACTTGCTCTGCTACCATTGCTCTTTGCAATGAAGCAGCCCTTGAATAATTCACGGAATCCTAATGGGGCAGCCAGAGAACCTCTCTGGATTCTGCTTGGAGTTGAAGCCTTAAACTTTTCCAGCAGCTGGGCCAATCTGTGAATTGTGGTGTATCTCTTCATCCTATGTCCTTGCCATAGTTTCCTGCCAATGGTATCCTCCTGATTTTTTTTTCTTTTTTTCTTTTTTGACAGGCAGAGTGGACAGTGAGAGAGAGAGACAGAGAGAAAGGTCTTCCTTTGCTGTTGGTTAACCCTCCAATGGCCGCCGCGGCCAGCGTACTGCGCTGATCCGATGGCAGGAGCCAGGTACTTCTCCTGGTCTCCCATGGGGTGCAGGGCCCAAGCACTTGGGCCATCCTCCACTGCACCCCCTGGCCACAGCAGAGAGCTGGCCTGGAAGAGGGGCAACCGGGACAGAATCCGGCGCCACGACCGAGACTAGAACCCAGTGTGCCGGCACCGCAAGGCGGAGGATTAGCCTAGTGAGCCGCGGCGCCGGCCCTCCTGATTTCTAATGTGATTCTTAACACATACACATACTCGGAGCCAGTGGCCAGCCCTCTCAGCCACCCCCTGCCCTGAATTGGTAACATATATTCATGCCAACATGGCACCTGAGAGCACCATGGCAGGGATTTGCCCTCATCTCCTTCAGTGTCTTCTTCCAAACTGCCCCAGCGAGACATATTCATAGCCTAGGTAAGACCTGCACTTGCTCTGCAAACGTAGCTTCAAGACAAGTTGTCGAGCTCTCTTTGCTAGGCCTTGCTGCACCCTGACTGCAGGCCCCAGCCCCTCCCTTGTAGGAAGTCTCTCCCACTGCCTGTGGCCATTCATCACACAGTTTTCAGGTGGCATGCTCTGCCGTGCCGTCCTATGTCGCTGTTCTTCTCCAGACACTAATCCAGAAATGAGCCTAATTAGGAGGACAGTATGGTAGAGCAGAAAGAACATGAAATTGGGGCTTGAAAGACCTGACTTAAAATCTGCTTATGGGTGATTCTCCCAATCGCAGTTTTCACCTTTGAAAAATGCATTAGTTCATGGGTTACAGGCAGTGTGTATAGTGCAGCCGGGACAGAGTGGGCCTGAATAAGTGACATCTATGTATTTTCTGTTATAATATATAATCATATCTGTGTGATTCCATGTTTGTTTTTAGTGATCAAATTTATTGTGATGACTTGAATATTTGTTCTAAAACACATGACAGTGATGCTCAGTGGTTAGATGTGTGTATGTGTGTGTGGGTAAGTGAAGAGTTAGACTTAGAAGCCTGCAACCTGTCACAGTGAGTAATTAACCACTAATTCTGCAGGGAATGAGTCTTGGGTATGAACACTGACAGGGCATAAAGAAGCACATATTCCCTATGAAACAGAAAATATATCTTTCTGCCTTTATCCAAGTCATTAATACAGTGTCAAAAAGGGCTTATTAATGAACTCCATGATATGCTACTAAAGATACAACTCTGAATTGATGTCACATGTCACTTGGGGCCACATTGCCTAGCAGTCTGTCAATCTCTAAATGAATCATTATTGTTCAGCTTACATTTCCTGGTTGTGTTCATGATCAGTGTATGAACCAGCTGACATATTTCTCGTTGGCAAGGTGCCAGAATGTCATGGTATTTATGGAATTTTTCTTTAACTTTTCTCCCTGATCTTCAAACAAGGAAATAAACCTTTGAATTGCTGTAGGTCACAGAAGTGAGACGAGTGTGGAGACTAAATTTAAGTTAACTTGTGCCTTCTTGATTCGATTTTTTAAAGTCTAGAATCCTATCAGAAGAAATGTGTGCTCAAGAAATGGTAGATAAATGGTCTGTCTGGAAATGTACTTGTATACTGTGAAGTCCAGAAGGGCTTAAGGGAAATTAAATCAAAAGCTTCCGGTTCACACTCTTTCATTTTAGAAGGCATTTAGTGCCCGGCAAGTGAATCCTGGTCTAAAAGGACTCCAGTGGTCCCCACAGTGCGGGCAGTATTCTCCTGTCCTTCTAGACTGGAGCCTCAGGCAAGGAACACACAGAGCCATCTACAGTTAAACTACAGGGATCGGGATCGTTATGTTTGATGACTCCTTCAAGGGAATTCCTGTAAATCCACCTTAAAGTCCTATATCAGACCCCTGTGCAGTGTTGTTTTGTGCAGTTTTAAAGACATGAGCAAAAAAAGGTGTCCAAAGGCACAGTCAGGACAAAAATCCAGTCCAACCAGTGGCCCCAACCAGAATTCTCAGCTCTGATTTTATCTTCCAAGATGCTTTCTGTTATCTCAAGGACAATCATAAAGCTCACAAGCTAAAATAAAGTTTAGTCCTTTCATTAAAATGAAAAAAACAAAAAGCTTTATTTATCTTTGTGTGTGTGTGTGTGTGTGTGTGTGTGTGTTGGGGAAAGGGATAAAGAGAAGTGCTGAGAAATCAGATAAGCTTGAGAATTGGGGATTTAATTCCATACAATCAGGGGGAGCACTTATTTGAGTTTTGCTGTTTGTTCAACGCATTGTCTTGTGCAGGGGGAGCTGCTCTCTGCTGCCCCTTCCACTAACACCTCCCGTATGTGTGTTCCCAACATATGCCAGAGGTTTGCTACTCTAGGCTGTGAGCTCTTTAGTGTTGCTCTAGCACAGCTTCTGGAACTTGGTAGATATTCAGGAAACGCTTGTTGAAGGAATAAAGGAGTAAATGCAATGCAGTAATTTCTCTTATTAATCACTCTCTCTTCGTTCTTTCCATGATTTGTGTGATTGCTGGCACATACACAGTAGGTGCTCAAAATATGCTGGTTATGTGAATGAAGTGTACAAGAGTGGTAGCTGGTGTGGCATCCAAAGGGCATAGGGTAAAGAAAAATTGACAATATACTCATCATTTGATCGTATAAGTCTTTAAATGAGTAGCTGTTACATTTGGCTTATTATTTGTCTTTTTTTTTTTTTCCAAAACAAACTCTGTTGGGACATAATTCACTGCCTTTTTACCTGGGAGTAAGAAAAAAATTTTAAAAGACCTTATATTAGGAGAAACTTGAAAGTGAGGTTTGAAAGCTTGGGAGAATGATGGCCTTGTGAATTACATTCGTGGAACAAATTGAATATGGGATGTGGATTATGATGGTTTCATTAAACATTTTTCCCTGAGCACAGTTGCTTCTTTTTGCAAATAATGCCGATAAACCCAAGGGGAAGAAGCGGTTGTAATCACACCAGTGCCTTTTTGATGTTCCTCAGGTTGTGAACGTGGCAGGGGGAGTCTCCTTTCTTGATGCAGTTACTGCCATGGATTATTTCCCAGGATTAAACTTGGAAGGCTACCCTAACAGAGACAGCACAAAATATGCAGAGATTTATGGCATTCCATCTGCTCACACTTTGTTGCGAGGGACACTGAGATATAAGGTAAGCATCTATACTTTTGTATTTTTAAATTTCTAAAAGCCATTATTTGAGAAAGAGAGGGAGAAGGAGATGGAGGAGAGAGAGAAAGGGAGAGAGAGAGAGGGAGAAAATAGAGAGCTCTCTTGTGTTGGTTCACCCCCAAATGCCCAGGCACCCCCAATGTGGGATTTTCACTGCTAGGCCAAACATTCGCTCCTATTACTACTTTTGATATAAATGGTACATAGAATTAATTTTCTGGAGTAATCAAAATAATTGAGATGCTAAAATAAGTTGGAGCCTATTTTCTCAGGAAACTTGTGAGTGACTGTTTTAAGAGACCCAAATGAAAATAGCAGAAGAACTTGTTGACTGGTTAGGAGATGGGGCAGGCAGAGGACCAGCTTCAGGCTGAGTGACATTTGGGGAGCAAAGGACCACACCAGGACCCCACGTCTGTTCGCCTCTCAGCAGTTCCTTCCGGAGTTACAGCAGTCTCAACTTCCACACAGTGGCACCATCCCTGGCTTCTTAGGTTCAAATCCAGTGGAGATGAAACACTACATCATTCTAACAGTTGAATATATACCTTTGTCTTGTTAGCTGGTACTGGTCCCTGAGGTTAGTGGGATAAAATGTGCCGGTCGGCTTTGGCATGCTGGGCACATCCCTAGAGCTGAAGGTGGAGTAGCATCCCTGGAAAAACGTGAACTGAACTGGGGAAAAGGAGTGGACTGAAAGGGGCTTCTCCAAAGCAAATCTGACAGATTTTTAACCACAAAACAAAGAGTGCATTCTAGAAACCTAAGTACCGTGTTTACTACACATTTATGAATCAGGCAAGAACAGTTTTAAGTATGCCTAAATCAAGACAACCAGTGTAATGATTTCCTAGCATTGCTGATTCCCACTGGCTTGAAAGAACAGAAAGGCATCCACTCACCATTCAATGTCTGAACTCAGCTGGGAGCAGGGTTGGCGCCTTCAGTCACACACATCAGATGAGCTCTGTCTCCCTCATCATGGCACCTTCTTCCATATGTCTCAAGTGTCCTCTGCTCTTCTGGTGTAGGATGAGTCATCGGCTTTAGGGCCTGCCCTAAGTCCTGGTTGGTTTCACATCAAGTCCTTAGCTAATTTTATCTGCAATTATCAAATAAACTCACAGTCTGCAGCTCTGGAGGCGACAACTTTGGGGGAAGGGTGCCGCAGCTAGCATCCATAAAAAACATGCACCTTCAAGAATGAGCAATCTGCTTTCAGGGCTGGCCTTGTGGCACTGGGTTTAAGCTGCCACATATGTGATGCCACAATGCTGGCATCACGTTTCAGTCCCAGCTGCTCCACTCCTGATCCAGCTCCCTGCTAATGCTCATGGGAAAGCAGCGGAAGATGGCCGAAATTCCTGGGCCCCTGCCACTCACGTGGGAAAGCTGCCTGGAGTTCCAGGCTCCTGGATCCAGCCTGGCTTAGCCCTGGTTGTTGCAGCCATTTTGGGAGTGAACCAGTGAATGGAAGATCTCTCTCTCCCCTTCCCTCTCCCCCTCCCTGTCCCCCTCCCTGTCCCCCTCCCTCTCCCTCTCCCTCTCTCCCCCTCTCCCCCTCTCCCTCCCTCTCCCTCCCTCTCCCTCTCCTTCTCCCCATCCCTCTCCCCCTCTCCCCCTCTCCCCCTCTCCCCCTCTCCCCCTCTCCCTCTCTCCCTCTCTCCCTCTCTCCCTCTCTCCCTCCCTCTCCCTCCCCTTCTCCCCATCCTTCTCCCTTTCCCCCTCCCTCTGCCCCTCTCCCCCTCTCCCTCCCTCTCCCTCTCCCTCTCCCCGTCCCTCTCCCTCTCCCCCTCCCTCTCCCCTTCCCTCTCCCCCTCCCCCTCTCTCTTCCCCTCTCCGCCTCCCCAACTCTGCCTATCAAATAAATAAATAAATCTAAAGAAGAGAAATCTGCTTTTAGCTACATCTGTCCTGTGAGGTTTCCTAGGGCAGAGAGGTGATACTGTGTGTTATCTATTATTCACTAATTACTTTTTTTCCTGTGTTATGTAAGGATCCTGGGACTGTCAGAGATGGGCTCTTTTTGTTCTCTCTTACCTTCTTTTTTTTTTTTTTAGATTAATTTATTTATTTGAAAGGCAGAGGCAGAGAGAGAGAGAGAGAAATCTTCCATCCACTGGTTCACTCCCCAGTTGGCCCCAATGGCTGGAACTGAGCCTATCTGAAGCCAGGAGCCAGGAGCTTCTTCTGGGTTTCCCATGCGGGTGCAGGCCATCTTCTACTGCTTTTACAGGGTGTAGCAGAGAGCTAGGTTGAAAATGGAGCAGCCAGGACTTGAACCTGTGCCCATATGGGTGCCAGTACTGCAGGAGGCAGTTTTACCAGCTATGCCACAGCGCTGGCCCATCTCTTACCTTCTGACATGCTGTTATACCTTTGCCTGGGGCTTGTGCCCCAGACACCTACACTATTTCCTTTGGTCTGCTTCAGACCTGTTCTTTATGAGTCTCCCTATACCATGTGAATTAAATGACCAATCCCTCAGCAAAGGTGCTTCCTATTCCCCTTCACTACATGAAGTGGCAGCAGGATCCAGTGGACACTTGGAGCAGTATTCATATGTGAAAGAGATTAGTTCCACAGTGTTGATGTGGGAATACTGGCCTCTGGCTTGCCTTGTTTCTGTCCATTACTAGTTCTGATTTATTCCTTTTCTCATATATTAAAATTTCATTGTACTATTTAAGGTATACAATATGATGTTATGGGATGCCTGTAGAAAGTGAAATGGGTTCTACATCGATCTAAATGAACATAACCATCTTCTCACATAGTTTTTGTGGTGAGGACAGCTAAAACCCAACTACATAAATCCCAACTACAGTACAGTCAAATACCTGTGGTCCTCACAGTGTACATTAGGGCTCTACATCTGCATCCTGCATACTTCCTACTTTGCATCTTTTGACCTACATCTCCCCAAAACCTCCCTTTCCGCAAATCCCTGGTTACCATTTTTTATTCATCTGCATATTTAACTTTTTTTTTAAGATTCTACATATAATAGGCCTCATGCAGTATTTTTCTTTTTTGTGTCTGAGTTATTTCACTTAGGGTAGTGGCTTCCAGGTCTATTCTCCTACTTGTTCTAGAAAAAAAAAAAAAAAAAAAGACAACCACTACATCTCCTAACCTTTAGAATACATTTATGGGCACTTAGCATTTACTTTTCAGCATCTTTATTTGTATTTTTATGTGCATTTTTATTGCATCATATAAAAGATTATAAGTTCCTGGGGGACAGGTAGATATAGTTTTGTGAATTAATATCCTCCTCATCCAGCAATCAAACTAGACATCAATGAAAAATATCCTGTGGAGATCTCGAAACTGGTTCTTTCATAGGCCTTTAGGCACAGTAGAAAGTCTAGCCTGAGTTGATGCCACACCAACCCCAGCTCTGGCAGGTTTCTTTAAAATTTTTATTTATTTATTTGTTTGTTTTCAATTTGTTTCACAGAGAGAAAGATGGAGAGATAGAGCGATCTCCCATTTGCTGGTTCATTACCCTTAATGTTCCAACAGCCAGGGCTGGGCCAGCCCAAAGTCAGGAGCCCAGAATTCCATCCAGGTTTCCTATGTCAGGGGGGCAAGCACTTGAGCCAACATCCGCTGCCTCCCAGGTGCATTAGCAGGAAGCTGGATCAGAAGTGGAGGTGCGGAAACTTGAACCCGTCCTCTGATTATGAAATGCAAGTGTCCCAAGTGGAGTCTTCACCACTGTGCTAAATGCTCTTTTTTTGTATCCAGTTGTTGGTATTTTGTGATAGCTTATAGTATAATGTTTTGCCAAACAGGAAGACCCAGGAATAAAATCTTTTAATGATTTAAGACTTGAATAAAACTCTCAAGATTGTGTATGAATGAGTGTCATCTCTATAGAATCTCTCAGAAGGAAGATATCTCAGTGTTCATCTCTATGGTGTCCCAATCCTAGGCAATGTCAGAAACCCTCCAGTGATCTGACTGTTCTTTGCAATGTCAGGGAGGAGAGGCTGTCTTTCACATATGACAGGGAGACTTGGCCTGTCTCCTTCTCTGACTGTCATATGCATGGCCTTCTAGACCCAGCTTAACAGTACTTGTGCATGGAATCTTTCCTAATTCCTTCTTCTGGAGCTGTGAATTTCTTCTTGTTGCCCCCATGCAGTGTGTTTGCCTCTGGTATAGCTCCATACTGTTCTAGGTTAGTCGTTGGTGGTCATGCATTTTTGCTCATCTTGTTTCAGGGATTACTTGACTTGTCTGACCCTTCTCCTGGGCTGCAGTTTTTTCTTGGGTGAGGACTATGCTTTTTCATCTCTGTAGTTTCAGCCCCTGGCACAGATTTGGCATATGGGAGCAGCATGCTAAGCCTTATAGATTAATGAATATATAAAATAAATTAATTTCTAAAGGTCACTATAAAACCCTATTTCTGGGATTAAGAAATAGCTCTGAAGTCAGTATTTTAGATGTTGGATAAAGGAATTCTCAGCACCTGTCAGAACCTGGAAGTCAGCTGAGGGTGTTCCTTTTGTTTCTCCTCTTTGAAATCGACTCACATTGAGTTAGCATGTACAAACCTGATCCTTTCATTAGCAACCTTTGAAAGGTTTAAACGATATCACCTTGGAGAAATGTGGGAATTTCTAGTTGATCACACATTTCACACAGTGAAATCTCTGGTGACCACAGGAACTTTTAAAATTTTATTAACTTTGTTGCTTCCCAAAGTTATTTCTCACACTTTTCACTTTCTCCTTCTCTCTTACACTCTCTCTCTTCTCTCTCCCCTTCTCTTTCCCTCTCCCCTTTCCTTCTCCATGTCTTCCTCTCTCTGTCTCTGCTTGCGCAGTAACTGCAGCAGCTACAAACTTCCTTGTTTTAGCCCTCCCGTCCCTCTGTGGATTTGCATACAGGAGAAAAATCTCTTGTGTTTTTACTTTACTTCATTGGTCAGTTACAATTCATTTATCAATATTTGTTCTCCTTCAGTAGACTGCAATGTGGGGATGTTGGAAAATGGGGTGAGGGAATAGGGTTGAAGGATAAGTATACACAACTACTGTGTGTACTGTGTGTGTATATATATGTATATATATATACATAATATATATACACATATACATGTGTGTGTATATAATATATATACATATATATGTATATATTATATATATAACTTCCCTGCTTTTTATACATGGAATCCAACAGCTAAAAAGATAATTACAATTGTGTCAATTTCCTTTATAGAGATGTATACAAAATGCTATGGGCATACAGAGAAGAAGGGAGTACTCAGTTACCTAGGGGGTCAGGAGATGTACTGGGCTGGATCATAAGGCAGGAGTCAACATTTTGTAGGTGGAGGATGCTGGCCAAAGTGTTCCAGGCATGGGAGCAGTGTGTAAGGAGGCCCTGGTCCCTGGAAGATCACAGTACATTTGGGGAATGGTGTGAGGTGGAAACCGTGATTGGAGTCAGATTTACGCTATGGATGTTGGAGGACACATGAGAAAAATCTGATTCCTACCCCTCCTCCTGCTCCTTATATGCTTAAGGGTATTTTTTAAAAAGGTTTATTTTGTTTATTTGAAATGCAGAGTCACAGACAGGAAGAGAGAGAGAGAGAGAGAGAGAGAGAGCGAGCTTCCATCTGTTCATTCACTCCCCAAATGGCCACAGTGGCTAGGGCTGGGCCAGACCAAAGCTGGGAGCCAGGAGCTTCTTCTGGGTCTCTCATGTGGAAGGAGGAGCCCAAGCACTTGGGCCATCTTCTGCTGTTTTCCCAGGTGCATAACCAGGGAGCTGGATCAGAAGTGGAGAAGCTGGGACTCGACCATATGTGATGCTGGCATTGCAGGCAGCAGCTTTATCAGCTACATTACAACGCCAGTCCCAGGGTCGTGGCTTTTAGTCAATAGAATGGATTATTTGCTTTTGAGGGGATATCCTTATAATTTCCTCCTTCCATTATAAGAAAGGGCACACCTGGCTGTTCTATTCAATGATATTTTGTTGAGCCGACAGCTTATAACACATGGGGGAAATTTGCCCTTATGCCAACAGGAGAATGCAGAAGTAGAACACTCAGTTTTGCAGGGTCTCATATAAACCAGTGAAATTGTTATGACATGACTGATCCCAGTTTGAGCTTGGGGTGGTTGTATCCACATCAGCAGTACAACTATTTTTACCCTGTTTTCTAAAGTAGTTATGCGGATAGATCCCTCTTTTCATTTTCAAAAAAGGTTTAACATTTTTTTTTCTTTGAAGATAAGAGTTTCATACACTGCTTTAAAATTCTTATTTCAGGGATATTCCAAGGCTTTGAATGGATTTGTGAAATTGGGTCTTATAAACAGAGAAGCGTATCCTGCCCTTGAACCTGAGGCCAAGCCTCTCACCTGGGTGAGTGACTGCAGAGAGCTGTGCTGCCTCCTTGCTCTTCTGAAATGGGCAAGTGTGAACTGCTTCGAACCAGCATAATAACTATGTTCCCAAAGTTGCTTTTATGAAATGCATGGTTTGTTTATCTTACATAAAAGGTTTCTGGGGGAAAAAAAAATCTAAATTAAAAAAAGGAGCCCATTCTGTAGTGGATGTGCAGGAAGATAAAGCCACACCTCAGAGTTCCCTTTCCTTTCATTGTTATGGGTGCATGGAAAGGACCTGGGGAAAACAAACCAGGCCTGTTTTTTTGCAGTAACTCCTACCATTTGGTTATTTCCTGAGTCCTGAGCAGAGGTGTGCTGGTGTCTACACGGAGCTCTGGGATCTCCCAGTTGTCTGAATGATGACCTGGGACAGATGATATGTGGCTCAGGTGATGTGATAACCCAGGAGACATGTGGGTGCATCATGGATTTGGATTCCCAATCTTCAGATCCCATTAATCCTTTCACTCATCCATTCAGAACCATAAGGAATTCGGGTTTCAGTTACTGAGTTTATGCCCGAATCTGTTACATCAAAACCGTAGGGTGTCAGGGTTGGAAGAGACTTTGGAAATTTGGAACTGAATGTGAAGTGGAGTTTCTGCTAACTGCCAGGAATTGACTCATCACCATCTTGTCATTCAATTTAAACAAATATGCTCATATTCCAGTAGAAATACCCAAAACATAGCTCACAGAGAAAAAGACCTATATATTACTAATCCCATACAATTTTCCAAAAAAATTCCAAAAGAAACTGGTATTCTTGCTAGCTAGTTGTTTTTTATTTCAGTTTTTGTTTTTGTTAGTGTATATCCGTGAACATTTTCAGTCTATGTTTTACCTGTCATAAAGTTACTTGTTGGATTGAAGTGAAACAAATATTTGTTGAGGCAACTGAATTGGGGAGATCTGTGCAGGCATTTTTAGGGATGTCCCTGTGTCTTGGTGACTATCATCTAAAACAGGGTTGATAGACTTCTTTTGTAAAAGACCAGATTGTAAATATTTTAGACTTTATGGGCTAGGCTGTCTGTTGGAACCACGAAGATAAGTAATGCTACACATAAATAAGCATGATGCATTTCTTTTTCTATTTTTTGGATGCATTTCAATTAAACTTTTATTGAAAAAACCAGGTGCTGAGCCAAATTTGGTCAACCAGTTTGCTGACCCTTGATCTGGAGCTTAGCTTTTCCTTTACAATCCTGGAAAAAGTCTTGTTTAGAAATTAGAAAAAAATGCAATAGCCACTGTTGAAGGGGTCTTACTTTGAGATTTTATTACCTGCAAGGTCTTTCTCAGCTCTTGAATCTATAAAAGAACTTTAGTTGCTACTGACAACCATAGTATCAGGCCCCTTCCACTTTGTCCTGCCCCAAATTGACTGCTTCTCAGAGAGCAGTGAAGAATAGGTGAATAGCTGTTGGTGTATCTTCAAAGGAAGAAATGTGCTGTTAAGTGTAGGACCATCTATTTAGTGCTGAGTTGATGTTACGACCCATTTTTATTGTTGAAACCTCATTCTGGAATATGATACATCTACTGACATGTAGGAGCACAAACATGTGTATATGTATTTGCTGTATATGCAGTTTTCTGTTAGTATAATTTAAAAATTTGAGGTGTGTTTAAGATTCAATGTCTTAATGGGATAGCTTATAAGTTAATTTATTTTTTGCTTTATTAGGGACTTAGAGTTTTTTATCTTTATTTTTCTAACCAGAAAGAACTCCTCTGTGACCTAGTTGAGATTTCACCCTCGTCCAAGCATGATGAGCTGAAGGAAGCTGTTCTTAAGAAACTAGGAGGCGACAGCACCCAGATGGAGGCTGCTGAATGGTAAGGCACCTGCCACTCAGCTTGGAGCTGGTACACTGGATCTACCACTATTTGGTCCTTTCTAGTCAAGAAAGGTCAAAGATATAGGCAACCATTTTGCATTTGTCTTTGACTATTTTGGTTCTCCAGTGTTGATCCATTATAGATTACCAAGTACCACATTCATGTGGGGGATAAAAAGGAAAAAGAGAGGAACTCAGTGGCAATTATGATTGGGGAAATACTTGTTTTGAAACACTTTACCATCCAATTTCCAAGCACAGTGGGATATTTTTGCTTTCATGTAGGAAATTCTCTCCGTATTTTCCCAATTACTTCAAAACTTCCATTTACATAATTGCTATTCATTATGCTGACATACTTAATGTGGGAGAACTAACCTGTAAATTCATCTAAAAATGCTTTGTAATAATGTGAACTTATATTTCATTCTCTCTACTGTACTATAGGGAGCCATGCCTGGGGGAATCTGGGGATGATTCTAAAGGTTGAAACATTACTATTGTCATCTTATAATTAAGATACTCATAGATTGGAATGTCACCTTATGATTCTGCTCTTTCAAGATAACATTTTTTAAAAGATTTATTTATTTATTTGAAAGGCAGAATTACAGAGAGGCAGAGAGAGAGAGAGAGAGAGAGAGAGAGAGAGAGGTCTTCCATCTGCTGGTTCATTCCTCAAATGGATGCAATGGCTGGAGCTGGACCTATCAGAAGCCAGGAGCTAGGAGCTTCTTCCAGATCTCCCATGTGGGTGCAGGGGCCCAAGGAATGGGGCATCTTCAACTGCTTTTCCAGGCCATAGCAGAGAGCTGGATTGAAGTGGAGCAGCCAGGACTAGAACTGGCACCCTTGTGAGATGCCAGCACTGTAGGCAGCAGCTTTACCTGCTAAGCCACAATGCCGGCCCCTCAAGATAAAATTTAAGGTTATCTTTTCTGCTTTTCCAATTGAGAGCACACACAGGGCTTGAACTAATGCAGCCATCTGTTGCACTTTTCAGGTTGGGCTTACTTGGAGATGAACAAGTTCCTCATGCAGAGTCCATTGTGGATGCGCTCTCCAAGCATTTGGCAATGAAACTTTCCTATGGTAGGCCATGGGGTGTTGACTATTTCTGAAGAATAACAAGATAGAGTCAGTGCAACTAGAGAATTACACTGCAGGCAGGAGCCAAACACTCCTTGGGGAGGTGCAATGCTAGCGAAAGGGCACTTAGTCTGTTTTTCTAGAGGGAAGAGTATGAGAATCTCTTCTTATTGTCATAGGTAAAAATGAAGTTGGGTAATATGGGAAAGGGAAACAGTGGTTTTATCTTTAATTTTTAATGCATTAGAGAAAATACTGAAGGGATATTTTTGGAAGTGAAATGTGTGGTATCTACAGCAGTCTCTTAGTATCTGTAGTCAGGCTGACCTGAACAAAGGAGTGAGACCAGTGTTATACTTTTCTTGAGTTTTTCACTTGGTCTTCATGTTGAAAAGCCCTGTGGATAGTTGTATAATGACTGTGTACAATGAGAAAGGACACTTCTGAGAGCAGAAGGGGAAATTCAATATTTGAGTTGTAATGGTTGTCACATTTTAAAATTTCTTTATTTTAAGGCCCTGAAGAAAAAGATATGATCGTGATGAGAGACAGCTTTGGCATCAGACATCCTTCTGGACACCTAGAAAGTAAAACGATTGATCTTGTGGTTTATGGAGATGTTAATGGCTTCTCAGCCATGGCTAAAACTGTGGGGTTACCCACTGCCATGGCAGCTAAAATGTTGCTTGATGGTAAGTTTTATGCACTTGAGGGCTGAGTCTATTTCTATACCATCACCAAGTCACTCAGTGCATGGATATATAATAATTACTCTGGAACACAACACTTATGGGTTTCACTAAAAGTGAGCTGTCGTAGAAGGTTCCAGCACTTGTGGGTTATCGTGTGGTGAATAAGGAACATGGGCTTTGGAGTTAGACCTGATTTCCACTCCAGCTCAGTATCACGGTGGCTCAATGATGCAGGGTACACGTTTTTCAGCACCCTGGAGCCAGGGTCTCCTCGTCTTGAAAGTGGGTGCTTATATGTGTCAGCTTTTCATTATTATAATGAAATATCTGAGATAAGCTACCTAGGAAGAAAAGAGGTTTATTTAGCTCACTGGAGGTTTAAGTCCAAGACTGGTTGACCCCGTGTGTTTGGCCTCTGTGAGGACAGCAGCCGGCAATGCCAGAGCATGATTTGGTGTAGAGGAATGATCACGTGGTGAGCCAGGAACCAGAGATCAGCGGGTCCAGCTCAGGCTTTTGTAAGCAACCTCTCCTGAGAATTTCCTTCTGAGGGCACATCCCCAGTGACCTCAGGACCTTGAATGAGGCCCACATCCTAAACGCCACAACTGGATTCAGTTTCCTCTCTTTGGGGTTTTAAGTCCTCTATGATTTAAGGAACAAAATCATATTTAGCCCATAGAAGTATTACCATCCCTAGTTCACATTTGTGTCTGTGTGTTTGTGAAACTTAAGTCATAGAGCGTGTCAAATTCCTACCCCCATAAATGGTCCTCCAGGAAATGCAAACTCTCTTTACTTGGTTTTTGCAATTTTGGGAGTGACAGCTCTGAGATAGCAGGGGATATTCACTGATAGATCCTTAAGAATAGAGACAATACTTTATTAATCTTCATATCTCAGCACTGAATAAATATTTCAGACTATTGATGCCCCCTTGAACTTTCCATGGGATTACACCTATATACACCCACCATAAGTTAAAAATTAGTTAAATAAAAAATGCATTTTCATAAAACTAACCTATAGATCATTCCAGCACAGCAACACAGTTCATTGAATCATCTTGGTTGTTCACCCTCCTGGTAACAACTGCTGATGCCTCACATCACAGAGAGTATTGTGTGCATATTGTTAGCCCAGGAACATATCAAACTTTAAAAATGTGAGGTACAGTTTCCCCTGAATGCATATTGTTTTTGCAGTGTTGAGAAGTTGAAAAAGCATAAGTTAAACCACATAGTGGGAAACTTCTGTGAGTCAGTTCACGTTTTGAGTCTCCACTCTCCCCTTAAGATTCAATAAGTATCACCTCTGTATAGAATCCTTTATTTGACCCTTTTGAAAGACTGAGGAGGGGGTAGAAATCATGATGGCATATAACCATGAAATAATGAGAAAACTTATCTACAATGACATGTCAGCTAATATAAAATTAACCTGGATTTAGTTACTGAGGAACCCAGTGAAGAAGTGATCAGGCATGGGGTCATTGCAGCCTTGAAGCAAAGTGTATGGACTCAATAAAGAGCCTTCTAGTAGGTGACGGTGCTCACATAATCAGGGTGGCTTCACTTCACTCTGTTGGTGTAATCCCTGTAGCAAAAATAGCACCAGCCAGTTAACAGACCAGTCAGGCTTCCTTTCTTCTCTTTCTTCTCTGTCCTAGCAGTAATGAATGCAGCTAGGTGTACAAATTCTGACACTCTTTCTAAATCCAGCTGTGTTTTCAATCTAAAACCTACCCACTGTCCTTACAGAATGTTGATCAAGTAATCATTTAGCAGGGGACATTTAAACAACTAAAAAATGCCCATTCCTCCAACAGCCTACTGACTGAGTTTACTGTGGGGTGACACCTTCCATGTGGTGACTCTTGCTGGGGAAATGAAGCTTCTATACCGCCTTTGAAATGGTAATCACACATTTATGTTCCTCTAGGTGAAATCCAAGCCAAAGGCCTGATGGGACCCTTTTCAAAGGAGATCTATGGACCAATACTGGAGCGGATTAAAGCAGAGGGCATTATCTATACTACACGGAGCACAATCAAACCATGATTGGGAATTATATTTTGTTTTCATCTTCCCAGGCAACACAGCTCTAATCACTTGCGTGACAAAGATGCTTGTCAATGTGCTATTTTATAAAGTATAAAGCACAATGTATTTTGATTAAGTCAATATAATTATTTTTTTAAACATAAAGCTTTATTTTAATATGAAAATGTTTTGAATAGGAGGTGCCAGTAACTACCAGAATTTAATAATTCTATGTATTTTTTCATAAGCATGTGAAAGTGGTAGTGATCATGCTATTTGTTAATTTATTGTGTCACTTTTTTCTTACAAGAACACATTTTCTAAAATCAGAGATGCAGTTTTACTTTTTTGGTTACAAAAATGTCATCCCTTAGCTATACTTTTGCATTTTTCAAATTGATTCTTTTTAGAGTCCTTTAGGTTACTTATTAACAAACCTTTACAAAGTGCTATTTAATGCCTTTTTAGTAAGGTTACAATTTATTTAGTAAGTATTTTTCTTATAGTTTTCTCTTGAGTTTATGGAAAAGGGACTAAATAACATTAAACTCAACTCACTTGATCACCTCATAAGGCATAGTAAAAGTATTTAACAAAATCAAACACCTTTTTGTAATAAGAGGCCTCAATAAACTAAAAGGGAACTTCCTCACTCTGAAAAAGGCATCCGTGAAAAACCCAGAGCTTGCCTCATACTTGATGATGAAAGACCAAATGATTTCTCCCTAAGATCAGCAAGAAGGCAACAGTGTCTGCTCTGAGCCTTTCTGTGCAGCTTATACTGGACAGTTAGGCAAGAAAATGAAATAAAAATGATCCAGGGTGGAGAGGTAGAAGTAAAACTCTACCACAGATTATGTGCTCTTATTCATAGAAACCCAAAGGAAATCCATAGAAAATCCAAAGATACACTCTAAAATAAAGAATTAATAAATGAATTCAGCAAAGTGTCAGGACACATTAGTGTTTAGAAACTGATTGTCTTTTTTATATAGTATCAATAAATAAACAAAGAACAAAAAATGATATTATGAGAGTGATTCAGTTTTCAGCATCATCAGGAATAGGATAGTAATAGAATTGTGAGTCTAGAAATAATACATTTATGTCTAAAAGGTGCTAAAACAATTCTGGGGGAGGATATCTTTTCTATCAAATGGTGCTTGGAAGTCTATAGATATACATGCAAAATACTGAAATCAAATCCTTACCTCATACCACATATAAAATTTAATTCAAAATGTATTTTTACACTAAATATAAGAGCTAAAACTGTAAAATTCTTAGAAGAAAATGTAGGTGTCTTTATGAACTTGTATTAAGTACTGCTCTCTTAAATATCACTCAAAACACATGTAACAAAAGAAAAAAATAATTCATCACAGTCATCAAACTTAAAACATTTTGTGCTTCCTAAAACACCATAAAGAAAGGAAAAAGACCCACAGAATGAGAGAAAAATGTTGTTGATCTTATATCAGGTAATGGAGGAACTTCTATACAGAATATAAAAAGAACAGTTGTAACTGAACAATAAAAAGATAAATAACCTAATTTTTAAAACAGACAAGGGATCTGCATTGACAATTCTCTAAAGAAGCTATCTAGGAGGCCAATGAGCTCATGCCAAGATTCCCAACATCATTAGCCAGAAGGGGCATATAAATCAAGTGGATGAGATACCACTTTACCCACAAGGACGGACCTAATACAAATGATTACAACACATACTGGTGAGGATGAGAAATTGGAACCCTCATACCCTACTGATGCATACTCAGGAAAAAAATGAAAACATGTATCTACTCAAAAACTCATGCAGAGATGTTCCTAGCAGCTGTATTCATAATAGCTAAAAATAGAAACAACACAAATGTTCAATGTTCATCAATGAATAAAGGAATATATAAAATGTGATACATGCATATGTTGGGATAGTAGCCAGCCACAGAAAAGAAACAATGCGTAGATATTGTCTACAACATGGATAGACATTGAAAATATGCCAAGTGAAGGAAGTTAGACTCAAAATGCCACGCCATTTTATGATTTCATCTATATGAAGTGTCTAGAACAAGAAAATTTATTTATGTGAAAAGTAGATTAATGATTGCCCAGGACTGGCGGGCTGGAAGAGGAAGATGGAGTGACTACTAATGAGTGTGGAGTTTCTTTTTGGAATAATAAAAACATTTTAGAGTTGACTGTGGTAATGGTGGCACCACTGTGGATATACTAAAAACCACTGAATTGTATAATTTGTGTGAATGTTATGGTATGTGAATTGCACTTACATTGTTATAAAAACAAAATAACAAATAAAATTTGCTCCTTTGGGAAATAACTTGTCTTTAGAGATATAAATTGTTTCTTTTACCTTCATGCATTTTGCTCATATCTCATTGAAACTAATTCTGCCTTTGAAGTAAACAGGTGCTAAACTTGGGGTATATAACAATTGAGAAAGCATTTTATGTTTTATTTGGAATGGGTCAAAATGATTAAGGGCTGGCCCATTCTATTATAAATAATATATGTACATCAATAATCCAAAATAAGTAAATACATTTTTGGGCCAGCCCTGTGGTGCAGCAGAATAAGCCGCCATCCTCAGTGCTAAAATCCCATATGGGTACTGGCTCAAGTCTTGGTTGCTCCACTTTTGATTCAGCACCCTGCTAATGTGCTTGGGAAAGCAGCAGATGATGGTGCAAGTAGTTGGGCCCCTATACCCACATGGGAGACCAGCAAGAAGCTCCTGGCTTTGACCTGGCCTAGCCCCAGCTGTTGCAGCCATTTAGGGAGTGAATCAACAGATGGAAGACCATGCTCTCTCTCCCCTGTTTAAAAAAAAAAAAATTTTGTAATGGAATTGTTTCCATCACAACATCAGCCAATTAGGAAATATATTCTGTCACATTGATTTCACCCCCAATCTAGAATATTTCAAAGATTGGGAACTGGGAAAGCAGCACCTTAATGGAATGGGGGCACTTGTAAGCTGTCAATATAACTAGTTTGAGCTTTTTGATAAAAATACATGATAAAGGGGATGTAATTGAAGAGCTGATCAATGTTGGTGGTTACAGAAAAGGAAATATCAGTGAGCTTGAAGAAAGCTATGTGTAATCAAACACTGCCTTAGCTCTCAGAATCAAATCTACCTATAGAAATTCCAGTATTAAAGGTGGTATTAGGGGCCAGCACTGTGTCAGCCAGTAAAGCCACAGCCCGCAGTGCCGGTATCCCATATGGGCGCTGGTTCAAGACCTGGTTGCTCCTCTTCCGATCCAGCTCTCTGCTATAGCCTGGGAAAGCAGTAGAAGGTGGACCAAGTCCGTGGGCCCCTGCACTCATGTGGGAGACCCAGAAGAAGCTCCTGGCACCTAGCTTTGGATTGACACAGCTCCAGTTGTTGCGGCCATTTGGGGAGTGAACCAGCAGATGGGAAACCTCTCTCACTCGCTCTCTCTAACTCTGTCTTTCAAATAAATGAATAAATCTTTTTTTTTGCAAATTTTTTTAACTTTTATTTAATGAATATAAATTTCCAAAGTACAGCTTATGGATTACAATGGCTTCCCCCCCCATAACGTCCCTCCCACCCGCAACCCTCCCCTCTCCCACTCCCTCTCCCCTTCCATTCACATCAAGATTCATTTTCAATTCTCTTAATATACAGAAGATCAGTTTAGCATACATTAAGTAAAGATTTCAACAGTTTGCTCCCACACAGAAACATAAAGTGAAAAATAATAGATGATTTTTTAAATGATGATGAAATCAGATCAGACCTATTGTCATGTTTAATCCCAGTGAGAGTCAAGTTGGGAATTGATAATTTCTTCTTCTTCTTCTTCATTTTTTTTTTTTACAGAAGATCAGTTTAGTATACATTAAGTAAAGATTTCAACAGTTTGCACCCCCATAGAAACACAGAGTGAAATATACTGTTTGAGTACTCGTTATAGCATTAAGTCTCAATGTACAGCACGCTAAGGACAGAGATCCTACATGAGGAGTAAGTGCACAGTGACTCCTGTTGTTGACTTAACAAATTGACACTCTTGTTTATGGCCTCAGTAATCTCCCCATGCTCCAGTCATGAGTTTCCAAGGCTATGGAAGCCCCTTGAGTTCTCCGACTCTTATCTTATTTAGACAAGGTCATAGTCAAAGTGGAGGTTCTCTCCTCCCTTCAGAGAAAGGTACCTCCTTCTTTGAAGACCTGTTCTTTCCACTGGGATCTCACTCACAGAGATCTTTCATTTAGTTTTTTTTTTTTTTTTTTTTTTTTTTTGCCTGAGTGTTTTGGCTTTCCATGCCTGAAATACTCTCATGGGCTTTTCAGCCAGACCCGAATGCCTTTAGGGCTGATTCTGAGGCCAGAGTGCTGTTTAGGACATCCGCCATTCTATAAGTCTGCTGAGTATCTCGCTTCCCATGTTGGATCACTCTCCCCTTTATTTATTCTATCAGTTAGTATTAGCAGGTACTAGACTTGTTTATGTGCTCCCTTTGACTCTGTGGGGAGCAACTGGGAGCAACTCGGACTAGACTAAGTTACTGGAATTAAGACTTATTCTATGCATCTGCTTTCCCACAATATGGCGCTGAGAAGGGAAACAGTTTCTACACAGCTGCCTCCAGTTCAACCAATAAACTGTGGGACCTGCTCCTGATTGGAGGAGAGCAGTGTACTCGGCATGTGGGTAGCAGAGTTGGGATTGGTGGAAGAGGACTATAAAGGAGGAGAGAGACGGCATGCACCAGGAACATCTAAGGGGAACACCTGTGCAGCCCCCGAGAGAGCCGGCCGGCGGTGTGCCGCTCCCCTGCGGAAGTGGGGAATGTGGCAGGGGGAACCGCCCTTCCACGGAGGTGGAAGGGACAGTAGCCAACCCGGGAAGGACCAGCAGCCAACCCGGGAAGGACCAGCAGCCAACCCGGGAAGAACCAGCAGCAAACCCAGGAAGGGCCGAGCAGACAAAAGAACAGCGCAGGGTCCTGTGTCGTTCCTCCAGGAAGAGGGGGAGCGACATAATGGTGCCGTGACTCGGATAGGAAACCCAGGACGGATATGAAACTTAGGAGGGAAGAAACGGGAAGAAGCAGGAAAATACCAGAGAGAGAGACTAGCAAAGAGCCTAGGTGCCGGAAGAAGCTATTGAAAGCCTAGGCAGAGACTCGGATATGGACTGTGGGAAAGAAGTTAGGATTTAAAGTGAAAGCAAGAAGAAACTTAGACTCAGATACGGACTGCAGGTTGAAAGTGAAAGTGAAACCTATAAGAAACTTAGACTTGGATACGGACTGTGGGGAGAGGCCAGGAGAAATGAGGGGGGAATATTGTTGGAAGAAAACTTAAGGAAACATACCGGGTAGAGAAAAATGTTAGGGAGGATGAAGCCGCGAGTGCAGGCCGAGGCGGAGATGTAAGCCATCTTGGAATTCTTCAAGTCACCCCTGGGAGCAAGAGGCGAAGATCTGGAACCAGAGGCAGAGACGTGGGCCGCCAGGTTGGAATTCGCCAGGTTAGTCCGGGGAACTTGGACTGAATGCCGGTGGTGGCGGAAACGTGAGCTGGGGCTGTGTGACTCGCGGAAGCCGCCGTGTGCAGAGAGAGCACGGGGCGTGAATAGATAGGGAACGCGGTGCTGGCGCGAGGCCGTGGTGTGGACACGAAGGGCGTGGAGACCGCGGAGCCCACGAAGCCAAGCCGCGCAGAGCCGGGAGCCCGCTGCAGGGCGGGCACCGGCGCGGGCTGAAGTGGCTCAGAGACGGGAAGCCGCCGAGAAGCAGCCTCGGGGCGGGCGCCGGGAAGCCGCAGGGATAAGAGAAACAGAAGTTTTAGAAGTAAAATGAGAGAAATAGGAATGCTGGTAGATAGAAGTAAAATAGGAGAGATAGGAATGCCCAGAGATAGAGAAATAGAGAAAGGCCTCCCCACAACATGGCAATGAGAGAGCTTGGATTCGGTCTGCCTGATTAGGACGATAAGCACCTGCGGGCGGCTAGCAGCTTATGCGCCACAGGTCACCGAAGACAGGCACGAATTAACACCAATAAGTCTCCCCACAATACGGCAATGAGAAGGCTTGGATTCGGTTTGCCCGATTGCTAGGTTTTGTAAGCACCTGCAGGCAGTTCTAGCAGAGCAGAGCATGCGCTGCAGGGCACCGAACACAGGCACGCATCAGCGCCTAAAAACCTCCTCACAACATGGCGAAGAGAGGACCCGGATTCGGTTTGCCTGATTGATAGGACTTGTAAGAACCTGTGGGCAACTCTAGCAAGCAGAGCAGAGTGTGTGCTGCGGGGCACCGAAGACAGGCGCGTATCAACGCCAAAAATAAAAAGAAAGGGGGATCTGTGGGGAGCAACTGGGAGCAACTCGGACTAGACTAAGTTACTGGAATTAAGACTTATTCTATGCATCTGCTTTCCCACAATATGGCGCTGAGAAGGGAAACAGCTTCTACACAGCTGCCTCCAGTTCAACCAATAAACTGTGGGACCTGCTCCTGATTGGAGGAGAGCAGTGTACTCGGCGTGTGGGTAGCAGAGTTGGGATTGGTGGAAGAGGACTATAAAGGAGGAGAGAGACGGCATGCACCAGGAACATCTAAGGGGAACACCTGTGCAGCCCCCGAGAGAGCCGGCCGGCGGTGTGCCGCTCCCCTGCGGAAGTGGGGAATGTGGCAGGGGGAACCGCCCTTCCACGGAGGTGGAAGGGACAGTAGCCAACCCGGGAAGGACCAGCAGCCAACCCGGGAAGGACCAGCAGCCAACCCGGGAAGAACCAGCAGCAAACCCAGGAAGGGCCGAGCAGACAAAAGAACAGCGCAGGGTCCTGTGTCGTTCCTCCACGAAGAGGGGGAGCGACAGACTCTTAGTCCTTTCATTACGATCAATTGTGAACTGAAATTGATCACTTGGACTAGTGAGATGGCATTGGTACATGCCACCTTGATGGGATTGAATTGGAGTCCCCTGGTATGTTTCTAACTCTACCATTTGGGGCAAGTCAGCCTGAGCATGTCCCAAATTGTACATCTCTTCCCTCTCTTATTCCCACTCTTATGTTTAACAGGTATCACATTTCAGTTAAATTTCAACACTTAAGAATAACTGTGCATTAATTACAGAATTAAACCAGTCATATTAAGTAGAACAGACAAAAAAAACTACTAAGAGGGATAATGTATTAAGTTGTTCATTAACAGTCAGGGCTATGCTGATCAAGTCACCGTTTCTCATAGTGTTCATTTCACTTCAACAGGTTTCCTTTTTGGTGTTCAGTCAGTTGTCACCGATCAGGGAGAACATATGGTATTTGTCCCTTTGGGACTGGCTTATTTCACTCAGCATGATGTGTTCCAGATTCCTCCATTTTTTTGCAAATGACTGGATTTCGTTGTTTCTTACTGCGGTATAGTATTCTAAAGAGTACATATCCCATAATTTTTTTTATCCAGTCTACCGTTGATGGGCATTTAGGTTGGTTCCAGGTCTTGGCTATTGTGAATTGTGCTGCAATAAACATTAGGGTGCAGACCACTTTTTGTTTGCCAATTTAAATTCCTTTGGGTAAATTCCAAGGAGTGGGATGACTGGGTTGAACGGTAGGGTTATCTTCAGGTTTCTGAGGAATCTCCAGGCTGACTTCCATAGTGGCTTGACCAGTTTGCAGTCCCACCAACAGTGGGTTAGTGTGCCTTTTTCCCCACATCCTCGCCCGCATCTGTTGTTGGTAGATTTCTGCATGTGAGCCATTCTAACCGGGGTGAGGTGAAACCTCATTGAGGTTTTGATTTGCATTTCCCTGATTGCTAGTGACCTTGAACATTTTTTCATGTGCCTGTTGGCCATTTGGATTTCCTCTTTTGAAAAATGTCTATTGAGGTCCTTGGCCCATCTCTTAATTGGGTTGTTGGTTTTGTTTTTGTGGAGTTTCTTGATCTCTTTGTAGATTCTGGTTATTAACCCTTTATCTGTTGCATAGTTTGCAAATATTTTTTCCCATTTTGTCGGTTGTCTCTTCACTCTCCTGACTGTTTCTTTTGCAGTACAGAAACTTCTCAATTTGATGCAATCCCAATAGTTGATTTTGGCTTTGACTGCCTGTGCCTCCCGGGTCTTTTCCAGAAATTCTTTGCCTGTGCCAATATCTTGAAGGGTTTCTCCAATGTTCTCTAATAACTTGATGGTGTCAGGTCGTAGATTTAGGTCTTTAACCCACGTTGAGTGGATTTTTCTGTAAGGTGTAAGGTAGGGGTCTTGCTTTGTGCTTCTGCACGTGGAAATCCAGTTTTCCCAGCACCATTTATTGAATAGACTGTCCTTGCTCCAGGAATTGGTTTTAGATCCTTGATCAAATATAAGTTGGCTGTAGATGTTTGGGTTGATTTCTGGTGTTTCAAGTCTGTTCCATTGGTCTATCCATCTGTTTCTGTACCAGTACCATGCTGTTTTGATTACAACTGCCCTGTAGTATATCCTGAAATCTGGTATTGTGATGCCTCCGGCTTTGTTTTTGTTGTACAAGATTGCTTTAGCTATTCGAGGTCTCTTGTGCCTCCATATGAATTTCAGCATCATTTTTTCTAGATCTGAGAAGAATGTCTTTGGTATCTTGATTGGGATTGCATTGAATCTATAAATTGCTTTTGGGAGAATGGACATTTTGATGATGTTGATTCTTCCAATCCATGAGCATGGAAGATTTTTCCCTTTTTTGGTATCCTCTTCTATTTCTTTCTTTAAGATTTTGTAATTCTCATCGTAGAGATCTTTAACGTCCTTGGTTAAGTTTATTCCAAGGTATTTGATTGTTTTTTTAGCTATTGTGAATGGGATTGATCTTTGCAGTTCTTTCTCAGCCATGGCATTGCTTGTGTATACAAAGGCTGTTGATTTTTGTGCATTGATTTTATATCCTGCCACTTTGCCAAACTCCTCTATGAGTTCCAATGGTCTCTTAGTAGAGTTCTTTGGATCCCCTAAGTAAAGAATCATATCATCTGCAAAGAGGGATAGTTTGACTTCTTCCTTCTCAATTTGTATTCCTTTAATTTCTTTTTCTTGTCTGATGGCTCTGGCTAAAACTTCCAGAACTATGTTAAATAGAAGTGGTGAGAGTGGGCATCCCTGTCTGGTGCCAGATCTCAGTGGAAATGCTTCCAACTTTTACCCATTCAATAAGATGCTGGCTGTGGGCTTTTCATAAATTGCTTTGATTATATCGAGGAATGTTCCTTCTATACCCAATTTGCTTAGAGTTTTCATCATGAAAGGGTGTTGAATCTTATCGAATGCTTTCTCTGCATCTATTGAGATAATCATATGGTTTTTCTTCTGCAGTCTGTTAATGTGATGAATCACATTGATTGATTTGCGAATGTTGAACCATCCCTGCATACCAGGGATAAATCCCACTTGGTCTGGGTGGATGATTTTCCTGATGTGTTGTTGTATTCTGTTGGCGAGAATTTTATTGAGGATTTTTGCGTCTATGTTCATCAGGGATATTGGTCTGTAATTTTCTTTCAGTGCTGCATCTTTCTCTGGCTTAGGGATTAATGTGATGCTGGCTTCATAGAAAGAATTTGGGAGGATTCCATCTTTTTCGATTGTTCTGAATAGTTTGAGAAGAAATGGAATTAGTTCTTCTTTAAATGTCTGGTAGAATTCAGCAGTGAATCCATCTGGTCCTGGGCTTTTCTTTGTTGGGAGGGCCTTTATTACGGTTTCAATTTCTGTTTCAGTTATGGGTCTATTTAGGTTTTCTATGTCTTCATGGTTCAATTTAGGTAGATTGCATGTGTCCAGGAATCTATCCATTTCTGATAGATTTTCTTGTTTGCTGGCATACAAGTCCTTGTAGTAATTTCTGATGATTCTTTTTATTTCTGTGGTGTCTGTTGTTATGTTTCCGTTTTCATCTCTGATTTTATTGATTTGGTTCTTTTCTTTTTTTAGTTAGTTGGGCCAATGGGGTGTCAATTTTGTTTATTTTTTCAAAAAACCAGCTCTTCGCTTGGCTGATTTTTTGTAATGTTTTTTTTTTGGATTCAATCCTGTTAATTTCTTCTCTGATTTTAATTATTTCTCTTCTACTAGATTTGGGTCTGGTTTGCTGCAAATTTTCTAGGTCCTTGAGATGCGCTGAAAGCTCATTTATTTGGTGCCTTTCCAATTTCTTGATGTAGGCCCCTATTGCTATAAACTTGCCTCTCAATACTGCTTTTGCCGTATCCCATAAGTTTTGATATGTTGTGTTGTTATCCTCATTTACTTCCAGCAAGTTTCTGATTTCTCTTTTGATTTCTTGAATGACCCAGTGTTCATTCAGGAGCATGTTGTTCACTCTCCTTGTGTTTGCATACTTTCTGGGGTTTCCTGAGTTGCTAATTTCCAGCTTCATTCCACTGTGGTCTGAGAAGCTGCATGGTATGATTCTAATTCTTTTAAATTTGCTGAGACTTGCTTTATGACCTAGTATGTGATCAATCCTAGAGAAGGTTCCATGCACTGCTGAGAAGAATGTAAAGTCTTTAGATGTAGGATTGAAAGTTCTGTAGATATCTGTTAGATTCATTTGGGCAATAGTGTTGATTAAATCTGCTGTTTCCTTGTTGATCTTCTGTCTGGATGATCTATCTATTTCTGAGAGTGTTGTATTGAAGTCCCCCAGTACTATTGTATTGGAATCTAAGTCTCCCTTTAAGTCCTTTAACATATCTTTACCGGTGCCCTGTAATTAGGTGCATATACATTGATAATTGTTATATCTTCCTGTTGAATTGATCCCTTAATCATTATATAGTGCCCCTCTTTGTCTCTCTTAACAGTGTTTGTATTAAAGTTTATTTTGTCTGATATTAATATGGCTACACCTGCTTTTTTTTTTTTTTTTTTTTTTTTGTTGGCATGGAATATCTTTTTCCAACCTTTCACTTTCAGACTGCATGCATCTTTGTTAGAGAGATGTGTTTCTTGTAGGCAACAAATAGTTGGGTGTTGTTCCTTAAGCCAGTCAGCCAGTCTGTATCTTTTAACTGGACAGTTCAGGCCATTCACGTTTAATGTGACTATTGATACATAGTGACTTTGCCCTGCCATTTTCCCGGAGGTATTTTCTAGTATATGCTTTGAGCTTCCCATGCTCTTTTACTGGTAGATGTTCTTCCTTTCCCTTCTTTCATATTGGTGGCCGTGTTTCTGTGTTTCTGAGTGTAGCACATCTTTAAGTATCTTTTGCAGGGCCGGACGAGTGGCCACAAAGTCTTTCAATTTCTGTTTGCTATGAAAGGTCTTTATTTCACCTTCATTCACAAATGAGAGCTTAGCAGGATATAATATTCTGGGCTGGCAATTTTTCTCTCTTAGCACCTGTGCTATGTCTCGCCATTCCCTCCTAGCCTGTAGTGTTTCTGATGAGAAGTCTGCTGTGAGTCTGATTGGAGATCCTCTGAGAGTAATCTGATGTTTCTCTCTTGCACATTTTAGGATCTTTTCTTTATGTTTCACTGTGGTGAGTTTAATTACCACGTGTCATGGTGAGGATCTCTTTTGGTCATGTTTACTGGGGGTTCTATGAGCTTCCTGTACTAGGATGTCTCTGTCCTTCTCCAGACCCAGAAAGTTCTCTGCTAGTATCTCACTAAAAAGGCCTTCTAATCCTTTCTCTCTCTCCATGCCTTCAGGAACTCCTAGAACCCGAATGTTGGTTTTTTAAATAGTATCCTGTAGATTCCCAACAATATTTTTTAGATTTCTAATTTCCTCTTCTTTTCTTTGGTTTGACTGTATGTTTTCCTGTGCTCTATCTTCTAAGTCCGATATTCTCTCTTCTGCTTCACCCATTCTGTTTTTAAGGCTCTCTAATGTGTTTGTCATTTGATCTATTGAGCTCTTCATTTCATTTTGATTTCTCTTCACTATCACACTTTCCTGCTCTACTAGTTTCTGCGTTTCATTTTGATTCTTCCTTAAAATTTCATTTTCACGAGAGAGATTTTCAATATTGTCCAATAAGGATTTCTGTAGTTCAAGGATTTGCTTTTGAAAACTTCTAAATGTTCTTATCATAAATTTTTTGAAATCCGTATCTTGCATTTCTTCTATCTCATCATCTTCATAATCTTGGTTTGGGGTGTTTTGTTTATTTGGAGGCATCATAATGTCATCGTTGATCTTGTTCCCTCGATTTCTGTGTTTATTGCTTGGCATGGTTAATTCTGTTTCCCTCACTGTGAGGTGTTTTTTTTTTTTTTTTTATTATTATACTATGTCCGTGTTAAGTGTACTGCCTGCTGATGGAGGAGCCTTGGAGGCTTGAGATGGGTGTGGCCTGAGAGCTCTGCTTGGTTCCTCAGGGTTACAGGTGTGCAAAGGTGACACCCTCAGGTTATGCGTGGTAAATCTCTCTTTTTTTATTCATTTATTTTATTTTATTTTATTTTTTGTTCAGGAGGTAAGTAATACTGCAAGGCTGAGCAGAATGGATGGTATTTAGCTTTGCTGGCTTCTATCCAAAGAGTCCTGCGGACTCCCACTGGGTTGCCTAGGCTACTGAATTGTAGTCTTAACTCTCCCCTTTTATTATGTATATCCAAGCTCTTTGTCTCTTGCTGGCCTTTGCAAGGTTGGCGGAGAGTGGAACTTGTCTGTACCAGTATGCCCCCACCTTTTTATTTATTTATTTATTTATTTATTTTTTTTTTCCCTTCTCTCCTGTAGTCTGTTGGACTTTCCCGCTTCAAAACCCGCGTCCCTCTAAAATTCTGTCTGCCATTTCCCCGCCAATGTCTCTGGTTACTAAGCTCACCTCCGCTTCCAGCGCCGATGTGTGGACTCGGAGCCCTGGGCATCTCTCCTCTCCCCGCTGGTTTCTTTGTCACATAGACTCCCCTTCCCGAACTGGCGCTCAGACTCTGCGGCTCCCGCGGTTTGGCTTCTGCGTAGTGGGCGACCCTGCTCTCCCAGTAGGTCCTTTGACTCACAGCAAATAGCTCCGGAAGAGTTTCCTCTGCAATTTTTTGCTGATCCTTTTTCTGAGGCTACCGTAACTCCGCTTTTATTAAACTAAATTTTCCCAGACTATCGGTGCACGCCCTCACTATTCCGCCATCTTGGCTCCGCCCTAAATCTTTTTTTTAAAGGTGGTTCTAGGTGGTGTTAGTAGGGTCTTGGGAAAATCACATGTGTTACAGTTATAAGCACAGGGCTCTGCCAAGTGTCAACCATTTTTTTTCTATAAAGGGCCAGACAGTAAATATTTTAGGCTGTGCAGAGCAAACGTGTTATAATTGCTCATTTCTACATTTGTAGTGTGGAGATATCTATCTATCTATCTATCTATCTATCTATCTATATCTATCTATCTATCTATCTATCTACCTACCCACCCAAAGCAGTTTTCCAATAACAGCTTGCTTACAATAAGAGATTTGGCCCTTGAACTATAATTTGTGGATCCCTGGGCCAACTACTCTACTAAAAATAATGTTCACATTTTCTAGATCTTTCTACCTGTTTTGGCCCCTTCTGAATAATACCAATATTTGTATGAGGATCGTTCAGTTTCCCTTGTTCTGGACTCACAAGAGACTAGATCGCAGTAGATGCGGTGTGATGAATTCTACACCGATCTTCTACTTCCCAGGCACATTGTAAGTGTTTGCCCCTGGGTCCCTTACCAGCTCAAGAGAAAAGAACTAAAGCTGTGGTGAACAAAGGCTTCCCATTCAAAGAAGCCCAGCCTGATTTCCTCTCCACAAGGATCTCAGTCTACAAATACCACCTACAGGCACATAGCTTTCATTCAGTGTTTTACTACCACAATTTTGAAAATGATCAGACAGCCTAGACATCTGAGAAAAAAATTTAATATGGAACACAGAGCTCAGTGCAAGAAACTATTTAAAGAAAGATAAGGTAAGAAAAGTAAAAGCAACTTGGAAGAAACAAGGTTTGTATAAGGAATAGAAAATCAGGAGAAAATCTATTACTGATCTCCTAGCAGAAATTTGGAGACATAGAGCATCTATGCTAGAATTTTTTTAGCCAGAGTGACTGGTTCATGCCCTGGCTCCTCCAATTCCTTTCTACTCAACTTCTTGCTATTGTGAACCCTGGGAGACAGCAGATGATGGCTCAAGTACTTGGATCCCTGGGGTGGGCATTGTGGCACGGAAGGTAAAACTGCTGCTTAGAATGCCCACGTCTAGTATTGGACTGTGAGCTGGAGTCTTGGCTACTCCACTTCCAATTCAGCTCCCTGCTAAGAGAGCTGGGAAGCAATGGATGACAGCTCAAACCCTTGAGACCCTGCCAGCCATGTGGGAGACCTGGTTGAAGTTACTTTCTCCTGGCTTTGGCTTGGCCCAGCCCTGGCTGTTGCCACCGTGTAAGAAGTAAAGCAGTGGATGGAAGATCTTTGTCTCTCTGCCACACTGCTTTTTAAATAAATAAATATATAAATCTTTAAAAGCAAGTATCTGAGTTCCTGCCATCTACATAGGAGACCCAGACTAAGTTCCAGGCTTCTGGATCCTGACTTTGGCTGGATTCAGCCCCAGCTGTTGTGGGAATCTGAGGAGTGAACCAATGAATGAGAGATCCCTTTCTGTCTCTCTCTCTCTCTTTCAAATAAAATTACAACAAATACATCTAAAAAAAACTTGTTCCCAAATGTATATTAGAACAAAACATACTACTACTTTCTGATGGAAATTGTCTTAATAAATATACAAATATTCAATGTCAATGTTATAATTAAGTCCCCCTTCTATTAGTGCACGATTTGTACATTCATGCAAAGTAGCTAACCTTATCATATTTTATATGGTATTAACTTTCTTCAGAATGGTTTATATTTATGGATTGTTTGCAGTGGAACTTCATTTACCGGACCTGACTTTTATTGGAATGGATCCAATGAGAAAAGATGGCTGTTCCAGAGCAATACTTACTAATCATTCACATCTTATCTAATAACTTCCTTTTGCCAATTTTGTTTTAGTCATAATACTGGTTCTTAATTTATATTAATTAGCAAGAATTACAAATCACAGTGTTAAGAATCCTAACTTGTTAGGTTAAGAGTTTACATTTCTCTAGTTTAAGTTGTTGGTGTAGTGAAATAGAAGATTTCTAGTGCCTTCTAGTCTTATGTGGATTGATAATGTGTATAGAAATTCATAAACCCTGGAAATCCCACTCCCAGCCTCAGAGCCTCATGAATTGCATTGATATTTCTCTCATCTTTGATTGAAGATGACTCTGGAATGTTGCCAGGCACAGCTAACCAGGCACTTGGCTCCAATAATTTGAGTTCATTTCTTCTGAGCGTGGTTCATAGCGAGGCTGGCACAGAGTAAAACATTCCTCCACAGAAACCTGATAACCCCAATATAGAAAAGCTGTGCTTGCTGTATTAACAAACTATTGATAAAAGATAGCTTGTTCTCATCATCTCGAGAGAAATACTTACAAGGAAATAGAAGTCAAATGGGAGTTGGTACACAGAATAAACCAGAATTGGTATAAAAATGTGGAGGAAATCAAGAAGATAGATGACAGAACAGCAACTCAGAAAGGCGCGAATTGTTAAAATATTTTAGCAATCTTAGCCAAATATATTTGGCACAGTGGTTCTACTTAGTTTCTGGATTATGACATTTAAGTTTTAACATTGGCTGAAATTGTGCAAATGGCTTAAAAGTAACATGCTTAATGACGATGATGGTCCTTTGAGCCACTCATTCATCTGATCATTGCTCGAATGTTGATGGTCTTCACATTTTTTTCTTGGCTTTTATTTCCTTTCTCTGTGTACAGTCTCTCTGGGTGCATGCATGTATGCTGTCCTATGCCTTTGAGTACCATCTGAATACCATTGGAATGCCAGCTGAATCCCAAACGTTCTCACCTGAGCTTCAGAGTGTATATGCAACCACCTACTGACATCTGTCTGGATATTCCCCAGACTTCTTAAACTCAATGTAGATTTAAGAGTTTATAATATAGTTTTTATCAATAGGACAATTCCAGTAATTTATTCTTAAAACAGATCCTCCACATGATTACTCATTTCAAGAAATGGAAACAATTATCTGATTGCTATGGTTATAATCCTTGATGCTCTACTTTACTGCATTCCCCAATTCAACAAATTGAGGTTTTTTCCTCTTTTCATTAAATTCTTTGATGCCACCTGTATCTCTGTACCCATGTGCAACTAACCCCATTCAGACTACTATCATATTTTACTTGGATCATTGCTACAGCTTTCTTGCCTGACTTGTCTGCCTCTATCATTATCCCTCTGTTATCCATTCTCCTTATCACAAACACATCAGTCTTTTTTTTTTTAATTTTTTTTTAAAATTTTTTTGACAGGCAGAGTGGACAGTGAGAGAGAGAGACAGAGAGAAAGGTCTTCCTTTGCCGTTGGTTCACCCTCCAATGGCCGCCGTGGCCAGCGCGCTGCGGCCGGCGCACCGCGTTGATCCGATGGCAGGAGCCAGGAGCCAGGTGCTTTTCCTGGTGTCCCATGGGGTGCAGCGCCCAAGCACATGGGCCATCCTCCACTGCACTCCCTGGCCACAGCAGAGAGCTGGCCTGGAAGAGGGGCAACCGGGACAGAATCCGGCGCCCCGACCGGGACTAGAACCCGGTGTGCCGGTGCCGCAAGGCGGAGGATTAGCCTAGTGAGCCGCGGCGCCGGCCCCACATCAATCTTTTAAAACTACAAATATGCTTATGTTCCTCCCCTGCTTAAGCCCTGTAGAGGGCTCTCCATTTCTCCCAGCACAAAGTTCAGACTCCTTATTCAAGCCTGTAGAGAAGTGCATAAATGCCCCTCCCCTGTCAATCTTTTCAATCTTATTAACTGCTCACCTCCCTGCAAGTGGTTTTGATTTGCATTTCCCTGAAAAGTAGTTATGCTGAATGATCATGTATCTGTTGGCCATTTTTATTTCTTCTTATGAATAATGTCTGTTCAGATATGTTGCTCATTTTATAACTGGATTATTTGTGTTATTGAGTTCCTTATATATTTAGTTATCAACCCCTTATCAGATGTATAGCCTGCAGATATTTTCTTCCATTCTGTCAGCTGTTTCCTTTTTTTTAGAAAACTCTGTGGATTGTTTCCTTTACTCTGCAGGAGCTTTTTAGTTTGGTGAAATCACATATGACTGTTTTCCTTCTGTTTCCTGTGCTTTGGGGGTCACATCCATAAATCGTTGTTTATTCCAATGTCATGAAGCATTTCCCCTACATTGTCTTATCATTTCATAGTTTCAGATCCAACATTAAGGTCTGTAATCATTTTCAGCCTATTTTTGTATATGGTGAGAGATAGGGGTACAGTTTTATTGTTCTGCATGTGCATATCCAATTTTTCCAACGCCACTGGTTGAAAAGATTGTTCTTTTCCTAAAACCTATTCTTAGCCCCTTTAACAAAGATCAGTTAGTGGTAGATGCAAGGATTTACTTCTAAGCTATTTATTCAGTGAATTTTCTATCTTCTGATATTTTTCTTTTTACTTGTTAGTATCTCTTTCAGTTGAAAGAACTCTTTAGCACATCTTTTAGAACTGGTTTGGTTCTTTTAGAACTGGCCTATTGAGCCGCGGCACTGGCCTCCATTTTGTTTTAATAGAGAAAAACTCAACACCTTGTGGAACACACTTATTGCTCTTTTAAACAACCTAAATCTTTTGAAGAAGTCATTTATTCCAGTTTTTCCCTCAATACATATTTAACTGGTTTTATTGAATCAAGTAGGGTTTTGGATACATAAAATATCTATATCTATATATTTGTTCATTTTTAGATGCACTTTTTGAAAATAATTCTTTGGCCAAATAATTGTTTGAATTAGATTCTCATTAGTATTTCAGGCATGGAAAGCCAAGACACTCTGGGAAAAAAAATGACCTAAATGAAAGATCTCTGTGAGTGAGATCCCAGTGGAAAGATCAGGTCATCAAAGAAGGAGGTACCTTTCTCTGAAGGGAGGAGAGAATTTCCACTTTGACTATAAACTTGTCTAAATATGATCAGAGTCGGTGAACTCAAAAGGCTTCCATAGCCTTGGCGACTCATGACTGGAGCATAGGGAGATTACTGATGCCATAAACAGGAGTGTCAATTTGTTAAGTCAACAACAGGAGTCACTGTGCACTTACTCCTCATGTAGGATCTCTGTCCTTAGTGTGCTGTACATTGAGATTTAATGCTATAACTAGTACTCAAACAGTATTGTTCACTTTGTGTTTCTATGGGGGTGCAAACTGTTGAAATCTTTACTTAATGTATGCTAAACTGATCTTCTGTATATAAAGAGAATTGAAAATGAATCTTGATGTGAATGGAAGGGGAGAGGGAGTGGGAAAGGGGAGGGTTGCGGGTGGGAGGGAAGTTATGTGGGGGAGAAGCCATTGTAATCCATAAGCTGTACTTTGGAAATTTATATTTATTTAATAAAAGTTAACCCCCCCCCCAAAAAAAAAAAAAGAACTGGTCTGGTGGTAATCAATTCTCTCAGATTTTGTCTAGGGCTGTTTCTGTTTCTCCACATCTAAAGTACATCTTTGCTGGTTACAGTATTCTTAGTTGACAGTTTTTTTTTTTTTTTCCCTTTAATAGTATGAAAATCTCATCCTACTCTCTGCTGGCCCATAAGGTTTCTGCTGAGAAGTGTGCAGTCAGGAGAATAGGTACAGTCTTATATGTTACTTGTTTCTTCTTGAAGCTTTGAGATTCCTCTCTTTGTCGTCAACCTTGGTAAGCTTGATTGTAACAGTCTTGGAGTAGAATTGGGTGACTTTTATCTGATTGGTGGCCTCTGACCTTCCTGTATCTGAATAGTTGCATGTGGGAAATTCTGTGTATCTCTTTGAATATGCGTTTTATTTTTTGGTCTTCTCAAGTCCCTCTTGAACCCCAATAACTTGGGCATTTGCTCTTTTAATGTTGTCCCAAAGTTCCTGTAAGCTTTCTTAATTCCCCTTCATTCCCTTTTCAACTCTGGATATTTTCCAAAAGCTTGGTCTTGAGCTGTTTCATTTTTCTGTTTGATCTATTCTGCTATTGATACCTTTTACTGTGCATTTAATTTGACCTAATGTATTTTTCAACTCTGCTTCTGTTATGTTTCTCCATTATAATAATTTCTTGGTATTTTCCCACCTTAAGACAACTATTTTAAATTCTGCATCCTAGAATTTCCATATATCAGTTGCCACCTGCTCTGTTTCTTTCCTTCATTCATTTTTCACACGGATGGAATAAAACTTTATTCTTTTTAAGTTCCACACACAAACAAGAGGCTGATAAAACCTTTGCCATCTCTAACCAGAAAGCAGAGCAGCTGTTTCATGAATGACAGCACAATTAAAACTAAAATAATATGAAAATAATTTGAAAAATTCCTTTTACTCTACACTCTGAAATAAGCAGAAAGATACGCAACCATTTCTTTTTCTGCTAGCCACAAAATGTGTTTCTATTCATTTGGGCTTTGAAGTTCAGTGTACCCAATAACTATATGCATATATACATGCAATGCATAATCTATGCAGTGCAGTGGCTTCTAGTCTTTTCATCTGTTTTGCCAAATTAATCATTAAGCAACGTAATCAATTAAAATACTATTATATCACGTTTAACAACTTGAAATAATTGCGTCTTTGAAATACTAGGAACATCGACAATTATTTGGCTTGTAAAGGACTGAAATATTACAGATAACATTATCTAGCTTTTTGCGTTTAAGAAATATATCTTTTTTTTTTTTTTTTTTTTTTTTTTGGACAGGCACAGTGGATAGTGAGAGAGACAGAGAGAAAGGTCTTCCTTTTGCCATTGGTTCACCCTCCAATGGCCCCCGCGGCAGGCGCGCTGCACTGATCCAAAGCCAGGAGCCAGGTGCTTCTCCTGGTCTCCCATGCAGGTGCAAGGCCCAAGCACTTGGGCCATCCTCCACTGCACTCCCGGGCCATAGCAGAGAGCTGGACTGGAAGAGGGGCAACCAGGACAGAATCCGGCGCCCTGACCGGGACTAGAACCCGGTGTGCCGGCGCCGCTAGGTGGAGGAATAGCCTATTGAGCCGCGGCGCTGGCCAAGAAATATATCTTAATAAATTGATTTCCTGAGTTCCAGAGTGAAAGTCCCTTTTAAAAATTTCTGAAACTGACTTGAAGCAGGAAGAACATCTTTTGATTTGACCAAAAATCTGAAGCGAGTTTTACAGCGTCTGAAATTTAAGGGATACGTCTATAGGGGGCCTTTATTGTCAGTGGTTCTCGCCAAACTTGCCATGAAGCACGTTTGTCGAAGTATCTCCACTCAGCCAGCAGAGGGCACTTTAAACATCTCTACATTGCTTGGGGAGCAAATGCAGACGATTCACAAACAGTGTTCACCCTATATCAGAAGTCTTGCAGGTTTCTTTATGAAATTCACAAAAATACAGAACGTATGGACTGTGCCACAGGGTTTTGTTTGGCAAGTAATCAGCATGTGTTGAGTTAAAGAGGGAGGCGTATACGTGTGGTCTATGGAGTTGATATACAGCTTACTTCCCATTGGCTTGTCTGCTTTCCCAGCTAATGGGTTTTTTTTATGGTTTTGATTCTATATTTCACTCTTCTGTATGGGGCAACTTAACAAAGGAAAATGCATCCTATCTCATTCAAGAGTAGAAGTCACAAATCATTTGTCACACATGCTCTGGATTGGAGCTGCCCCTGGAGGACCCAGGCTGCCTTGTTATTATCCTCCCAGAAAGAACCTTGGAAAAGGACTGTGCCCCCTTTGGTCCTAGAAAACTCACTAGCATGAGGCTATGTAGCAAATGGAAAATACTGGTCCTTTTTTCTCACCGAAATAAAAAATGATCAGCACATTTTTCTTATGGAGGCTCTGACAGCCTTTTTTTTTTTTTTTTTTTTTTTTTTTTTTTAACAAGGCTTTACTTTCTGCAAAAGTAGCATCATTCTGGATCTACACCCTGTGTCTCTCCATTGATCTCTGTCCTATTGGCTCCAGTTTCATGCTGAAATAGATGAGAATGGATTGTGCATCTGTGAGCTCACAGTTTCTTAAAGTCAATTTCTTTTCATCCTTAGAGAAATAGAACATCTGGTAAGTACACTTTTTCATGTAGTGTTAATAGCCTTTGTTTGCCTTCTGCTCATCCCTCTCTGCCTCTAGCTCACTTTAGTTCTTTCTCATTTACTCTAGAGTTGACAGATTGAGGAATAGGGTCGCTAGCAGCAGTGCTTTGATTTGGAGGTGCACTCAGTGAGTCCTCACCTGAAACGATGATAAATTTCCTGGGTTAAGTCAACCCAATTATCCTACAGCTGCCTCGGGTTTAGTGTTTGCTCCTGTGTTTTTGTTTTGTGCTAGCTGCACCATGTGTGATTCCTTGTGCTCTTCTTTCTTTTCTTTTTTCTTTTCTTTTTTTTTTTTTTTTTTTTTGACAGCCATAGTTAGACAGTGAGAGAGAGACACAGAGTGAAAGTCTTTCTTCCGTTGGTTCACCCCCCCCCCCAAATGGTTGCTACAGCCAGAGCTACACCGATCCGAAGCCAGGAGCCAGGCACTTCCTCCTGGTCTCCCATGCAGGTGCAGGGCCCAAGCACCTGGGCCATCCTCCACTGCCTTCCCAGGTCACAGCAGAGAGCTGGACTGGAAGAGGAGCAACCGGGACAGAACCGGTGCCCCAACCAGGACTAGAACCCGGTGTGCTGGAGCTGCAGGTGGAGGATTAGCCTAGTGAGCCGCGGCGCCGGCTCCTTGTGCTGTTTTCTTTTGTCTGCTACTTTTCTTGATGACTCTGAGCTATGGCTTCCTCTTCAGTTCCAACAGTAATCTGCCTTCGTTGCTTTCCCCATTTTGCTGATGTAGGCCTCTAAGAAACAATGGCAGAAAAGCACAAACTAGCTGAGGTACCTGAGTGAGGGCCAGAAGATGGTCTGAAGATGAGAATGACAGTGGTCCTGCTGCATCCAATAAAAGAGCAGGTAGTTAATGACATCAGCATCTGAGCGATCTGGGACAAGGTGATGAACATGGCAAACTTCCAGAAGATTCAGAAACCTGCAGCCTGCAAGGCATAGTAAGAGTACATCATGCCAGGCATGCCATAGTTCATAATCATGAACCTACCACCCCCAGGCAACCATGTCTTTGTAGGAGCACAGTGATGTGGTGGTACTAGTGCAGGAAGATCAGCTTCTGCTTCCTCAGAATAATGGATAGTGTATCTCCTAGTTCCAGTTCTTTGCTTTGCAAAGCATAAGCCCAGAATTTGTTGACAGGTCCATTGCAAAAACTCTCGTCACCAACTGACTGCTTCAGGCCTTTGGTCATCAAAATATACACTGTATAAGCACCGGTTCCAAAAGCACTGAAGATTGCAGGGGTCAGAGACCAGGGCACTAATGGCTTCCTCCAGACTTCACTGGTTTGTTCATTAGGTGCCTCCCACCAAATAGAAAGGCAGCATACAGAGCAAAAAACAGGAAAGATTTCTTCCAGTTTTCTTGCATCCACCAAAATTAATGAATTGCTTTTCCAATTCATACTCTTTTCAGTCAACACTGACATGTTCATGGGGCTGATCTTTGGAATCACTATTTTCTCTCTGTGCCTCAGAGCTGGGGGACTCGCCTCCTCCTGCTGTCCACATCCACCGTAGGAAGAAACGAATGCCTGACAGTCTTAGTCCCTGTTCTGTTTCAGACACCTAATTTTGTTGGTTAGGTGAAGTCATGGTTCTCTGAGAGTCTTGATGTTTGTTGATATACTATGTCATGCAAAGGGATGATTAGGAATTTTTTCTTATGTCTTTTATTTTTTAAGATTGGTTTATTTATTTCAAAGGCAGAGATACAGAGAGAGAAGGAGACATACCACACACACACACACACACACACAGAGAGAGAGAGAGAGAGAGAGAGAGAGCAAGCTTCCATCTGCTGGTTCACTTCTCAAGTGGCCACCATGGCCAGAGCTGGGCCAGACTGAAGACAGGACCCAGGAGCTTCATCAGGGTCTCCCACATGGGTCCACTGGGCTGTCTTTTGATGCTTTCCCGGGCACATTAGCGAACTTGCATCCATATGGGATACTGGCACTGCAGGTGGAGCCTTAGCCTTCTTGGACACAGCGCTTGTCCTGCCCATGTCTTTATAATGTGTCTTTGTATCTGCCTCCCGGAAATTCTAAGCAGTCTTTTTTCCTACCTGTGGACACTTCTGGTATTTCAGCACTAGGTGGCACCCATGTGTTCGCTGTTTCAGTACCATTGACTTTCCTATTCCAGACCAGCCTCCAATCCACAGCTGGTCTGCTGTTCAGAATGAACTGCTGGAGGCCCCATCCATGAATACTGGCCTGGGGAAGAAGGCATTTGGAATTTGCCTGGTACAGGATCTCACTCCTGTACTCTCAATCCAAGGCAAAAATCCTATACTGACTTTTCCATCCTACACCCCAGGGGCTAGAGTATTGCTCAACCCTCTACTGGAAGTTGAAAGAAGGATGATGATGGCAGGTCCCTTAGTTACTCAGCTGGGAATCCAAAGGCTCAGTCTGCAGGTGCTTCAGGTAGTGGGTTGGAGGCCCTGCTGGCACCTGGTTTTACAGTGGCAGGATTGGTACTACATTTCAGATCCAAGACCAGACTTAATACCCTACCCGTCTCCTGGAAGAGAGACATGACAGTGTACTGCTTGAAGCTGGAGGAAGGGCAACATGGTAACTCCTTCCTTCCTGCTTTCTTCAGTGCATTTTATGATCATACTAAAACTAGGCACTGTGCTTGCTCACATGGCTCCCACTGCTCTTGTGAATGTGGCTTATACATACATACATACCTGCTCAAATTTGCTTCTTTGTGGAGAATGATGATTACTGGGGCATCATAATCAGCTGTCACCTTGCTCTCTAGCTCACTGATACATTGTGTCACGATAGATTGAAATCATCTGATGGTCCACAACACGGAGATGATATGAGTGGTCTTGTGTCAGGGAAGAGTAAGAGCAAAGCATATTCCAAGGCTACTCTAGTGGTTGAAGAAAGATGTTGCTTTAAAAAATCAGAGTGGGTGGCCGGAATTCTTCTCTGGGTTACTGCACTGGTGCTTTGATCAGGGAGCAGAAACCACTCTAGGTAGTTTAAAGGAGAAGACATAAAAGGCAGTATAACTATGGACTTATACCCATAGCTGAGGTCTCATCGGAAGCTACTTCTCTTACTGCCATGGTTTCAATATTAGAAACTGGAGCTCTGCTGTAGAAAAGTCCTGTCTCTAGAACCATTCTCATTAGTGAGGGCCATGAGGGCAGAAAGGAGGCCTCTGTTAACTTCTGTTCCCTAACTCTTATGTAAGGGTGTCCACAGGATGTCTAGAAACTCAGAAAGTATAAACAAATACATACTAAATGGCTTAATGTAGCATAACACTCCTTGGTACAGTGATGCTGTATATTTTTCTAGACTTTATGACTCCCAGTAGATGGGGGAACCTAACTTACATTGAGAACCCTAGCCACAAAGGAGCCTGGGAAATAGAGCTTATAGATTTTGCAGACTTTGAAGTTGTAAGCAGTGTTCTAGTTACTATTGCTGTGTAACAAACTACCCTCAAATGTAGCTTAAAACAACAAGCTCTTGGGGCCGGCAATGTGGTGTAGAGGGTAAAGCTGCTGCCTGCAATGCTAGCATCCCATGTGGGTTCTAGTTCATGTCCGGGTTGCTCCACTTCTGATTCAACTCCCTGCTGATGGCCTGGGAAGATGGCCCAAGTATTTGGGCTCCTGTCATTCACATGGGAGACCTAGAAGAAGCTCCTGGCTTCTAGCTTAAGCCTGGCCCAGCACTGGGCATTGCGGCCATGTGGACCAGCAGATGGAAGATATCCATCTCTCTCTGTCTCTTCCTCTCTCTCTCTGTAGCTCTGACTTTCAAATAAACAAATCTTTTAAAACATAAAACAAACAACCAGGCACTTATTTTGCTTATTCATCTACAATTTAGTAATGGCTCAGTGCAAACTTGGAGGGTGCTGATGGGAAGCTGGAGCATCTGTTTGAAGATGGCTCCCTTGCATAACTGGCATGCTGGTTTTGGCTGTCAGGGAAGCTCTCCCTGGTCAGGGGGACAGGATCTTGCCTTTTTTTCACATGGGTCTTTCCATAGCTATGTGGGCTTTGTCACAGCTTGTGGCACTGTTCTAAGAGCAAACAGCCCACGAGAATCGAGCAGAAGCTAAATCATCTTTTATGACTTGACCTTCGAAGTCATAAAAGCATGACTTTCACTCTGGTCACAAGTCCATTCACATCCATGGGGAGGCGCTGAGGCTCTGCTTATCGACAGAATGAGTTTCAAAGATTCACATGCAGGGTGAAAAATATTGTTGATCTACTCTTGGAAAGCAAAATCTGCCACAGGAAAGCTACCAGTAAGAAGAGTAGGGTGTGGGTGGATTCTATAAATACACAGCAATGACCCCAGTTATCAATCTTACTCATTGGCTTGCTCAATATTTTCTCAATGGCCTCAATTATTTCCTGATTGTTTCCATTTCTCTCTGGATCTATTTTATGTATTTTCTTGGACTTTTAACTGGAAGATTGCATAGATAAAATGGGGAATATTTTTCATTTAACAATTCTCTGAAAGACCAAAGAAATGCAAAATTTTAACTTACTAAGTTTCTTCAGCACCTACCTGAAGTGAAAGTGCTATAAAGCCTTGGCTGTTTTAGTATTTTTCATTAGGAAACGTAATGACAGTTTTCAGTATAAAGCTGCCTTTTTTTTTTAAAAAAAAAGATTTAGTTATTTATTTGAAAGAGTTACACAGAGAGAAGGAGAGGCTGAGAGAGAGATCTTCCATCCGTTGGTTCACTCCCCAGATGGCTGCAACAGCTGGAGCTGTGCCAATCCAAAGCCAGGAGTCAGGAGCTTCTTCTGGGTCTCCCACGCAGGTGCAGGGACCCAAGGATTTGGGCCATCTTCTACTGCTTTCCCAGGCCATAGCAGAAAACTGGATCAGAAGTAGAGGAGCTGGGACTTGAACTGGTGCCCATACAGGATGCTGGCACTATAGGCTGAGGCTTTACGGCTGCGCCACAGCGCCAGTCCCCAGTATAAAGCTTCTTTAAGGAAGTCAGCAGCACAGAGCACTTGCATCGGTTCATCTCTATGTGTGAGTGGATCAGACCTAAGGCACCTCCCCTAAAACTGAAGCAAGATAACAGGAATCTGAGAGATGCAGTGGGTGAGATGTCCAAAATTGCAGAAGGAAGGGTTCCATATTTGGGAAGTTTTTCTGGAGTTGTCTCTTGTGGCCACCCTAATACATGACATAGCTGATGTGTATATAATGAAAAATTTCAATTTCACACACTCAGCTTTATTTACTCCCATTATTTTTAAAGATTTAGGTTATTTACTTGAAAGGTAGAGAGAGAGAGAGAGAGAGAGAGAGAGAGAGAGATCTTCCACCTGCTGGTTCACTCCCTAAATGGCTACAACAGCCAGGGCTGGGCCAGGAGCTTCTTCCTTGTCTCTCACGTGGGTGCAGGGGCCCAAGTACTTGGGCCATTTTCTGCTGCTTTTCCCAGGCCATTAGCAGAGAACTGGATCAGAAGTAGAGTGGCCATCCTCCACTGCTTTCCCAGGTACAGAAGTGGAGCAGCTGGAACCTGAACCAGCTTCCATATGGGATGCCTGCGCTACAGGCAGTGGCTTAACTTATGCCACAATGCTGCCCCCTTGTTTTTCTTTTACGCATCTTTACTTTAAAACAAAAAACTTCATATCTACAATTTAATGTCAAGGACATCTAGATTCTTAAAACTGGTATAATGTGTTTTATTTACATGCTTTAACATTTAATGCCATCTACTCTAACACACCAATATTGTACTCATGAGGATGAGACCTCTGATCTACTAGAATATCTTGCATCTAGCCAATGAGTCAATGATAAGCAAGCATGGTTTATAATGATAAAATAAAATAAAATTTTAACAATATAAAAGGCAGAATAAAATGTATTCTCAAAGAAACCACAATTATGTAATAAAGCAATGTGTTGATAAAAACTGTGGAGATAATAAAACAACGAATAAAATCCTGGTAATGGATAGAAAAATTTGGATGAGAATTAGCTTTCTTACCTGGCTTCACTTATTTTCACTTGTCTTATAACTGATCATTGTCTCAGAGTTAAGAGTCAAGAGATGAGGATCTGTTTCAGGATACATCTATTAGAATTTGAGTAAGATGCATAATTATCACACATGTTACTTACATGATTACTTTCTTCTGGACAGCATTCTATATGACATATCACCATTATAAATAATTACAAAGTAAACAATCATAAGAAAATAATTATAATCGTCGGCGCTGCGGCTCACTAGGCTAATCCTCCACCTGCGGCGCTGGCACTCCGGGTTCTAGTCCCGGTTGGGGTGCCGATTCTGTCCTAGTTGCTCCTCTTCTAGTCCAGCTCTATGCTGTGGCCCAGGAAAGCAGTGGAGGATGGCCCAGGTGCTTGGGCCCTGCACCTGCATGGGAGACCAGGAGGAAGTGCCTGGCTCCTGCTTCGGATTGGTGCAGTGTGCAGGCCATAGCGGCCATTTGGGGGGTGAACTAACAGAAGGAAGACCTTTCATTCTGTCTCTTTCTCACTGTCTAACTCTGCCTGTCAAAAAAAATTATAATGAAGGAAAAATATCTGTATCTGCAAAGGCTGTTTATATAAAGACTAAGAGGAAAATAGACAAAATCATTAAAATGATGGGCACTGGGGCCTGCGCTGTGGAGTAGCAGGTAAAGCCACTGCCTGCAGTGCCGGCATCCTATATGGGCACCAGTTCAAGTCCTAGCTGCTCCACTTCCCAACCAGCTCTCTGAATTGCCCTGGGAAAGCAGTAGAAGATGGCCCAAGTCCTTGGGCCCCTGTACCTGCATGGGAAGACCTGGAGGAATCTCCTGGTTCCTGGCTTCAGATTGGCACAGCTCCTGCAGTTGTGGCCAATTGAGGAATGAACCAGCTGATGGAAACTTCTCTCTATCTCTCTCTGCCTCTCCTTCTCTGTGTAACTCTGACTTTCAAATAAATAAATAAATCTTAAAAAAATAAAATAAAATGAAGGGCATTAATGCTCCAGGTTAAGGTATGAATAAACATCGTGGGAAGTGAAAGAACAGAACTGTGGAGCAAGAAGTCCAGGAGATAAGGTTAAAAAGCAATCAAGGGAGGCGGCGCGGCGCGGAGCGGAGCAGGAGCTGCGAGCGGCGCGGGCGGCGGCCCCCCGGGGGAAGCGTGCGAGACGATGTCTGGGGCACTCCCACTCAACATTAACATCCACGAGCCTCGATGGGACCAGAGCACCTTCATTGGTCGGGCCAATCACTTCTTCACCGTCACCGATCCCAGGAACATTCTGCTCACCAACGAACAACTAGAGAACGCAAGAAAAATAGTCCACGATTACAGACAAGGAATTGTTCCTCCAGGTCTCACGGAAAATGAGTTATGGAGAGCGAAGTACGTGTACGACTCGGCGTTTCACCCTGACACCGGGGAGAAGATGGTGCTGATCGGCAGGATGTCGGCCCAGGTGCCCATGAACATGACCATCACGGGCTGCATGATGACATTTTACAGGACTACGCCGGCTGTGCTGTTCTGGCAGTGGATCAACCAGTCCTTCAACGCCGTGGTCAATTACACCAACAGGAGTGGAGACGCGCCCCTCACTGTGAACGAATTGGGAACAGCTTACGTTTCTGCAACGACCGGTGCTGTGGCAACAGCTTTGGGACTTAATGCACTCACCAAGCACGTGTCACCCCTGATCGGACGCTTTGTTCCCTTCGCTGCCGTGGCCGCGGCGAACTGCATTAACATCCCGTTAATGAGGCAAAGGGAGCTCAGAGTGGGCATTCCGGTGACCGACGCAAATGGGAAGCGCTTGGGTGAGTCGGCAAACGCTGCACAGCAAGCCATCGCCCAAGTTGTCATCTCCCGGATTCTCATGGCGGCCCCCGGCATGGCCATCCCTCCGTTCATCATGAATGCCCTGGAGAAGAAAGCCTTCCTGAAGAGGTTCCCGTGGATGAGCGCGCCTATTCAGGTTGGATTAGTCGGCTTTTGTTTGGTGTTTGCGACGCCCCTGTGCTGCGCCCTGTTTCCTCAGAAGAGTTCCATGTCTGTGACAAGCCTGGAGGCGGAGCTGCAGGCCCAGATCCGGGAGGCGCATCCTGACCTGCAGCGTGTGTACTTTAACAAGGGGTTGTAAAGTCGGGGAGAGAAGCCTCCACGGCTGCTCCTGCCACGTCACTGAGGAAAGCCCCGTCCGACCTGAGTTCTCCCAGGTGCACACGTCCACGTTAGCCCCTTAGAATCAAGTTGCTAAACTTCTAACTCGGCACCTGTCGGCTCCCTTCTGTTTGACTCATGTGATGATTTACAGAATAACCTTCCCATGGCTGTTATCAAAATTGTTTTTCAAAGATGATATCCCAGCCCTCACCTAGGGCTCCCAGAAACAGCACTGCAAGGCATAGAGCAGGGGGTTGGGATAGACTCAGCAAATATTTAGTGATGATCCATCCATGGAAAGGGAATCTTTAAAATACCGAATGTTCATCCCGTTCCTGTTTGCAGTCCAGGAAATCTCAGCATTGAATTGGGAAGATAAAAAAGCCTTGAGGCTAACCTGAGAAAACTTGGCCTTAAACAGCAACGGCGGTTGGCTTCCAAGTGTGGGGAGTGGGCAGGCCCCTAGGTAGATGATGAGGCCTGGGGGTTCATTGTGCAAATGATGCCATCGATGGGAAAGCCAGCTGCACCCCGGTGTCAGCCGCCATCCCCGCTGGCACCGGAGCGTGTGTGGGGGCTGTCGTGGATGTCCCTGGCCGGCTTCTGTCTAGTGTCCTGCGTCCTTCGGAAGCTGTTCATCTCACTGTGCTGCTGTTTCCTTCCCTAGTCAGATTCCCGTGGGACAGCTGAGTAGCTGAATCGCACCCATGCCAGCGTTGAAGTGCAGCTCACACCAGCGCTCCGTGGTCAGGGCTCACGCTGCCTTGCTGGGTTTTTTTCTTTTCTTTTCTTTTTCTTTTTCTTTTTGTTCAAGTGAGACCCCGGTTGCAGCTGCCAGTGTATCTTTTCTCCTAGGTACGTGACTCTGAGAAAGATACTGAGATAAGCTGTGTGTGAGTCGGTAAAGGAATGCTGTGTATCACGCCCCGCCCTGCCCCGCTCGGAAATAATGGAACCACGGAGCACATGGCAGCATGGGCGGTGACCTCACACAAATAACGGATATGGGGCCGCCAGGGGTAGATGTGCAACATCCCAGGAGAGGCGGTCTCTCCACCGAGATCCCTGTAATTCCGAGACCCTAAGTGAAAAGCATCGCTAGAAACTGCTCAGCCTTGACCGTGTGCCCAGGCGAAACTCTCATAAACAGAGCGTGCGTGCCTTGTGTCTCTGCTTCCTCTTTTCTCAGAAGGGATGAGTACATCTGAAGCTGTACCCCACCCCACCCCAGGGTCTTCTCACCCAGGTCTGTCTGTCAGTGTGGAGTGGCTTCCCCATGACACTATGCCCTGGGGATGTCTCTCAGGTGGTCTAGGCTGACCTCCAAGGCGGGGCTGCAGGTCTGTGCAGGGTGCAGTCCCTGGGGGCCTGGCCCACAGCGCCAGCTGCAGCAGAGCCCTCGCCCCCACTCACTCTGCACTGAACCCTAAGTGAAAGTGGAATGATGATGGGTCAGAGGACAGGGGGACGCACCAGACGCCAAGAAAAGGCGGCCACACACAGTCCCGAGAGGCGCAGGGACCTTATGTGCAGGTGTATCTTTTTAAACATTGTCTGTTGAAGCTTCAGACTCTTCCTGCTTTTCTATAGAAATATTAACTGCATAGTTTAATCATTGTTTATAAAAAAAAAAAAAAGAAAACAGAACAAAAGAAGCAAGGTTGACAGTCTTCTAACCATTTAGAAATTTAGCTTTTCTGGAGGGGGCAAAATAAGAAGCCACACGAAGTGCAATAAGCTGGCAAAGATAAATAGTGATTGCTACTCCTGGTGACGTGATACAAAGGATTACGATGGAATTCCTCACTGGCAGTCTTGATTTCAGTATTAGCCCAGCGTCTTGCCAGTGTTGAAGTCGATGTGTTATTTCATTTCAACTGGATGAAATGTTAAATAAACTTGGAATGAAAAAAAAAAATAAAATAAAAAGCAATCAAGGGGGCTGGTGCTGTGGTGTACTGGGTAAAGCTGCCACCTGTGGCACCACCATCCCAAATGGGCACCAGTTCATGTTCCAGCCGCTCCATTAATCCAGTTCCCTGCTAATGTGCCTGGAAAAGCATTGGCAGATGGCCCAAGTTCTTGGGCCCCTGCACACACATGGGAGACCCAGATGGAGCTCCGGGCGTGTGACTTAGGATGGGCTTAGCTCCGTTGGTTGTGGTCATTTGGGAGTGAAACAGTGGATGGAAGGTGTCTCTTTCTCTCTCTCTCTCTCTTTTTTTTTTTTTTTTGACAGGCAGAGTTAGACAGTGAGAGAGAGAGACAGAGAGAAAGGTCTTCCTTCTGTTGGTTCACCCCCAAAATGGCTGCTACGGCCAGCGCACTGCGCCGATCTGAAGCCAGGAGCCAGGTGCTTCCTCCTGATCTCCCATGCGGGTGCAGGGCCCAAGCACCTGGGCCATCCTCCATTGCCCTCCCGGGCCACAGCAGAGAGCTGGACTGGAAGAGGAGCAACCGGGACAGGACGGGCACCCGAACCAGGACTAGAACCCGGTGTGCTGGAGCTGCAGGTGGAGGATTAGCCTAGTGAGCTGCGGTGCCGGCCATCTTTCTCTCTAAATCTGCCCTCCAACATTTTTTTGTGTGTGTGTGGGACAAGCCACTATTTGTTGGACTTTCTCTCTTTTGATCTATTTACTACATTTTCATGACTGTTGCTTGAATGGAAAACTCTAAAAAAATGAAAAGCTAATGATTTTTAGTGCCATTGTAAGGACTGAGTGAAAATTTCTGAATAGTGCTTGAGGAAACTGAGGCTGCAGGAAGAGCTGTTAATATAGAGCGGTTCTTTTCTTTTTTTTTCTTCTTTTCTTTTCAGATTTATTTTATTTATTTGAAAGACAGAGTTACAGAGAGAGGTAGAGACAGAGAGAGAAGTCTTCCTTCTGTCTGGTTCACTCCCGAGATGGCCGCTATGGCTGGAGCTGCACCGATCGGAAGCCAGGAGCCAGGAGATTCTTCCGGCTCTCCCACGTGGGTGCAGGGGCTGCAGGGGCCCAAGGACTTGGGCCATCTTCTACTGCTTTCCTAGGCCATAGCAGAGAGCTGGATAGGAAGAGGAGCAACTGGGACTAGAACCTGTGCCCATATGGGATGCCGGTGCTTCAGGCCAGGGCGTTAACCCACTGTGCCATAGCGCCGGCCCCATAGGGCAGTTTTCAAAATTCACATGCATTAGGTTACTGGGCACACCCTTGAAGCCTCTGAGGCAACAGGTCTGGGGTGGAGAGCCACAATTTGTGATTTCTAACAAGTTGCCAGGTTTTGCTGATGCTGCTCCTTTGGAAACTATATTTGACAACCACTGGTTTAAACAAAATTTAGTTCTGGCTTCCTGTTGTGAGCCCTGAGCTGGGCATTCCTGGGGCCCATGCCCTTCTTATTAGGTGGAACCATAAAACCCTCCTGGCTAAGGCAAAGGACTGTTTTGAGTGTCAGAGTCAGCTTGTTTCTAAAGATTCCATTTTTCCTCACTTCAGTTCCACACAGTTCTTGAATACTGATTTGCTTTAACATGGGACCGCTTACCTTTTTCCATTCTGGAATTTATGACCTCCTGGTTCTTGTCTGTCTACCTGGCTTGTAACCCCTAATTCAGCCTGACTACTGCTTGTACTGGAATCGTTGACTAACAAATCTTCCCACTTTAAACTCCCAGCTTGATTCTAAACGAAAGTTCCCAACATTTCTTTGTATGCAGCATCCTTAATTTCTTAGTAACACTTTAATAATCTCCCATTTTGATCATATTTGAGCTGCTAAAATGAAATGTCATAAATGGAGTGGCTTATAAACAACAGAAATATATTTTTAACAGTTCTGGCAGCTTAGGAATCCAAGATCAAGATCAAGTTGATATATATGAATGGGCCTGCCTCCTTACAGACAGCTGTTTTCTAGCTGTAGGCTCACATATGAGGGAAGGAGTGAGGGGGTCACTCCCAGGTCCATTTTATAAAGGCAAAAATGCCATTCACAGGGACTCCACCTCTGTGACCTAGCAACCTCCCAAAGGCCCTATTTCTTAATACCATTACATTTTGGGTGAGGATTGCAATATTTTGCAGAAATTTTGGGGGACACAAACTTTCAGACCATAGCATACCCCTAAGCTAAAAGAAATTAAGCTGTTTGGTTAAATAATGTAATAGCAGCAGTTTTGTGCTGTGTTAGCATATGCTGCTGTATTGTCCTCAAAAAGGTAAAATTCTGTGACTAACCCGAGTACCTCAGTGCACAATGGGAACCATGACTCTAATTCTCTCTATCCCTCTAGGCTTGTTTCATTTCCATCAGCCCAAAGGGGCACAGGACCACAATTCTCTGCCACACATACCTCCACACAATACTCCACAAAGAAACACAAATGGATGGCAATATTTATATTTATTTTTGCAATTTCTTGGATAAAAATCATTTAAACAATGTTGGGTAAGGTGTTATTCTCATAAAAACATCTCAAAACAAATGTAATTCTATTTTCCACAAAAGTTAAAATAACATGCTGAGTTAATCACTTAACATAATACGGTATCAGAAGACCTGTAGAGTAAGACCAGATCATGACCTACACCATTAAACTAAACAATTACACAGAACTAGAAAACTGATCCAGTAGTAAAATATAAAAATCTACAATTATAAATATAAATTTGGTCCATGGAGACATTAGCACAGTATTTACAGTAAGTATCAGATTATTTCTACTTTAGGTGAATATTGCAGTTGTAAAATGTTGAATATCATAGGAATAGATTGTTTTATTTACAGTCTACTATATTAAAAGTTATATTTCTAGCAAACCTGATGATTGCTACAAATACAGCTAAAAAGTTGACACTAAAAACACATTTTCTGTAGTTGGGAATTTCTAATATCTATAAATTGAAATTTCTGTTAAAATCAATATGGAAAAATACCACAATTCCATTCTTAGAAATACTGTAAATTCAATCATTTTAGTTCGAACATAATAAGTGAATTACAAGAAGTCTTTCAAAAAGGCACACATTGTTAATGATGTAAATTTGGCGGAATCCTATGTGACAAAAGTTACTGTCAGGTGATGGGTAGTAAACAGTTAACAGAACTGGACTTATTTTCCTGTCTAATTTTAGAAACAGGGAAACAATTCTCAGATGTGGGATCCTCTCTCCCCTTTCTGGACTAAACTAAAGACTCCAAGCTCTCAGCCATGTTGCCATCAGCCAATGCTGCACCATTACTGTCCAAAGAGGTGGATGGGTTTTCTTCCTGCCTTGTGCTCACGAGACTGAGGACCACTTTGTAGAGAAACTGATACTGCTCCTGGTGAACAGAGAAGGAAGGTTATAACCAAGAAGCTCAATGAAGACATGCATTCATTATATTAAGCAACATTTGTAGCCACACTTTGGCACTGTCCCTGGAAGGCCATTGTGTTAGAGGCTTTGTATACTCAGCAGAGGTACACAATCTACATTAGTGGCTCTGTTTTAACTGAAATAACTTTTCAATTAGCAAACATCTATTGATCGAGAAAACAGATCAATATTCATTTGCCGGTGACAAGTACTCTTCTTTTTCATTGGCTTGGACTCAGTACCTATAACCAACTCAAGGATAAGTTTCTTACCCTCCTTTCTCTAGTTATGAAATCCACTGGTTACATTCATTTACAGATAGGTCTCAGACATGGCCACACTGTCAGCTCAAGGACCCATGCAGAATGCAGACTTTCCTACAAGATCTGCTGTTTACAAAGGATCCTTCACATGCTGTGAGCCTGTCTGATCATATGCTCTGCTTTAAGTATGCTCTACTACAGTCTCAGAGTAGAGGCACCAAAAGTGAAGTGCTTTTCCCTTTACCGACGCCAGGCCGAGAACCTGAGCCAATGACTGCTCTTTTTGCAGAAAACCATTAGGATGACATGTGAACCAGAGCATCATTAAATGCATTCTTGAAACTTGGGAGTGGGGAAAGCAAACTTATTACTATTGTCTGAGGCTAGGAAGATCTTAAACTATGGAAGATAAGTATTTATTTTGCTATATAGGTCAGGTTGTTGAAGCTTCTATGAAGTATATTTTCCAGATTTAGAGTAAGTCTTATAAACAGGCACATGTGAATTTTAACATTTTCCTCCTATCAGCTTCTGAAAGATGGAGTTTAAATGTTTATTATTGTTTGCTGTTCAGGTTCTATGACTGTGGATTTTCAATTCAACTTGAAAACCGCACGGTAATTTTGGCAGTCAGTGTGATCTTTCTGGACACATGGACACATCTTTCTGGACACATGTCCGCAGCTGCTAGGATGCTAGTAGCTCTCTAACAGTGAAAAGCTTGGCTCACTGCTTTATTACTTACAATGTCAGCAAAGACTCCTGGCCTCATCAAATTGATCATCTTGGCTACCTGGTAGACATCCATGGAATTTTCTTTCTCTAGTTGATGCATAAGTGTTGTCAGAGCACAGAAAGTTCCTGCTGTCACGCCTCCATGCCTGGTAGCGAAAGGAAGAGAATCAGAAGAGAACCAGGAAGAGATTCAGATGAATCCCACTCTCACATATGGAACTTATAGTGCACACGAGCCTTGACAACTTTGCAGTAAAATCACTGAAAATTTGGATTAATTATCCCTCTTTACTTTTTTTGTGCATAGAACTATGGTCAAATTTAAAACATTGACAAGTGTTTATAATATTAGTAATGAAATAATTTATAGCAGTTTAATATTTTCTTACGCACTTGCTTTTATACTATGGAAGAAGTTAGCAATTAACAAAATGTGATTTGACTGAGAGTACAACATATGCAATATGTTTATAACATATAACTCTAACATATGCATTTGTTATCTGCTCATAACAGAAGCCTGGAAAGATATATTGGATACGTTTTCCAATTTCTGACAAACAAAAACACAAATGTTGTCCCTGTTCCAGGAAGTGAAGATGTTAATACTATCTCTCTGGTTAGCATCTGTAAAAATTCCAGTACTCAAACATTTACTCATAATGCGAAATGTTCTTGGCATAAAATGCAAAAGCATATTTTTGTAATCATGCACCCATCTTCTACCTTCAAAAGGAGCTTCAGTGAAGTGGTAAAAAAAAAGTTATTTGTTAACTTTATTGACAGGCAGGTAATTCACCATCACTGAGTCACACAATTAGTCCACAGCATTAGGTTGGTCCGAGGAAAACAGAAATAAATATATACACCAAGAGAATGCTCAGGTGTGAAACTTTTTTTTTTTTTTTTTTTTTTTTTTTTTTTTTTTTGGCAGGCAGAGTGGACAGTGAGAGAGAGACAGAGAGAAAGGTCTTCCTTTGCCGTTGGTTCACCCTCCAATGGCCGCCGCGGCCGGCACGCTGCGGCCGGCGCACCGCGCTGATCCGATGGCAGGAGCCAGGAGCCAGGTGCTTTTCCTGGTCTCCCATGGGGTGCAGGGCCCAAGCACTTGGGCCATCCTTCACTGCACTCCCGGGCCACAGCAGAGAGCTGGCCTGGAAGAGGGGCAACCGGGGCAGAATCCGGTGCCCCAACCGGGACTAGAACCCAGTGTGCCGGCGCCGCTAGGCAGAGGATTAGCCTAGTGAGCCGCGGCGCCAGCCTAGGTGTGAAACATTTTAACATGTGGAACTTACTCATCATGAATAATCATGGGTCCATCCCTGTTGGCAGCTTCTTCCTTGATAATACTGATAAGTTCAAAAGTTTTACTAATGGGACTATCTGGATTTGGCCATTTGGGACACTGAAAATGCCTCACTTCAAGTACATAATCATCCTATAAGAAGAAAGAAATATTAATTTTTGAAAAAGAATAACATTGGTAGTGACAATTTATCATTTGGGGAAAATTAGTTAATGACAGTAGGTGTAGCACATCCTTAATCATGGGAGGAAGTTGTGATGTTGCATTTACCATGTATAAGTGTATTTAGTAGGACAACAAAATGTGATTTATTTTCTAATTCTGAATACGACTTTTTTGTGGGTGATTTATGCCAATGCTAACAAAACCATGAAAGTATGTGCCAAAGATGTGTGGCTATACTATTAAATTTCAAGTTACACAAATAAATCTTTAGTGTAAAAAGTTGTTTTGATGACAACACAGACCTCCTCAAATACTGGCCATACCAGGATAAACCAAGGGAAGAATGAGCCTGAAGACACAGTGGGGAAACACTGGCCAGGTTTGGGGGGATTTAGATTCAATCTCAGTTCTAGTTCTGATTCTTGCTTACATGATGAATCAGACCTCTGGTCTCCAGTTTCCTCAAAATGTACTCAGTAAAGTACTACATTTAAAAACAAGTATCTGGCACAGCAGTTAACACACTGCTTGAGATGTCCATATCCCATACCTGGTGCCTGAGTTCAAGTCCTGGCTCTGCTTTTGATTCTTTTTTTTTTTTTTTTTTTTAAGATAGAGTTACAGAGAGAGAGAGAGAGAGGAGAGAGAGAGAAAGGTCTTCTATCCGCTGGTTCGGATGGCCGTAGGAGATTCTTCTGGGTCTCCCATGTGGGTGCAGGGGCCCAAGGACTTGGGCCATCTTCCACTGCTATCCCAGATCATAGCAGAGAGCTGGATCAGAAAAGGAGCAGCCAGGACTAGAACCAGTGTGGCCATATGGGATGCCAGTACTTCAGGCCAGGGCGTTAACCTGCTGTGCCACAGTGCCAGCCCCCTGCTTTTGATTCTTGCCTCCTATTAATGCACACCCTGGGAGGCAGCAGGATATAGCTCAAACATTTAAATCCCTGTCACCCACATGGGAGACCTGGATTGCGTTCCCAATTCCCAGCTTTTGCTTGGCCCCGCACTTGCTATTGTAGGCCTTTGAGGGGGTGGTGGTGGTGAATGAATACATGGGAGCTCTCTCTGTCTCTCTAACTCCATATTTAAATGCAAAGGGTTGAAACAGTCAAGATACTACTGAAGAAGAATAAGATGGAGAATTAGCTTATTCCATATTAATATTTATTATAAGTTATAAAATACACTGCAATTTTAGCAGAGGAATTGACAAGGAACTTGGAGGAATTAAATAACGATCCTGCAAACAAGCCCATATAGACAGAAAAGACCTCTTCAAATACTGGTGATATGAGGCTAAACTAAACTGAGAATGAGCTTGAAAACACAGTTGGAAAAATACTGGTAAGATAGGTGAGGACCGACATAGCTAAAGAAACTAGGTTTATGACTAATCTGATATTGATACTCAGTAAATGATGCTGGGACAATGATTATCACATAGAAAATAAGAAAATTTGACCCTTGTCTTATTAAATGTTCTTCATAAAATCAATTCCAGGCCAAACTAAAACATTTACAAACTAGCATAGGAGAGTATGTTTATGATTGTTGGATAAAAAAGGAATTTTTTTTAAACTTTTATTTAGTGAATATAAATTTCCAAAGTACAGAATATGGATTACAATGGCTTCCCCCCCATAACGTCCCTCCCACCCGCAACCCTCCCAAAAAAGGAATTTTTATAAAAGACATTTAAAAATGGTTTCCTTGTATAATCCATAAAGAAAAAAGATTAATACATTCAGATGGCTTAAACTTAAAAATATTTATTCACCAAAAAGATCCTAAGGATTGTAGAAAATTCAAATCACAAACTGGGAGAAGGCATTTTCAGCTATGTGGCTGACAAAGGATTAGTACTCATGCTATGAACTGACCTCTGATAAGTCCATCAGTAAATGGATAGAAAATGGGCAGATAGAAAAATGGGCAAAAATCACGAACAGGCATGTCAAGAAACATGAAATCTCAATGGCCATCAAATTTATGTAAGATATTCAACTTCATTTTCAATAAAGAAAATGCAAATTCAGACCACCAAGAGACGTCACTTCATTCTCACCACAAGCAGTGGTGAGGATGCAGAAATTCCAGTTCATTCACACACCTCTGATGACTGAGCAGCTTCTGATATCCACTTTGGAAAACAGCTGCTGTTACTTGGTAAAGTTGACAAGGTGAAGATACTCAACTTGCTCTATTGACCCAGCAGGGGCATTTCCAGGTACAACCAAGAAAAAAATTTTTTCCTGTATCTAAAAATATTCATACTAGTACTGTTTGTAACAACAAAAAATTAAGCAAAACAAAATAAACAACCAAACTAAAAATGCTCATGGTGCTGACACTGTGGCATAGTAAGCTAAGCCTCTGCCTGTGGTGCCAGCATTGCATATGGGTACCAGTTGGTGTCCCAGCTACTTCTCTACTGAGTCATTAGCACTGCCTCCTAGAGTTTGTGCTAGGAGGGAGCTGGAATTGGGAGTAGAATTGGTTCTCAAACCCATGCACTCTGATATGGGGCAGACATCACAAGTGTTATCTTAAGTGTACCAAATGCCTGCCCCTTAGTGATAATTATTAATCTTTTTTAATATTTTACTGTAGCTCTGCATAAATAGTGACAAAGAATTCAATAATAGATATAACAAAGTTTATTAAAACAGTATATTATATTATCATGCAGATAATATAAGTCTCATGTAGACTGTTTTAGTAAAAAAAACAACAAACTTTAGTTTATTGATGGTACAATTTCAAAGTACTTCTTCTCTTAAAACCAATTCACTGTACACTGGTATAAAGCACCAAGTTTAAGTAGATAATATTTTTTTCCTGCTTTCACTTAGAAAAATAAAAGGTAAGGGCTTGCCTTGAAACTGTCAAGGGGGAAATCAGCAAAATGGAGTAGCACTGATTTGGGAGCATTTAAAATGGAGTTGGGAGGCCCTTGTTAAATAGTTCTTAGGTACCTCCACAACTAAACTTTTGAAATGAGGCACATCCACAGCTGATGTTTTGAGCTGAATTTTTGAACTGAGCTGTCTACATGCCCCTACTTGGGTACCTGCTGTCTTGTGTACCTGGCAGAACAGCAACTTTTGGAATAAAACTCTTTGTGATAGTTTGAGATGTCATCCCTCTCATTTCCTGAGACTTAGTCCAACCTCCTCCTTCATTTTTTCAATTCTTGATGCAACAACCACAACCCTGGACAGACAGGAGATGAACTGACAATCCCTTCACAGTTTAAACTATGAAAAACAGCCATCCACTCATAAAACATCAGAGCAGGGATTCAAGGCAGCTTAAATTTTTGGTCTCTGGATTGTAACTCTACTAAGTCCCAAATAATCCTAATTCTTGTTGTTCACAACTAAGTTCATTTTATATCAGCTAACAAAACATAAGAATAAGACTTAATAAAATTTGTTTTTTTCTTCCTACTGTGGTTACTTTCAACTCAAGTTCTGCCATCAACTGACTTGGAGTAACAGAGAAATCTTAGAAAAGAAGAAGAAGAAGCAGCAGGAGAAGAAGAAGAAAAAATAAATATTTGATTTCCTATGATACATAGAAGTGAAAAAGAATAGTATAGTTCAGGGATGACTAACTGTTTAACAATTCTGCAAGATTTTGAAAACAAAGAGGAAAAGTAAGGTAATAGTGACTATTTGAGAAAGATGTCTGAATTTGCTAACAAACAGAATCCTTTTTATTTTTGGGGAAGAACCTTGATCCTTTATGGCTCATTGTTGCATATAAAGGACACCTATCAATACTTAAATTGAACAATACATATATCACTTACGGTAAATTTGCAATAAATATTATGTTGTAATACTCAAAGGTTGAAAACTTGGGACTTACTGGGTTAAGTCAGCATGTTAAACATATACTTAAGATGAAAAGTTTGTTATATAACTTATACCCATACCTGTGTAGCTTCTAAGATGAAGTCTTGAATTATAAGTTTTTCCTCATTAGACAGGCATTTGTGTTCCTCAGCCATAAGAGAGACTTTAAAGCTCTCACAATTTATAGGTTCATCTTTATTTGGCCAGTAAACAAATTCATCTTCTGCCTGCAGTATTAAAAACCAAGAGTCAAAATTTTAATAAAATGTCTAATAAATCTGTGCAGTAAGTCAACTGGTTGCTGACTAAATTTCCACTCGAAATTTTCTTTGAGTTTCAAAATTTGCTCTTTAAAATCTTTCAGGTGTCTTAGAATACAATAGTACATTTAAGAACTCAAACTGTTGCTTCCTTATTTTGTATTCTTAACCCATCAATAACAATGGTGAGCTTGCTTTTTCTATAACTCACAACAGAGTAGAATAAATTCAAGTCATTCTAAAATCTCAGAGATTACTGGCCTTATGTTTAAAGGTCAGTATAACATTTATAGATAAGAATAGAATAAAAATTAAGTATATGTGTAAAGCATAAATGAAACATTAACTTTGTCTTCCTTTTTAGATTCTTCAAACATATGTAAAAAGAGGATGAAGGTATTCCTGATTTTTTGATACAAAAAAATTTCTTCCTATATCATGAATTTATTTCAATTAGATTCTTTAAAAAAAAGCTTCAAGGGGCCTCCTTAAACAAAGGAAATCTCCAAATATCTTAACATTTTATTTACAGAAATGTAAATAGAAAGACACAGACTGACTTTAACTGTGGAATCAATTTTCTTAAGTAGCGCTATGAAAGTTGTAAATTTAATTTATTTTTAATCTTTTGTTTAAATCTGCATCTATCACTTCTAGACCTGGGAAACTGTGTAACCAAACTAAGCCCAATAGTAGAGAAGGGATGATCTCATTGACATTAGTTTGCTGATAAAAAACAAAATTTCTTGGCTTGTTTGTATGCTAAACTTCTAGGGCTATCGTAACCTGATATTTCCCCTGTAAGGAAAGTACTAAAAATGGCCCAGGGAACTTACCATGTTTTGACCATCGGGAATCATAACCACCAGCTGGGCATTATGGTCCCATATCATCCTCCAGAAATCCTTAATAGTATGGAGAAGGGGGTGCTGGGTGATGATGAATTCATTGCTCTGATAGTAACCCTGCAAAACCAAAAAGGAGTTAAAAAGAACTCTGGTTTATGACTTTCAAGATTCAAAAAAACCTAAGTTAAAGTTAATGAGTCTCAAGCCAAAGTAGTCTTTTTAACTGCAGATTGTGTGCACAAATAAGACTGTGATGATAGATCTGTATAATGTGATCATGGCCAACGTCTTTAGGCATTTCCTATATGCTAGGTACACCATTAAGGATTAATTTCTTGCTCTTAAGAAATTACCCCCTCACAGCAGTACTTTGAAATAGGAACTCTGATCCACATTTTGCAGAAAATTAAACTGAAATTTAAGAAGTTAAAATGCTGTCTGCAAGTTTACCTGCCACCTGTAGGGACAGACTTAGCAAAATGCTATGTGGAAAGAGTCCCTACACTAGATACAGTGGAAACCTACAGAAGAATTTATATTACCCACTTTCCAGTCCCAATGGTAGAATGCCAAATTTCATATCCACTCACACCTTCAATCAGCAGCTACCTTGATTGCCTCTACAAGACAGGAACCAGGGAGGTCCCTTGCAGATTTTGCTGGTGGAACCTGGAAGCTGGTGCCATTGATTAATTATGACTTACATGCTGTTACTTCCTAAAACCATGACTTTTTTAGCTTCTTTTACTCCAGGTCCTGCAGATCTCCATCCCTGACCCTCAATGGTTCATTTGAAGTGTGTAATGAATTTAGATACCACGACCACACATTTCCCTGTTTCTTACTTGGATATTCCTCAACATTTTCTTTGCTGGATAAATAGGACAGAAAGATTGGAATGGGAATTAGAACCCATTCCTCTGAAGCCAGATCTGTGGTTGATCTGAGATGGTAATGAAGGTACACAGCAGCTTCTAAGGCTCTCATCTCTCACACAGAAGATCTAAATGCAGAGAGTAAGCACTGTATCTTTAGAAATCCAGGTCTTCAAATGAGTCCGGTTTTCAGGGAGAGGAGCATGGTGCAACTCTGGACTGGTAATGTCAGTGAGATGGGCTTCACAAAAGCCACTGTCTGCTCAAGATCTCTGCCTTGGGAAATGACATGGAGCCTCTTAGAAGGGCCAGTGTAAGTTCTATATGTGCTCATTACCCCTGAACTGGTGAGTTTTGGTTACTGTATCTACAACACACAGCACAAACTCCAAGAAAAACTGCTGCTGAGAGCTGTGTGTCTGTAGTAGTCAGACCCGACTCATGTCTACCAGTGGTGCCGCCTATGCCCAGTCACTTCTGCAGGCAGTCCCTCTGGGTCTGATTCAGTAACACAACTGTCAGGAAGTCTCCCCAGTGAATCATCTGACTTACCATGATATAAGACGCATTGATGTAGTCTGTGCCTTCCCCACTGAGGGATGAAATGCCAACCCTTGATCTTTCCACTGGAACACAGAACATTCATTATAAACAACCTTGTTCACGGCACTGTATTACCTCATCCACATCCTAGTGCAAAATACAGCTAAATTTCTCAAGTTGAATCTGATCCTTAATTTTAAAATATATTTCGCATTTTTAGATAAGACTTCAAAGGTTTAGGAGACCTTGATTTTACATATTCTGTAGTATAATTTGACAAATGTGGCTGTATTGCATTTGTCCCAAAGTATACTAACATTGCCAAATTGCCTACACATTTTTTTATTGGTAAAAAGTTGTTTAAGGTTGAACACAGTTTACCAGGGATGATGGAAGAAGTTCTGTTCTTTTCTCTGTTGCATTGCTTTAGGGCTGTAGAATAATCACTCTGCTGTATATTTGATTGACTCAGGAGCTGAGCAAGGGGATCAAAGAAAAATACAGGCATTTCACTTAAGTCACTCAAGTACTCACACACACACACACACAACCCAAGCAAGATAAGCTATTCATATACATATATCTGATTTGTTTGTTGAGGATTCCCTGAATTAAACATTGTTTCAATAGACTCTGGAGCACCTGTGTTCTATAGCAGGGGAAGTGGAAGAAGCAAAGAACTTCCTCTAGTTTGACTTTCAGCACTGATAGGGTTTCCCTCATGGCTTCCTCGAAAGATGTGCACCTCTCACTCCTCTCAAGTCTCCTACTGCAGTTTGTAGGCAAATCGCATTTGATGTGTATGTGTGTGTGTGCAGAACCATATATGTAGCTAATCATTCTTCCTATTATTTAGTACTCCATTGCCTGAATACTCTATGTTCTGTTTATTTATTCCTTGATGAGTAAGTGTTGGGTTATTTCCAATGTTATGCTATTTCAAGGTTTGTAGCAGTGAATATCTCTTGTGAGTTTTTTTTTTTTTTTTAAATAGGCAGAGTTAGACAGTGAGAGAGAGAGAGAGAGAGAGAGACAGAGAAAAAGGTCTTCCTTCTGTTGGTTCACCCTCCAAATGGCCACTATGGCTGGTGCTTCCTCCTGGTCTCCCATGCGAGTGCAGGGCCCAAGCACTTGGGCCATCCTCCCCAGCCTTCCCAGACCACAGCAGAGAGCTGGGCTGGAAGAGGAGCAACCGGGACAGAACCGGCACCCCATGGGACTAGAACCCGGAGTGCCAGGGCCGCAGGCGGAGGATTAGCCTAATGAGCCGCGGTGCTGGTCTCTTCTGAGTTTCTTAATGTGCACACACGTGAAGCTTCTATAGAGAATTAGGAATCATCAGTGTTTAATTTTTTGACAGTTTGATGCTTGTAAAACATTTTATCACAGTTCTGACTTGCATTTTTTAATTACTATGAGACTTTGAGTTTTAGTGCTCATTAGTTACTTAGAGTTCTTTCATAATTTTACTTTACTGTCATTTACCAGTTTGCAGAACTGTTGATGTCTTGAATATAAGTCTATAGTCTGTTAAAAAAAAAGTTACAAATGTCATTGTTATCCCTTTTTAAGAAAGATTGTTTAATTTATTTGAAATGCAGAGTGATAGAGAGAGGGAGAGACAGAGAAAGAGATATTCTACCCACTAGTTTACTCTCCAAATGGTAACAAGAGCCAGGTCTGGGCTAGGCTGTGGCCAGGAGCCAAGATCTCCATCCTGGTCTCCATGTGTTGGCAGGGGCCCAAGTACTTGGGCCATCCTCTTGCTGGCTTCATAGTTACATCAGCAGGAGGTGGATTGGAAGTGATGCAGATAGGACTCGAAACACTGCTCAGATACGTGATGCTAGCATTGCAAGCAGCAGTTTAACATACTTCCCCTTATCACTGGCCTATCTGTATTCTCTCAGCCATTAGGGGAGTGAACCTGTAGATAGAAAATCTTTCTGTCTCTCCCTGTCTCTCTCTGTAACTCTGCCTTTCAAATAAATAAAATAAACTTTTAAAGATCTGGTAAAACTTGGCATCAAATCATTTTCATAAAAATTATAGTTCTGAATTAAATTTGTTATATTCAGGTTTTATTTTGGAAGTGAGACTGCTGGCAACTGATTTGATTTCTTTGATGGTTATTGGTCTAGTTAGATTTTCTAGTTTTTAAAAGCACATTTGACTGTATTTTATTGGTTTCCTGTAGGTTTCTTTGTCAAAATATATTCATTCTATGCTTTTATGGATAAAATATTCTAAATTCTAATTGTTTCTATTTTAAGCTTAATATTATTTATTCATACATAATCTCCCCCTCAGTCTATGGGAACATAAATTTGTCTTTTTTGATAGTGTTTGACAGAATTGCACGCAGTTTTACTTAATCACTCTTTAATTTAATTATATTAACTGTCTCTTTGGTGTAAGAAAGTTTTAACCTTTCTTAAATTATTTTTTTCTTTGCATGTACTATATTTTTCCTTTAGCTTTTTTACATTCCTCTCACATGCTTTTCCCTTTTATTTATCACCAAATAAATACACTTATGGCTATAAGTTTTATAGTGCTTCTTTTGACCTTTAGTTTTAAAGGTTTTATTATTTCCACTTTAGTGTAAATATTGAAAGGAGCATTTTCAGTGCCCAAATATCCAGATCTTTACGAATCATTTAAAATTAAAAAAATATTAAATTCTGAAAAATTTACATAAGTGAATAAATTTCATGTATTTTATTTTAAAGATTTACTTATTTTATTTGAAAATTAGAGTTACACAGAGAGAGTAGGAGAGGCAGAGAGAAGGAAGTCTTCCATCTGCTGGTTCACTTCCCAGATAGCTGCAACGGTCATCAAAAGCCAGGAGACAGGAGATTCTTTCAGGTCTCCCATGCGGGTGCAGGGGCTCAAGGACTTGAGCCATCTTCTACTGCTTTCCCAGGCCATAGCTAAGAGCTGGATTGGAAGTGGAGCAGCCGGGACCCAATCTGGTACCCACATGGGATGCTGGCACCGCAGCCAGCGGCTTTACCCACGATGCCACAGCACCGGCCCCATCATGTATTTTATACATACAGATTTAGGGTCATAATGATACCTCTCACCCTAACCTCCCTACCACCCATGCTCCCACCCTCCCTTCTCCTTCCTTTCTTATTTTTCCTTTTAATTTTTACAATGATATGCTTTCAGTTTATTTTATAAACATAAGTTTAACCCCCCACTAAGTAAAGAATTCAACAAGTAGAAGAAAAAAAACAGTGTTCTCAACAGTATAGACAATATTCAAATCTCAAAATGTCAAATTTGCTCATATACATTAAAATTTTTTACTCTGTTAGTTACCACAGATCAGAGAAAACATATTTGTCACTGTCAGTTTCTAATTTTATAATATTACTTTCTGAAGATGTGATTAGTATGATAGAGACTCCTTGAAATTATTTCCAATTTTCTCAATTGGCTATTTAACTCATTTATATATATATATTAAAATATGTATGCAACAGACATGTGCACACACAAACGCACACACTCATTCATTCACTTCCCTGCTACTTCATAGAGGATTAAGAAGGCATAGAGTCGAGTCTCAGACACCAGTCTTGGAGCCTAAATGGTACCATGCACAGCTACTCGGTTTCTTCCTGACATTAATTCCTTTACCCGTGTCCTGAACCCTACCTCTCTAGACATAATCAGGATCTCTCCTTCCTTCCTAACAGTTTTTAAAGAAGCTCACATGTCTCTCATTATAATATAAACAAAGAGACCTAAAATAAGCAAATAAATAACTCTTACCTTTGTCATTCCCTTCAGAATCAAGATTTTTAAGAGAGTTATATAACGATTGTCCTTGATCCCTCAAATCCATCCACTCCTTAACTACCTATAATGTGGCTTCATTGCCACACTTCTAAATAGTACTTGGAAAGGTGTATGGATGACCTTATGGCTAAACCCAATGGACTTCTCTAACTCCACCACCTCTCACATGTCATCAACCTTGGATAACTTTGTCTATTTCTTCCTTCTTGCAGCGTTATTTTATTTGGATTCTATCATTTCCCACTGTCCCAAATTTTCTTGTACTCTGATGCTTCCTTACTGCCTTCCTTTTGGAGGCTAGTCATTCACTGGTTAATTACAATTTTCCTTAAATAATCTCTCCTAAGCCTTCTTCGACATCTCATTTTTATTTAGTTGCTGTCTTACCCAATTCCAAGGCTTAAAGTAACCATTTCCAAGCTGATCACATGAAAATCCATCTCTCCAATGCATCTTTCATTTATGCCTCAAATTCACTATCCAACTGCCAACTGTGCTTGTTTACTGGGAAACCTCCCAAGTACCTCGAAATTTAGAATTAATTGCGCCATTGTTACCCCCACCGCTCAAGCACGTGAATGATATCACCCCTCTCAGTTGCCCAATCAGAACCGCGGTATTAATGCTTGTCTCTTTTCTCTCCTCACTATTGTGTCCAATGAATGAGCAAGTCCTGTGTCTGACTATTAAATATATCCTGGACAGTTCTTCCCTGAGAAGGTGCACCCTTTTCTGTCCTCCCCTTAGCATCCTGTTTTATTTCAGTAATGGCAGTTTCCGTGCTGATTTGTGTTTGTCTATTTTCTTACTGGACTCTTCCATTAGACTGGAAGCACCATGAGACCAGGAGGAGCAGATGTGCTTGTTTTTAAATTGAACATTAATGTTTATGTTTTAGTAATAAACACAAAGGCCTGGCATCTGGTAGGTGTCTGGTAAATATTCGTTGAATAAGAAGCATGCAATTTGTTTCAAGTAAAATTTTCTATGGATATAACTTGAACAAATACCTTTTGTAAATGATTACACACACACACACACACACACACACCACATACCTCTATTTCTCTATTGACGTTGCTAATAGGAAAGAGTCAAATATTTTCTTAAATGCATTCTGACCTTATCATTCATATTTCAGTTTGGATCCTGTTTGTTTAGCTGAAGTCATGGCAATTCTTTTTGCAATTATGTAGGGGGAAATCATATTTAAATGAGAATTCTGTTGAAAATGGAAAAGCTATCTTAACCAATCTAATTTTATTGTTTTACATTTCTTTATTATCTTTTTCTGGAAACCAAACTACACACCTTTCTTTCCCTAGAACAATCCTTTATAACTCAGATAAGTTAAGCAAAATGCTATTCCTCCTGACAAGTTTTGGGTTCAAAATCCAACCCACTCTTTCTTTTTCCGCACAAAAGCTTATGACTGAGAAGGCAAAAGGCCAGAGGATCTTCATCATGGCTAAAATAGCCTGTTGCAGACTGGGGAAAAGGCTGAAAAAAAAAGTGAAATCTTAAGGTTTATTAACTCTTTGGGAGCTCCCAGGGTCTCCCAAATTCTTCTTCAGAAATTTGCCCAGGGGGTGGGCATTTGGCTCACGGGCTAAGACACAGCTTCGGACACTTGCATCCCGCATCACAGTGCCTGGCTGGAGTTCTGGCTATGCTTTTAATTCCGGCTTCCTACTGATGCACACTCTGAGGGGCAGCAGGTGGCAGATCAGAGATATGAGTCTTTACCACCCACGTGGGAGACCTGGATCGAGTTCACAGCTCCTGGTTTTGGCCTAGTCCAGCCTTAGCTACAGCAGGCATTTGGGGAGTGAACTAGCAGATGGGAGAGCTCTTCCTCTCCATGTTTCACTGTCTCTCTCTTTCAATTAAAATAAGAATATTTAAATTTAAGAAGAGTAAGAAGAAAACTGCCCTGTTTCCCCATGAATCCTGAGAATTGATAAGCAGGAATACTTTAGAGGGAAATAACATAGCCCCCTTCTTGTGGAGTCACGGCTCTGTGCATTCTCTGATCCCACATGGCAGCTCTAAGTTTTTGTTTGCTAATTTCAAAAATCAGAGAGTGAGTGCTGCCGAAGGCATACTATCAAACAAAACACACTCTCCTCCTTGGTTTCCTGTCTGCAAGGTGAGCGGGAGAAACCCAGGTTGAAGAAGCTATTGTTCTGATGTGGCCTATTCTAGTCCTGGGGTTTTAAGTGAGACACAGATTTTTTTTTTCTTCCCAGGAGTAGTGGGAACAGCCTGATCCACAGCACTTGTGCTTAAGTGGTCTGGTTTATTCAAAGTAAAAAGAGTACTTATAGTTTGTATTACAAGTTCTGTCTGTTCGTTCTGTTATGTGCAATGCCCTCCTTCCCTGAACGAAGTTTGCATTTCTAAAAGTTAGTCTAGGGTTTCTGAGAACTTTTCCTCTTGCTACTCAGACTTCAGCTTCTCTTTAAAATTCACTGTGTGGCACTGTAACCAATGGTAAAACACAAAGATGGCTCAAACAGAAAGCCTCTGTGCAATACTCTCAACCTATCCACATGGCCTTGTTGACTCAAGTAGGAAGATGCAGGGACGTTCAACACTGGTGACAGGTAAGTGGCTTCCAAGAGAACTCACCTGGAACTGTTTTTCTAGTTTTGTTTTGCCTGTTGGTCCTGGAATGAGGAGTGCATTAACATAGGCATGAATATGCGTGTCCGGGACTTCAGTTTCTTTACTTAGTATGGCCTCAACCAGTGTGTCATGAATGAAGACATACTGCTCCTGGAAAAAAGAGTGACAGTAAGAGCATTGCTTCCAGTTCTCCTTATGTGAAGTATCTTCAGAAAACACACAGAATTTTTTTTTTTCTTTTGGACAGGCACAGTGGATAGTGAGAGAGAAGCACAGAGAGAAAGGTCTTCCTTTGCCGTTGGTTCACCCTCCAATGGCCGCCGCGGCTGGCACGCTGCGGCTGGCGCACCGCGCTGATCCGATGGCAGGAGCCAGGTACTTCTCCTGGTCTCCCATGGGGTGCAGGGCCCAAGCACTTGGGCCATCCTCCACTGCACTCCCGGGCCACAGCAGAGAGCTGGCCTGGAAGAGGGGCAACCGGGACAGAATCCGGCGCCCCGACCGGGACTAGAACCCGGTGTGCCGGCGCCGCTAGGTGGAGCATTAGCCTACTGAGCTGCGGCGCCAGCACACAGAAAATTTTATGAAAAAAAATTAAAAATGCATGGATTTTTTTTCTTTTAAAGTTAGCAGTAAAAATGGGTTGTCTTGAATTCCATTTTCCCACAAGATTTTTGAAATATCTTTATATTTATTTAGGGGCAAAAGTAGGAACTTTCCACTGACAAAAAGTTTTACAAAATGGTCGTGGGGGAGAAGAATTGCTTTCTGGACTTAGCAGGACGTCAGAGAGAGGAGAGAAATGGTCAAGGAAAAATCAGCCCCCTTCTTGCCTCATTTATCCTGCCTTGAAAATGTGGGCAGGAGGCAGGAAGACTGGGGGAGACAAAGCAGTGTCTCCCCTGACTGTCCCTCAGACCTCACACTTTACATTCCCCTGGGGATGTTGTGACTCCTATACTTCTTTTTCTGGGTCTTTGGTCTTACTAATGTGATTTTGAAGGGGCACCAGTGATTCAGCTGGTGCAAGTGGGATGCATCTGTGTTAGGGATTGGAATATATCTCCCACAAAAGATATGTGACATAATTTGTGAATACGGTTATTGTGTATGTAATTAATTAAGAAGTCAACTGAAGTAGGGTGATGACTGGTACCCTTAGAGGAAGACAGACATTTGGAATCAAAAGGAAGATGGTCATTTGAATAATAAGGCAGAAATTGGAGTAACTGCTACAAGCCAGCAAATGTAGGCAGGCAGATAGGATAAAACTGATTAGATTTGTAAGCTGGAGACCATGCCCTCTCTGATCTCACGCCCCTACCTGTACACCCACTTGCCAGTCAGGCTATGTAACCACTCCACTTTGGAAGTGGATAAAAGTCCTGGAACAGGTTGGGCCCTCCTCTCCTGTGCATTTCTCTCACTGCATAAAGAACTAGTCTATTTGAGCCAGTATTCAGAATTCTTCTCTGAATACATGGCAAGAGCCCACTGGCTTATTAATCCCATCAAGGTGGCATGTGCCAATGCCATCTCACTACTCCAAGTGATCAATTTCAGTTCACAATTGATCATAATGAAAGGACTAAGAGTCAAAGGGAGCACATAAACAAGTCTAGTATCTGCTAACACCAACCGATAGAATAAATAAAGGGGGGAGTGATCCAACATGGGAAGTGAGATACTCAGCAGACTCATAGAATGGCGGATGTCCTAAATAGCACTCTGGCCTCAGAATCAGCCCTAAAGGCACTCGGATCTGGCTGAAAAGCCCATGAGAGTATTTCAGGCATGGAAAGCCAAGACACTCTGGCAAAAAGATCTCTGTGAGTGAGATCCCAGTGGAAAGAACAGGTCTTCAAAGAGGGAGGTGCCTTTCTCTGAAGGGAGGAGAGAACCTCCACTTTGACTATGACTGTGTCTAAACAAGATAAGAGTCGGAGAACTCAAGGGGCTTCCATAGCCTTGGAAACTCATGACTGGTGCATAGGGAGATTACTGATGCCATAAACAGGAGTGTCAATTGGTAAAGTCAACAACAGGAGTCACTGTGCACTTACTCCTCATGTAGGATCTCTGTCCTTAACGTGCTGTACACTGAGGCTTAATGCTATAACGAGTACTCAAACAGTATATTTCACTTTGTGTTTCTATGGGGGTGCAAACGACTGAAATCTTTACTTAATGTACACTAAACTGATCTTCTGTAAAAAAAAAAAAAAAAGAAAGAAATTATCAATTCCCAACTTGACTCTCACTGGGATTAAACATGACAATAGGTCAGATCTGATTTCATCATCATTTAAAAAAATCATCTATTATTTTTCACTTTATGTTTCTGTGTGGGAGCAAACTGTTGAAATCCTTACTTAATGTATACTAAGCTGATCTTCTGTATATTAAGATAATCGAAAATGAATCTTGATGTGAATGGAAGGGGAGAGGGAGTGGGAAAGGGGAGGGTTGTGGGTGGGAGGGACGGTATGGGGGGGAAGCCATTGTAACACATGAGTCGTACTTTGGAAATTTATATTCATTAAATAAAAGATAAAAAAAAAAAGAGCCCACTGGCTTATTAATACTGAAAATTATTAATAAGCAGCCCGGTCTCATAAATACCAGAAGCTGGCAGAGGCAAACAGCTAGAAGCTTCTGAGGGTGTACGACCCAGATAATTCCTTGTTTTCTGATTTCTCGACTCCAAAACTATCAGGGAATAAATTTTTACTGTTTTAAGACACTCAGTTCGTAGTATTTTTTTTTTTTTTTTTTGACAGGCAGAGTGGACAGTGGGAGAGAGAGACAGAGAGAAAGGTCTTCCTTTGCCCTTAGTTCACCCTCCAATGGCTGCCGCGGCTGGCGCACCGCGCTGATCCGATGGCAGGAGCCACGTACTTCTCCTGGTCTCCCATGGGGTGCAGGGCTCAAGCACTTGGGCCATCCTCCACTGCACCCCCTGGCCACAGCAGAGAGCTGGCCTGGAAGAGGGGCAACCGGGACAGAATCCGGTGCCCCAACCGGGACTAGAACCCAGTGTGCCAGCGCCGCAAGGTGGAGGATTAGCCTAGTGAGCCGCGGCCCCGGCCTCGTAGTACTTTCTTATATAAGTCCTAGGAGACTGCTACACTTGCATTTTTAAAGGATATTTCCATCCCTTGGACAGATAAAGCCATCTTTTTAAAACTCATACCTCAGTTTGCACCAAATAATTTCTCTGTGAACGAATGTGTTTTAAGAAGCCAAATATGTTGACAGTTCCTTCATGTTGAATTTGCTGCAACATACTGTCTAGCACAATATAGGTGCCTGTTCTTCCAACTCCAGCGCTGAAGAAAATACAAAGAAAACAATATTTCAATGTCAAGCACAAAATAAACTTGAAAAGAGGTGACTACTGGCTGTCATGCTGCTTAAAACAATTTCCTCCCCTAAGCAAATGGATCACAAAATACATTTAGAAATCCAAAACTGCAAATAGTTTACTAGTTAAGCAGAATGCTTTAAACAAAAATCTTAGTTTTTTGTAACGTGTCAACTGCAAAACAACCTATTTCTGTTTGAGTTTCTTAAAAAATTTTCAGCAGTTATACCTATTATCCATTATGTTATTATACAATGGAAATATTATGTATCAGAGTATAGCAAGTAGACATTTAATCTGAGAAAAATGAAAGCATCAGATTCACCAAATTCTGAAAAGAAAAGGTCCTTGGCTCTCTGTAGTGCCAGGTTGATACATTTGTAAAGGTTTCCACATTAATGGGAGAAAGAATTTGATAAAGCTTTCAGCTGAAAATATCGTTTCAGGGAGATTGTGAGGAATAAAGCATAACTTGAGTTATTTCTAAAGGGCCATTATCTATCAACTTCTTCAAAGCCTCTATCAGAGGGACGGAATTCAGAGGCAGGCGTCTTTTCAAATGTTCTGACAAGTAGGAAGTGCTGGAGGAGAAAATTAGCACCTGCTCTGTACAATAGCCTGGTGCTTCTCCATTTGCCGAGAAACAATCCCTGACCTTCAGAGCTGTTTTCCTTGCATTTTCCTGCTTTCCCCAACTTATCATCAGGTTAACAGATGAAAAAAAAAGAAAACAAAACTCAAGATAGGTGACAGGTCCCTCAAATTTTATCTGGAGATAACTCCTGAGATAGGTAATTAAAATGTGTCAGATAAGCTGTATATCAAAGGAGAACACTTGTTTCTGTAAAAACAGGACACCGCTTTGATAAAAGCACAGCACAGAGAAGTGAATTTGATTTTTTTTTAGTCCAAAAGCTTGGTACCTAATCAGCTTTCAGTAAATATTAACTGCCATTATTATTTTAACTGAAAATTTTAGATAATGTCATTTTTTTGTTTCCTGAAATATTTTTATTTGATAGATACATTCTTTATCCAAGAGCCTTGGGTATTAAGGCTTTTGCTCGACAAGGAATTGGTAAATTCAATTCATTCTGATGGATTAGGAAGAACTCAGGAAAACAACCCAGATAATTTGATCCAAAAATGTTTTAAAAAGTTGTTCTGCCCAATTCCTCACACTCTACATGCCTTGGTTTCTGCACAGTAATCCTGGCTTAACAACTGGAATAGTAATTCCTGGGACCAGGGGCTGTGCCTCAAGCATTTTAAACCATAATGCTAAATACTGTAATGCATCTTTGTTTAGGGACAAAAACATTGTTTCAGTTGTCTCACATAGTAAGCTGAAACCCAATAGAATAAGAAACATCAAAGTATCTGGTGCTATGAAATATTTAGCAATCAAATTCGGAGTTTAGTATACTCATTTTCTAGTGATCAGTACTGGTTGAGTATGTTTTATTTGAAATGCTTTGGACCAGAAGTGTTTCAGATTTGGGATTTTTCAGGCTTTGGAATACTGAACACACAAATTGAGATATCACAGAGATGGGGCCCAAGTCTAAATGCAAAATTAATTTATATTTCATATACACCTTATACACAGAGTCTGCAGGCAATTTTATGAAGCATTTAAAATAATGGTAGACATGAAACAAAAAGTTTCACGATGTGGAAAATTCCACCCTGGCAACATGTTGATGCTCAGAAAAATTTGGATTGTGAAGCATTTTGGATGTTTGGTTTTTGCTCACTTCATGAAATCACTCCCATCTTGGCCAAAACTGCTTCACCGATTTCTGTTTTTGTTGGCACACACAATTCCACAAGTTTAGAGCGCACTTCTGGGACTCACCTGCAATGGACAACAACAGGCCCCACTGCGTGGCGCTTGGCATGGGCTGCCTTTCTCACAAAGGTCAGCACTGGAAGTGAGAACTCTGGCACCCCCATGTCTGGCCACTGAGTGTAGTGATACTGCGTCACCACACGCCCACTGGGTCTTCCTTTCTGGGAGCCCTGGAAGAGTTAAGACAGCTACCAGCAGTTAACACAGGCACACATGTACACACATACACACCCTTACACAGGGTTCTTAAACATATGTTGATGTCGGGGGCCTACAATGAAGCAAAAATGTACACTGTCCTTTGTGATGATTAATTTATGTGCTCCCATGTGGTGACTTGTGTTTTTGGTCATACACTGCAGCCACACCACTTCTGTGTGTGGTATATATTTTGTGAAGGTATATATTTTTAGGTGTGATGAACATCGAAATCAGTAGAGTGACACAGATCACCTTCACGAATGTGGGTGAGACTCATCTGATTAATTGAAGGTGTTACTAGCACAGGCAGTGGCTTCATGAAGAAGGGATTTTCCTTAATACTGCAACACAGACACCTGTCTGAGTCTCCAGCATGCTGCCCTGATGAATTTTGTCTCTCAGCTGCAACCTCAGCTCTGACCGGCACTTACAGGCTGCCCGCCTGCTATGATAAGAACTTACTACCTTTATGTGTATTTTATCGTAGCTTGGTTATATCACCCAGAAAAAGAACCAAATGCATTATAGAAAGGTGGTACTGTTGTAGGCAGGCATACAAAATAAAATTGAACAGGTTTGCGAGCTGGAAGACCATGCCCTCACCAAGCTCCTGTGTGACCTCATGCCCCTACCTGGCCACACCTGTATGTCCACCGGCCAATCAGGTCAATTAACCAATCCCCTCTGGAAGTGGATTAAAGGCCCGGGACACAGTGGGCACAGCTTTTTCCCCTTTCCTTTCTTTGGCCTAATGCCATTGTGCGCCAGTGATGCCCTGCACGTCCAGGGTGCGTGGCCACCCACCTCATGCTTCCTGGCCTACAAACTCCCCCAAGTGGCTGGCTCCTGGTGATCGGTATGAATCCAAATTTCTCTTTTGGATGAGGCCCTCACTCTCCTATGCATCTTTCTCACTGAATATAAAGCTTAAAAACTTATCATGCTGCTTGGTCATTTATGCCAGTATTCAGAATTCTTCTCTGAATATTAGGCAAGAACCAACACAGGCTTATAAATATTGGGAATTTATTAATAAGAACATGGTGATATTGTATGGCACCCCATATTCAGATATCAACATAGACATTATTGTTTTTAAAATTTATTTCTAATGAATAAAAATTGTATATATTTGTGATGTACACCCATCATATTCTGAAATATCTGTGCATTGCAGGACAGTTAAATCAAGCTAATTAATATATGCACTACCACAAAAAATTATTTAATTGTGGTGAAAATACTAAAGCTACTCTCTTAGCAATTTTAAAGTATGCAATAGATAACTATTAGTTATCATATTATACGATAGATCTCTTGAACTTATTCTTCCCATGTAATGGAACTTTTTTTAAAAAAGATTTATTCATTTATTTGAGAGGCGGAGTTACAAACAGAGAAGGAGAGACACAGATGCCTTCCATCCACTGGTTCACTCCCCAAATGACTGCAAGGGCTGGAGCTGGGCCAGTCTGAAACCAGGAGCCAGGAGCTACTTCTGAGTCTCCCATGTAGGTGCAAAGGCTCAAGCACCTGGGCCATCCTCTACTGCTTTCCCAGGCCATTAGCAGAGAACTGGATATTAAGAGGAGCAGCCAAGACACGAACTCGTGCCCACATATGATGGTTGCACTGCAGGCAGAGGCTTAACCTACTACATGACAGCGCAGAGCCCGAAATTTTTCATCTGTTGGCCAATATCATTCCAATTTCCCCTATTTGCAGAACTGGTAACCACCATGCCATTTTCTAGCTCTATGAAATAGACTTTCTTAGATTCCACATATAAGTGAGATCATGTGATATCTCTCTGTTTGCCTTGTTTTACTTAAAATAACATCCTCTAGCTTTCATGAAGGTTATCAGAAATAACAGATTAGATAATGGTCCATTGGGCGTGTGTGTTTGTGTGTGTGTGTATACACACTTTTTCATCTACCTTTTCATCAGATGATGCAATATTCCCATGAATTTCATAAATACAACTTCAGGAATATAGTGATTCTTCCCACCCCGACCCTCACCCTTCTTTCTCCTTCCTCTGCTATTCAATATTCCCATCATTTTTGACTCACCTTTTTAATCTTTGTGTTTCTCAGGGTAAAATTCCTAACAGTATAATAGGCAAGCACTTGGACACTCTTCTGATTGACCAGAAAGTTCCCGTATTCTTCACTGCCATCAGCAGGCCAGTATTGGTCACACTTTCTCTGCAAAAGAGAAAGCAAAACTACTATTTCCATATTCAAATGTTCCATGTAAAAGTCATCTTTAACATTAGTGAAAGCTTGAGAATTACAGGAGTGGACTTCCTTTTTCTTTTTACTGTTTTCGTTCCTTTCTAAGTGATTGCCAAAATAGTTGTAGAGGAGACCTGGAGAGAATCATGGAACCGAAAGAAGACTTAAGATGATTCATTCCAACCTCCCCCTACAGATGAGGAAAGAGGCCAGATGTATTGAGTTACTACAAAGCCAAACTGGAATCTAGGGCTCATGAACTGAAATATTTTTCATTCTACATTGCTTTTTTATGGAGTCCCATTTACTTACAATAAAGAATGTATTGAAAAAGCAGTTAATCTGATTTATAGTGAAACTTTTTGATCTATAATGTGAATAGCCTCCATTTGGGTGCCATGTTTACTAGAAGGGAATCCTGTGAAGGGGAAGGGGAGAGGGAGTGGGAGAGGGGAGCGTTGTGGGTGGGAGGGAAGTTACGGGGGGGGGAGGAAGCTATTGTAATCCATAAGCTGTACTTTGGAAATTTATGCTCATTAAAAAAAATAAATAGTGCCTTGGCTTTCCATGCCTGAAATACTCTCATGGGCTTTTCAGCCAGATCCGAATGCCTTTAGGGCTGATTCTGAGGCCAGAGTGCTGTTTAGGACATCTGCCATTCTATGAGTCTGCTGAGTGTCTCACTTCCCATGTTGGATCACTCTCCCCTTTATTTATTCTATCGGTTAGTGTTAGCAGGTACTAGACTTGTTTATGTGCTCCCTTTGACTCTTAGTCCTTTCATTATGATCAATTGTGAACTGAAATTGATCACTTGGAATAGTGAGATGGCAATGGTACATGCCAATTTGATGGGATTGAATTGGAATCCCCTGGTATGTTTCTAACTCTACTATTTGGGGCAAGTCAGCTTGAGCATGTCCCAAATGAGTGAGATCCCAGTGGAAAGAACAGGTCTTCAAAGAAGGAGGTACCTTTCTCTGAAGGGAGGAGAGAACCTCCACTTTGACTATGACCTTGTCCAAACAAGATAAGAATCAGAGAACTCAGAGGGCTTCCATAGCCTTGGAAACTCATGACTGGAGCATAGGGAGATTACTGATGCCATAGACAGGAGTGTCAATTGGTAAAGTCAACAACAGGAGTCACTGTGCACTTACTCCTCATGTAGGATCTCTGCCCTTAATGTGCTGTACATTGAGATTTAATGCTATAACGAGTACTCAAACAATATATTTCACTTTGTGTTTCTATGGGGGTGCAAACGGTTGAAATCTTTACTTAATGTATACTAAACTGATCCTCTGTAAAAAAAAAAAAAAAAAAGAAATTATCAACTCCCAACTTGACTCTCACTGGGATTAAACATGACAATAGGTCTGATCTGATTTCATCATCATTTAAAAAAAATCATCTATTATTTTTCACTTATGTTTCTGTGTGGGAGCAAACTGTTGAAATCCTTAATGTATACTAAGCTGATCTTCTGTATATTAAGATAATCGAAAATGAATCTTGATGTGAATGGAAGGGGAGAGGGAGTGGGAAAGGGGAGGGTTGTGGGTGGGAGGGACGGTATGGGGGGGAAGCCATTGTAATCCATAAATCATACTTTGGAAATTTATATTCATTAAATAAATGGTAAAAAAAAAACAAAAATAAATAAATAAATAAATAAATAAATAAAGGAGGGAATCCTGATTGACTTTCATAACTTGCTGCTCTCTAATGCTGACTCGATAACAACTAATTTTAAGCAACCTGAATCACCATGCCAGGGATGACATAACAGATTACCAACATACCCTTCCCTTCTCCACAAGGTTAGTTATCATGACGATCACTTCCACGTTGTGCTCCCAAATCATTCTCCAAAAATCTTCAGCTGTGGACTTCAGTGGTCCTTGGGCAGCAATATAAGCCTTTGGTCTGTTGTATCCCTGAAGAAACAAATGACAAATGTTCATTACTAACTGATTAATATGATATTTAAAACTGCATAGTACATAAGCACTTTCTTCCTATAAAAGAAAATAATAAAAAACCTGCAAAGATGGAGAAATTTGATAGTACTAGTAAGGTAGTGATTTCTTCTTTATGATTTTTGTAAAAATATATAGCAAGCATTCTGTTTGCCTTGAGACAACCACAACTTTATGCATGTTTTATTCCAAGTGTATTTAATCCAAGTCTATTTACAATACTTAAAATATGCTCCTTAATTGTCCTGCCTTGAATTGTATCATTGGCAATGGATCTCAGTTAAGAAATCTCTGGAGATATTCTCCTTGGTGATACTGGGCAGTGTTAATTATTAATAGTTATCCTAGCTTCCCTTTGCTGAGCACCCATTGTTGGACAAGATGCTTTATAAACATCAACCTTAATCCCATCTATGCAAAATGGAAACATTTCGGTTCAGGGATGAGGAAATTGAAGCTCAGAGGAGTTAAGGGACTTTCCAAGGCCCATGGCAAATCAGTGGTCAAGATGGGAATCAAAACCAATTCTAACTGCAGAGCTCATGTTCATCTGACATACATAATACTGTCTCCTCTGGAAGCATGAAGATCTTGCCTGTAACAAATGCCTTTAATGCTTATGTATTCACTCCTTAGAATGCAAGATCCCTCATAGCATTAACCTGCAGGCAACCAGACTTTGAGGTCAGTGTTAAGAGCACAACTAAGTTCTGTTGACATTTAGTTGATCACGGTGAGAAGTCAGTAAGTTACTGACTGGTGTACAGTCTCCGAAGAACTTTCACAAGTTCCATAAAGCTGGATTCCTGTGGTACTCCAGAGTATGAAGGCTAGTAACTGGTTTAGTAATTGGCAGTTCTACCATATGAATATTTCAGTCAGTATCTTCTATATGCACAGCATTTTGCCAGGAGCTACGGAAAATTTAAAATAAGCACTGTTGCTGCTCTTCACATTTAAGGGGTTATAAACCTATATGTAAACATATTTACCTTGTACATTATCAGCCTACATTCCCCTCTTAATCAGGAGATAAGCCAAGTACAACAATTTGTCATTCAATCTAAAATCCTTTCATCATAGGACCTCTTGGAAATTATTTACTGCTGACTTAAATTTTATCATCTATTAAGTATCATGTACTAAACACCAGTATTTGTATGACATCATAGTATAATGAATTCAGAGTCTAATATAATTTCTACAACATTTTCAGTTAAAATGTGCTTACATCAACATAATTGGCATTGATGTAATCAGTCAGTTTGCCATCTTTTTCAGCAAGTTGTGCAAGCTTAACCCTGCTATGATCATCTGTAATAAAAAAGAATATATATTTCACTGTTGTGCAGACTACTTTTCAGAATAAAGTTCATTTATATCTGTATCATAATTTATCTCATGCAATTAAAATGAGTACAAAAAATCAGTTATTCTAATAAGCTTTTGGGGATACAGAAATTACAAAGATAACAAAGAATTAGGGTCTCTGCAATCAAGAAAATTTCTAAGGTAATAGGTGAGAGGAGAACATTTACACACAAAGTTTTGTGAAGGTGTTGAGAGAGAGGTGCTAAATACCAAGGGAGATACAGAGACAAGAGCTATCAGTCTGGAATGATAATAAGTTTTCATAGAGGTTGAACCATGAGATTAGCATCTTAGATATGTTGTTCTAAATGAATACTGCAGTTGTGAACAGTGGAGAGTCACTCACAGAAGAGTGATGGGGCCTTAGAAACCAAGATGGAATTCAAGAGATATAGGGGATTAAAAACCTAAATCTAAGATCCAATACCATCAAATTATTAGAGAACATTGGGGAAACCCTTTAAGAAATTGGCATAAGCAAAGAAGTCTTGGAAAAGAACTCAGAGGCACAATCAAAGCCAAAATTGAAAAATGGGATTACATAAAATTGAAAAGTTTCTGTACTGCAAAAGAAATACTCATCAAAGTGAAGAGGCAATTGACAGGGAGAAATTATTTGCAAACTATGCAACTGACAAAGGATTAATAACCAGAATATATATAAAGAGATCAAGAATGTCAACAATAACAGAACAAACAACCCAGTGAAGAAATTGGTAAAGGACTTAAACAGACATTTTTCAAAAGAGGAAGTCCAAATGGCCAACAGACACATGAAAAAATGCTCAGGATCACTAGCCATCAGGGAAATGCAAATCAAAACCACAATGAGGTTTTAGCTCACCTCAGTTAGAATGGCTTTCATACAGAAATCAACAAACAACAAATACTGGCAAGGATGTGGGGAAAAAGGCACACTAACCCACTGGTGGGAATGTAAACTGGCAAAGCCACTGTAGAAGACAGTATGGAGATACCTCATAAATCTGAATATAGACCTACCATATGACCCAGCCATCCCACCACTCCTGGGAATTTATCCAAGGGAAATGAAATCAGCATATGAAAGAGTTATCTGTACCCCCATGTTTATTGTAGCTCAATTTACAACAGCTAAGACTTGGAACCAACCCAAATGCCCATCAACTGAAGACTGGATAAAGAAATTATGGGATATGTACACCATAAAATACTACACAGAGGTTAAAAAAAATGAAATCTTGTCATTTGCAGCAAAATGGATGAAACTGGAAAACATCATATTTAGTGAAATAAGCCAGTCCCAAAAAGACAAACATGATATATTCTCCCTGATCTGTGATAACTAATAGAGCACCTAAAAGGTAATCTATAGAAGTGAAATTAGCACTTCAAGATGCAATGATTTTGAACAGCCCTTGTCTCAATTGTTGAGGAACAGTTTTTTCCCCCATACAATTTGTTGAACTCTTTACTTAGTATAGAGTTAATCCTATGTATATAAAGTTACTTGAAACTAGATCTTAGGGGCAGGCGCTGTGGCACAGCAGGTTAAAGCCCTGGCCTAAAGCACCAGCATCCCATATGGGCACCAGTTCCAGTCCCAACTGCTCGTCTTCCAATCCAGCTCTCTGCTATGGTCTGGGATAGCAGTAGAAGATGGCCCAAGTCCTTGGGCCCCTGCACCCACGTGGGAGACCCAGAAGAAACTCCTGGCTCCTGGCTTTGGATTGGCACAGCTCTGGCCATCTGGCTCCGTTGCGGCCATTTGGGGAGTGAACCAGCGGATGGAAGACTTCTATGTCTCTACCTCTCTCTGTAACTTTGTCTTTCAAATAAAAATAAAATAAATCTTAAAAAAAGAAACTAGATCTTAGTAAAAATTAAGAATGAGAATAGGAGAGGGAGGAAGAAGAGGAGTGGGAGAGCGGCTATGGTGGGAAGAATCACTTATATTCCTAAAGCTGTATTTATGAAAAGCATGGAGTTTGTATTCCTTAAATAAAAGACTTCTGGGGATGAAAAGAGATACGGTGAATATAAAGGAGAGTAAGAACGAATAGATATAAATAAGAAGTGCTATACAAAGATAAAAAAAGAGAGTGCAAGTTCACAGGGAAAAATCAGTAAGATTCCATCAATGAAAAACAAAAAGCCAGGTAGCTTCTCATTGAGAAGAAAGGGAGAGGGAACAGGTAACAAAACAAGTGGAACACAGCAATACAAAGAAGGCATTCAACCTGTGCTTTATAAGACAACACGAAGAATGCTAAGAAAGGAAGGAAATGGGTAAGGTAGAAGAAAAAGAACATCTAAAGAGAATCTCATTTGGTTAGTAAATCCACAAAAAAGTTTGCAATGAGGGTAGACAGAAACAACACGACACAGATGTACATAGTCCCAGCATCTGGAGGAAGGATAGGATGAAATTGGAGCTTGTTTTGTTGAAAGGGAACAGATGCCATTAATGGAAAATGATGTAAGCTGGAGTGCTATTGCTCCACGAGTTGTCTCATATAAGTTATTCCTGAAATAGTCACAGGAAGTCTGCTGTCAGATGACTTCAGGACAGTGTTCAAGGGCACAGCAATGACAACGACGATCAAGTCAGAGCTGAGTGAAGGATATACTTACAAGCGACAATGTTTATATAACGGTTCTTGTGCTTGTTGTCTGGATGGTTGGAGCTGTCTGCTGTGATGCCTAAGTCAGCAGTACAGCTCTGCACTTCCTGTAAAAAATTGCATGCATGCCATTTGAACATGTGTTCTTTTGAACACAGTGCCTTAAAATATAATAAGGAAGACAAAACAAAGTAATCTATCCAAAAATTTTTTTTACATGTTACAACTACTTCTTGGCTATAAAAAAATGCAGTGAAATAATGCCTTACCTGGTAAAACTCTTTCAGTGTCTAATGAGGGAATGAATGCCAAAAAAGTAAAGAAATCAAATTCCACAGCACACGACAAATGAGAAAAAAAAGTGTTTATATTAGGTTTACAATGGAAAACTATGATCATGCAATAAATACATTCGTCAAATACTAACAAAACAGAATGTTTCAAACAGTTGCATGCAAATCAAAATGTCTAACAATTTGAAATCTTAAAATTACGTAAAAGGAAAAAATAACACTTTTTAAAAGGGGACAGTGATGTAATAATATGATGAACTTTTAAAAAGCAAATGAGAAAATATCACATTATCTATGACACATTTTGCCATAATAGATGGATTGTGTTATATTCAAATATAATTTTATTTGTCTACTATAACACTATTTGAAACTCTGAATTAGTGATACTTTAAAAATATTTTTGAGTTAATTTAAAGCATAAATAGCTTCCTATTAGGTGGTTTGTAACAGATTTGGGTTGTCAAAAATTACAAGTCTCCTCAATTTCTAAAATCACAATACTCTGTCACTTTGAAAGAAAATTTAAGTAATATTCAATATTTTCTATATATATTTGATTAGTAGACCTTTTTTATTTAAACCTCAATGGGCACACAAAAGTTATTTTGTCAATTTTCTCTTAAAGTGAGTTAAAATGCTTCTCAGATATTTTCTATCTAAATGTATTAGTTCATAAATTATAATTATTTAGTATTAAGATAATATAACTTAATTATAGCTTCTGAGAAAGTATGGAACATAACTGTGAATCTGATGCATTAGCGAATGGCCCAGCCTCTTTCTAAATAAGTGTTTAAAGTCTCTTTTGCAACAAATCAACTGAACAATCAAAACCAATTAATACAGGAACCACTTAAAAGGTGTAGCATTATTAGTTACTAAGCTAATTATTAAGTTAATAAGATGTTTCTTTGAAACAGACTATGTTATAAGCAGCAGAATTAAAATAATCTTGAGTAAAAATATGAGATTATTATATTAATTTAATTATTGTAGACTGATTAACAATATTCAAAATGATTTTATAGAGTAAGCACCATAAATCTTCCTTTGTATATGTGCTGTCACCAACTCTGACTATAAAATTTCTATTTTTGCTTTTTTTTACCATTTGGAAGATTAAACCCATATTTGACATATTTTCCCTACTGCAATTACAGTTTTGTTTGATGTTAGCCTAATAATTTCTCTCTGTTGGCAGGGAGTTGACATTGACGGTGACAAGTAACCTCTAACTTATGGTAAGAAAAATATAATTTAATGTTTTAAATATGTAATTCTTCATAGTATTTCACTTTACCTGGCGTTACTATACACTGTTTACTTATTCAGTGTAGCTACGATTTAAATTTTCTTGGGAGATTAAATGAACTGGCGTCTAGTATTTTAGATTTAAGGTAAACATACCACAATTTACTTGCATTTCTTGTAATTTCTTAAAGCATCTTAGTCCAGCATTTTCCTGTCGTAGTATATCTGGATTGGTTTAAATCCTGGGCAGTGGTGCTGGGTGCTGTGGGTGGTGGGTGCGGATTCTGTGATCAGACTCAGAACTCAAGGCACTTCAAGGGTGCTCAAGGCGCCTTGGGGTTCAGGGGGTCATACAATACCCTAGGAGCTCCCTCTTGGTGAACGGCCAGAGAGGAGGCTAAATACTGCCTGATGCAAGAACAGTGCAAGGAGCTCCTGTTTTTAAATCACAGACCTGGTTTGAACCCAGCTTTGCAATGAACCAATTGTTAATGAACTTCCATGGAGCTTGATTTCTTCAATAATAGGAATTAAAAAAAAAAAAAAAAAGAACTCAAATTACTCCAAGATTTGAAGGTTGAACGTGGAAACATTAGTCTGATGACACAATAGGGGGTGTCCACTAATGGTAACTTTCATTTTTTATGTCTGTTAATAACTTTGGGCTTATGCTTTTTCTATTTCAAAAAGTCTGGTTAGCTGATAATTCATGACAAATTTACAGTAAAACTTCCTGTTCCTATTATCTAGGAATATATAATAGAATAGCACTGGAATATTTTTCACTGGTTATGCAGTCCAGGGTTTTTTAAGGAATGCATTTTGTCTTGAGAAGACGTGATTTTACCTTATATCATGAAAGTTATCTAATTTAACTTTTGTATTTGCATTGGAATAATACTTAACAATTAAGAATATGTATGTAATCTGACTGAAAATCATGAAATTTAGTAGCTCAGTAGAATTTATGGAATTTAAATTAAAATAAACTGGTGTTACCCATCTCAATTTTTACAAAGAGAATACCATAACTCAAAATTTTATGGGAGAGAATTAATCATGTTTTTATTTTTCTACTGGTACAATTTGTTTTTTTTTAAATGAAAAATCTATTTTATAAAGTTTATGATGACTATGACACGACACACTTCCTAAACACATAATTTGGAAACTAATATTTTCAACAGAAGAGAAAATGGTTTCAATGTCTTTAGATCAAGATATAGTCTACTGCTGAATCTTAAATTAATTATTTTCTATTTTACTTAAAATATACATATTAAAATCATACCTCAAATTCTTCAGTAAACCCATTACTTGCATGTAAGTCTGCAACATGTTTTGGGAAGTGCTTTATTGGAATTGCTCCAACATCATCTAAGTGAATTAAAAAATCTGTATTAGAAAGTATAATTTAATAGAAATAAATATGCCACAACTTGAAATTCTTACAATCCCAAATAAATCTTAAAGTTCAACTGTTAAGCAACAATGATCAATTTTCTCTAAGTCTATTACAATCACCAGATGCATTTTAGAAATGCAATGTGATCAGGAATTTCTTTTCCACCTATACTTTAATGGAAATATAATTTGTAATCAATGTTAGTTTATAATTACTCTCCTAAAGGGGCACCTCTGTTTATCTGTTTATCAAATGGACTGTATCTCTTCAAGTACAATTTTCTTTAACGTGAGTGGGGTTTCCATATAAAGACTGGGAAAAAAAGACCTGCAGAAACAATTCAATTATAGTGCAATTAATTAATGGATGTAATCTTATCATTGTAACCCTAAGGTCAATGAGTATCTTAGTCAATTTTACCATGCATCAAGCATAATATACAGTACAATTTCAGTTTTATAGAATAGTCCAAATTAGTGTCTTAAAATCAATTTTAATACAATATATACATTTAAAACCTTTTTTTCCTTCTCTCTAAAAATGATTTATTTATATGCAGGATAGTCATTAAGGATGATGACAAAAAACTTTGAGACTTTTCATCTGTAAAATTTCAAGAATTCTAACATGAAAATATGCTATGTAAACAAAGTCACTGGATCTGTTAATTAATTGTGAAAGGGCCAAATTATTTTAACTGGTTCAATTTTTTTTTCTTTTCCTGGAAAGACTTTCTTAGACTAAGCACGTTACTAGTTCACAGTATGCAATTTCACAACTGATTTCTCTGACAAGGAAACATCAAACACATTTCGCTAGAAACAGTTATTTTCATCAACAGATGTTCAGCATTTAGGCCATCTAATACTTTTAAGCTTCAGTTACCAAGAATTTGTTGATAAAAAAAATAGAATCCATCTGTTCTCCCTCTCTTAGATGAGTGGACTTGAATGCTAAAATTGAATTAGTTAGTCCAACTTAAGGTACACTAGGAAAAGGTGTAATTCCACCTTCACACCCACTGAAGGATCTTGCCTGGAAGTAGCTCATATAATTAGATAAGAAAACAGAAATAATATGGCACACCTAAATCATTAGTTCTTACAACTGTCCTTCAAATCCGAGGATACCCTGCACAATCTCCTTTCATAAGCAGACTACTACTTACATTTTTTTTAAACTTTTAAAATTTATTTGAGAGATGGGGGGCAGTGAGGAAGCTCTTCCATTTGCTGGTTTACTCCTCAAATGCCTACAATGGCTCTGGGCTGAGAACCAGAAACCAGGAACTCAATCCCACATGGGTGACAAGAACCTGATTACTTGAGCCACCATTTGCCTCTGAGTCTGCACTAGCAGCAAGCCGGAGTCAGGTGCCAGAGCCAGGACATGAAACTAGACACTCTGATGTGAGACACGGTGCCCTCACCAGCATCTGGACTGCCAGTCCAAATGTTCACCCATCTTTTCTGTTGTATTAGTCAAAACTTTCAGAAGAGAACATCTTGGAGAACCTGAATCTCTGGAAATGATATAAAGAGTCTCAGCCGGTTAAAAAACAGCTTGTATGAAGTGGCTACAGAGGTGAATTTCTGCATTTGTATTCCCAGTTTATGGCCTTCTATGTCCTCGACCCATCCTCTATTTCCAGTGCTTCCATAGTTCACATATTTCTAGACAACTTCTTTTTGTTAGTACTTTTCACTGAGATTTTATGAAATGTTAAATAAGTGGCTATGATTTTACTTACAGGAACTCTATGGTCAATGAGTATCTTAATCAAAATGATTCTATAAAACTTTTGGATATTGATATTCAGGTAAATTTTGATAAAAAATAGTCAATGTTTTCCCAAATATTCAACTGCCCAACATCTTGACACTTAAAGTATTTCAAACAATCATATATTATTTGTGTTCATTAGTTGCCACCGTGACTACTACTGTTTTATAGCTTTTTCCTAACGTGCTTATTAAGAAGCTTTCTTTTCACATAAATTCAAATATTCAGAAAGGAAGTACACTTTATTTTTGTTATTTTCTTTCATGCATGTTTATTGAATTGATTTGGTCTGGCTTTGTTGCTTAGGTTTCCATTAAAGGAATAGAAGAGAGTGAAATTCAGCATTGTTCTTAACTAATATTCCATTGCAATAAATGCTTATATCTTTAACATATTACTCCTGAAAATTATAACTGTGCCATCTCATTGGTGTGATTAAGAATGCCTTAAATGAATGAGAGCACAATATGATCCAAAGTGCCTGATATAATGATGCAATAAATATTTAGGTAACATAGATCTGTATTAAGCTGCATAACAATTACTAGTAAAGTATTCCAATGAACCGAAACCTTCTGATGTTGTTTCTCATTCACCATCTACCAGCTACTCATGATTGCACTTTAGGCTATTACCTGAAATTGGGAAGATAGGTGTTGGAGGTGTAGATATTACTCGAGGGGATGTACTGTCCTCTAAATAAAAGTGTGCAGTTTGGAAGCATTTCCTGGAAATAAAAGAAAGCAATTTATACTACAAGCTGCCATGGACAATAAGACAACCTCTGAACTGCTGGAAAATTATGGTGGAAATACTTAAAACATAAGTGGATATATACCCAGAAGGAAGATTGTTGGGTCCAAATCTATTTTAACAAGCATAAGACATTAAACAGTTTTATGGTCTCCAAACTTAATCTGTCTTAGTTGTGTGAGGGGCTGAAGAGAGAGCAGGTATCAGACTTCCTGAAAGCAGGAAGGCATTTGCAGTTGAAGCTAGCCCCAAATGACACTTCCCTGATGAAGGAAACCTTGGGGCCCTAGGTCCTCTTCCACTGTTGCTACAGACCAAAGCGAAGAGTGGAAAGGAAGGAATACCCAAAGCTGTGCACTCAACATTTAAGTGACCATGTCCTTCTGACTGGGCTACCGAAAGGCAATGAGCTAAGGAAATGAGAGCAAGGCTATGCAGAAACAAGATTCTCCAGGGGTAATATTTGGATGAGAAAGGAAGGAAGCTCTATATTGCATGATGATGTGGTAGTGACAGACTTTGGTGAGGAAATAATCAGCATGCAACCAAAATCAGGGGTCATTTTCTTTCCAGCTCATACAAGTGCTGTTGCCAAGCATTTTGAGAATATGAGCATATTTAGAATCAACAGTAGCTATGACCTACGGTGTCACCTAAATCTATTTTCATTCAGATAGTAAGAATAACAGCTGGTAACAGCAAACCACAAACTCCTGAGAAGATCAAAGAACCAACTGCTGCTACACAGTAACACAAACCATGCTTAATTTTTTAAAAAATTAGATAATTAAAACTGCTAATGACACACTCTCATGGGGGCAGTTTAACTTATCTGAGTATTCTTCGTAAGTAGTTAAAACAGAGAGATCTGTTGGTGTGAAAATGTCAATCTCACTTTTCATTTGAAAGCTTCAAAGTTATAAAGTTATTTATTCTAAGTTTTAATATAAATTTGTTCTTATACAATTATACTACCTACATATAAATATTTTTCCAGCAAATCAATTACATGTGTAAATTTCTTGAATGGCTTCCCACAGCAATTAGAATGCTATTCAATTATTTTAGTTTTCAAAAATAATGTATTTGAGAGGCAGAGAGACAGATTGTGTATGTATATACGTTTCTATCTTCATATCTACGTACTACCATTCACTAGTTCACTCCTTAAATGCTGCCGATGGCCCCGGGGCCAGGGTGAAGCTGGGAGCAGAGTACTCAAACCAGGTCTCCCACATGGGTGGCAGAAGCCTAGTTGCTTGAGCCATCACCCGCTGCCTCCTATGGTGCACATTAGCAGGAAACTGGAGTCAGGAGCAGGGCTTGAACCTAGGTATTCCTAACCAGTATCTTAAGTGCAAGGACAAACGTCTTCTCCTTCCACTATTTTGGCAAGGGCTGTACTATTTTCATGACCAATCTTCATGTACTTTAGGAGCTTCATCTCCTAAACTTCTCTCCCCTACTCATCGGCTCCAGCCCACCCTGGTTCTCTCCTTCTCCCTTGAAGATGTCCTTTGGCAGGGCTTTGGTGTTTGCTGTTTCCCTTGTCTGCCTTCCTCCTTTCAATCACTTTTGCATTTGCCCAAACATCTCTTCCTCTGAGATCCCGCAGACCATGCCAGTGAAAGTGTCAGCCCATCCCACTGAGTCACTATTATTTGCCCTTTGCTCTGCTTTGAGGCACTCATCACTATCTGAAATACGGATGATCTTTAATTTGTGATGGAGTTAAGTCTTGACAAATCCATCCTAAGCTGAAAGTGTGATAAACTGAAAGTGCACTTAATATCCCTAACTTATTTAACACCATAGCTCAGCAACAGAGTACACCATAGAATATCAGTTGTTCACGCTCCTCATAGTGTGGCTGACTGGGAGTTGCAGCTCATTGTCACTGCCTAGCACTGCAAACATGTTTCATTCTACATACCACTAGTCTAGGAAAAGCTCAGTATTCAGAATTAATGGTTCCAACTGTATATGTATCAATTTTGCATCACTATGAAAATGAAAGACTGGGGCTGGCATTGTGACTTGGTGGGTGTGGCTGTTGCCTGTGATGCTGGCACCTCGTATGGGTACTTGTTCATGTCCCTGCTGCTCTGCTTCCAATCCAGCTCCTGGCTGGTGGCCGGCATATATCAGTGGAAGATGGTCTGGATGTATGGACCCCTGCTACCCATGCTCAGGACCTGGAGGAAGTTCCTGGCTCCTGACTTTGGGCAGGTGCAGCTCTGGCCATTGTGGTCATCTAGGGAGTGAATCAGCAGATGGAAGATCTCGATTTTTCTGTGTCTCCTTCTCTCTCTCTGTAACTCTGACTTAAAAAGTAAATGAATAAATCTTTTTTAAAATAAAAAACTGTAAGCAATATCATCTTTTTTTTAAAAGATTTATTTATTTGAGAAGTAGAGTTACATAGAGAAGAAGAGATAGAGAAAAAGGTCTTTCATCTGCTGCTTCACTCTCCAAATGGCCACAATGGCTGGGGCTGAACCAATCTGGAGCCAGGATCCAGAAGCTTCTTCTGGGTCTCCCATATGGGTTCAGGGGCCCAAGCACTTGGGTCATTCTCTACGGCCCTCCCAGTCCAGAGCAGAGAGCTGGATCAGAAGAGGAGCAGCTGGGACATAAACCATGCTGGTACTGAAGGTGGTGGCCTGGCCTACTATGCCACAGTGCCAACCCCAAGTCATAACATCTTCAGTTGGGAACTGTCTGTTCTACCACTTATGCGTTTATTTTTTGATATGTTTATAGCTCTTTTCCCCTCATCAGAAAGTAAGCAACACAGACAAAAAAAAAAAACTTTTTCTTAATTATTGCAGTGTTAATCCTCAGTGCTAAGAAGAGTGTTTCTGTTGATTACTGATGCCATAAACAAGAGTGTCAATTTGTTAAGTCAACAACAGGAGTCACTGTGCACTTACTCCTCATGTAGGATCTTTGTCCTTAGTGTGCTGTACATTGAGATTTAATGCTATAACTAGTACTCAAACGGTTTTTTTCACTTTATGTTTCTGTGTGGGAGCAAACTGTTGAAATCTTTACTTAATGTATGCTAAACTGATCTTCTGTATATAAAGAGAAACGAAAATGAATCTTGATGTGAATGGAAGGGGACAGGGAGTAGGAAAGGGGAGGGTTGCGGGTGGGAGGGACGTTATGGGGGGGAAGCCATTGTAATCCATATTCTGTACTTTGGAAATTTATATTCATTAAATAAAAGTTTTAAAAAAAAGAATAAATAAATATTGAGGCAAAAATCAAAAAAAAGAAGAGTGTTTCTGATATTGCAGGTACCCCCAAATGTCTGTTCAGTGATTCGACTCTTATAAGTAGGAGTATTGTATATTTAAATAGTTTATTTATAAATGTAATGTCACAAGCAAAACAAATGAACCCCAAGTCCCTAAAGTAATCAGGCATAGAGCAAATATTAGTCTTTTGCTGTGATTTTCCAAGATGGTGAGAATACAGATGCAGACAGAGAATAAAAGAATATTTTGAAGAAAGAACATGCATTACAGAATGGATCAAAGATGTGTGGGTGTGGAATGAAGTTTAAAGGAACCCAGCATGAAGTTCATATCCTGGAAAATGGAACAAGTCTGGAAAATTGATGAGGAGTGGGAGAGATGAGGTCCCATGAGTGAAAAAAGCAATAACAAGTAAAACCTGTCCTACTGAAAGTTCATGTGAACAGAATTGAAACAAGACTAAATAGAAACTACAGGAAAAGCTTGGCTTTTCTGTGCAACAATGGGTGCAGCATGTTCTGACACATTCATATGAAAACACTGGGCTTGAAGTATGCTTTTAAAAAAATCATGCACTATTTTTTTTTGGAAAGACATAGAGAAATCTCCCATCTGCAGGTTTACTTTCCAAATGCCCACACACGGCTGGGCCAGGTCAGAGCCAAAAGCCTGGAACTCAACCAGGTCCTCCATGTGTGTTGTAAGGGACCCAACCACTTGAGCCATCACCTGCTACCTCCCTCAGTGTGTACTAGTGGATGCTAGAATCAGCCTGAGACAGGACAACTTTTAATCACAAAATATTTGGGAGGGAGATGGGATATTTAGCTGGAGAAAAGTGGACGAATGAATGGATAATAGAAGGTGTGACAGTTACTCTGAGAGAATGGCAACAGGGCAGCATCTAACAGAATATAAAAAAGTGGAAGCAAAAACACATTAGCCTTAATGTTTACAATGTTGCTAGTACTCATTGCACTAACTGGGCAAATAGGAATTCTACCCTTTCCAGCTATTTAATCAAGTCTCTGTTGAAGACAATAACTGGCCCAATATTGCTACTTGGCAGTAATTTCCATAAAGAACCTTAGAAATAATATTGAAAAGCTTGTTGCTGGGAAAAATTAAAATAGTGTAGGCTGAATTATGAATGGAGGATGTCTTTATATTGCTTAGGTATATTCTCCAGAGCAGTCCTATGTAGGAAGTGACACTGGGCTTAAGATACAATTTTGTTCCAAGAAGCTTCCAGCCTGGTTAGCAGCTATCCTCACTGACCCATGACTTTGAATTTAAGATCAAGAGAGAATTCAAATCACTTTTCTTCCCACTCCTCCCAGTCAAAACAATTATATCTGTGGAATGTTCTTTTCTACAATACTTTTGATGTTGTGTTATTTTGCTGAAAAGTATTGATTTTTAAAGCCCTGACTCTTAAAAGATCTCAAGAATTTTTCCCCTTTCCTTTAAAAATAATTATTGGAATATTTTCCTTGTCGAAGTCATTTTGCATTTCTTAAACCTACGGTTTAGCTTATGTAAATCATACCTTAAAACATCTGGAAAATTATTTCAAGGCATATTATTTAATGTATGACAAGATTCAGTATCTATAGTCCATCTGTTCTGTATAAGCAGTGAATGTCTTCACATCTATGTGCTAAGTGTTGATAACTATGGCTCCTGCTAATTATCACTCAGCCATGATGAGAAATGTGATGACTGTTTTAAATTTGTAGACATAGGTCCTATCAATCAATGGTAATCTGATTATTCAATTTACACTTTTTCACATAATACTTAGAATTAAAAGCTAGAAATGTGTATTATTTCATTTCTTAGTGTCTTCATACACATCTGAAACAATAATAAGCCTGCTGCATTCACTCACAGAACCACTAAAGAATACATGACTGATGTCTTAAAAATGTCCTAAGAAACCCACCAAAATGGCCAACAAAATAATTCTCAGGCAGTAAGTGACATGCCCAAGGCCATGTGGCAGACACCACGCAGAATTGTGAAAGTGGCCTGGGCTGTATCACCTGTATTTATCTTTTTGCTAAAATATGCTTTCTTGCAAGGTATATACAAATATAGGAGGACATTTTGATTTAGGTAAATAAGACAAAAGAGAAGACAGTATACCACTGTAAGATTATTTTTCTACTAAACTTACGGTAGAAAAGTGTTTATAAATTTTCTTCTAAGAATGTTATAGTTTTAGCTCAAACTCAAGGATACAGTCCTTTTTGAGTTCATTTTTGTATGTGTTATGAGAACAAGTACTAAATTGAATTTTTTTGGTACATGGCTATTCAATTTCATTAGCACTATGTATTGAAAGGACTGCTCTAAAACCATTGACTGTAAACATAAAAGGTTCTTTCTAGACTTTCAATTCTATTCCATGATCTATTAGTGTACTTCAAAAATGTGGAAAATAGAATTAAAAGTTAAATTCATTTTTGATGCAAAGTTTTGAAATTATGCATTGTGTTTCCTAATACACATTTACATGAACTTTTTGTAGATCCCTCATATACATGGATTTAAAAAATTTTTGTGCCAATCTAAGTGTCTTTTAGTTCCACTTGTCATGAGATATTCTCACACATGTCTATACTATGATAGCACCAAACTTTATTGTGGCTTTGAAATAAGTTTGGAAATTGTGAGGCATGTATCCTTCAACTTTGTAAAATTCTTAAAATCTGAAGTTAATCTTTGTTGCCTTGGGTTTGGCAAAGTTTTCTTAGATAAGATACCAAAACCACAAATAGCAAGTGAAAAAATAGATTTGGAGTTCATCACAATTTTGGTACTTTAAAGTATCATTAAGAAAGTGAGAAGACAACAGAATGGGAAAAATAATTACAAATCATATATCTGATGAAGATTATCTTAATATATTTTCAACTAATAATTTTATCTCTTCCCTATGTAATGGGGTGACCTATTACTAACAGAAAATAAAAACTATTCCATATTTTAATTTTCTGTGAAATATCAAATCATGTAATGTTGATTTTCAAATTTTCAGAAAATGTCCTTGAAATATCAAGTAACAGAGATTAAAAGACTCATTCTAGGGCTGGCGCCGTGGCTCACTAGGCTAATCCTCCGCCTTGCGGTGCCGGCACACCGGGTTCTAGTCCCGGTCGGGGCGCCGGATTCTGTCCCGGTTGCCCCTCTTCCAGGCCAGCTCTCTGCTGTGGCCAGGGAGTGCAGTGGAGGATGCCCAAGTGCTTGGGCCCTGCACCCCATGGGAGACCAGGAGAAGTACCTGGCTCCTGCCATCGGATCAGTGCGGTGCACCGGCCGTGGCGGCCATTGGAGGGTGAACCAACGGCAAAAGGAAGACCTTTCTCTCTGTCTCTCTCTCTCACTGTCCACTCTGTCAAAAAAAAAAAAAAAAAAAAAAGACTCATTCTAATTATTTCAATCTTACAACTATAAACCAGCAGACTGCTAAATTAGAACTTTATTCCACCAGTTATTTATTACAAGATGGAATTTGGTTGTATTTTCTGTATTATTTATATTTGTTTAACACTAATTTTCATTAACTCGAAAAATTGGCTTGTCAGAGAAAATCAGACTAGACAGAAACCAGTAATCTGAGCAAGCATGGTATCAATGTGATAAGAAGTTTGGCAAAAAGTCTAGAGGGGAGAGGAGAGAAAAGCAGTATGAATTCTTGTTGGGCAAATGTTTATGGATTGAATATTATGTTCAAAACATTCTGCTGGGGATGTAATCTTTTGTGAAAAGAGCTGTTGGTATATCCAGGAATCACAAGGGTACAAATCGAAGAAGGCAGCTTTGTTTATATCATATTATGGACAAAACTGACTTCCAACCCATGTAGTGCAATGAAAACAGGATCTGTCCTCTGTACTCTGCAGTATAATCTTTCTGTAAAGGAAGTTTGATTTGGCCATGCAAACATTCTACCTTAGGCAATTGAAGTCCAACTATACCTAGCTCCATATCCAGGCCTCATTGTCTCCAACACATCCAGCTCCTGTGCCTATACTTTCCTTCTCCTTTGTCTCTACCTTCTGAGCCCTAAGCTGTTGGAGCTGGTGTCTTATTTGACATTTACCCTGCCCCTTCTACCTAACAAGATGCCGAGTTCTCTGACCATTCTTAGATTTCAGCTGTTATAACACATTATAATGCAAAATGTTTATAAATTTTCACAGAAAATTTTCACCAAGGAGAATATATTTCTTGAAAGTGGTGGCTGTCATTCATTTCTTAAATACAGATTTAGTTACAAAAAGCAGTTCCTACAGCAGGAGGTACATGAGAAAAAGTCTATAAATATGGTAAATAAACGAAAAGAATCTATTTAGGGAAACTACTTGGAGAGTGGTGTTGTGAACCTGCAGAATGGTGTTGCTAAACAAAAGACATTAATTATAAATGTAAAAATTATATTTGACAGAAACTATAAAGTACTATGCCTTTCCTTAGATTATAGAAAATGATTCCTCATATCATCCAAAAGTCGCTGTTTTCCAGTAGACACAGTTATACTGACTTTTACTGTGTCCCTATTAAATTTACTGGTTTGCTGTGTGTTTTGCTTGCCACAGGATGAGAAGTTTATGATAGTGTAATTATCCTTGCCCTTTAAGTATTTTAATGGATTATGGGCAAGAGTGAAGCTATATTTTATCCTCAAAGTAAACCACAAGGAATTTTAAAAGCCTATGCATCTTAATATAACAATTAGCATTATTCCCTGGTTACATTAATGTGATATAATATTCAACTGCTTGATTTTAAACTTTTGTTTGCATTTGTTTTATCAGTATGCAAGGTTGATAAGGTATCTTGTATAATTCTACAATTCGTCTAAAAAAGCAGTATTTTCTAATGTATCAAAAAAGTGTTTCCTAAATAACAACATTTGAAATCTTACTATCTGGTGAAAAGCTCAGATTTTAGTTAAATGCTATAATAATGTTTAAATATTAGATGAATATGAAAGAGTAATTGTCAAAATATCATACTAAATATAAAAAAAGTCAAAGTTCCTTCATTTTATCTTCAGTTATTTAAGTATGAAGAACAATTGACTCTTTTATTATTGTATCTTTGGATTCCCAACTATACTTTGTTCATAGCTGTTTGAATATCTAACAGCAGCTCTCAAGTAAAAGTAATTTGAATATGCTTTGAGGATCTTTTGACTGAAATATGGATAAAATCTGAACTTTATAAATTTGCTTTTCCAAAACAAACACTCAACTTACCTCCAGTAGATGAGAATACCCACAAGTGCCACTAGACAGATAAAAGTCAGGGCTGACACGATCACAAGGGGTATAACTGCCTTCTTCTCAGATTCCAGCCCCTCAGCTAGACCAATACGAGACTCATGGCTACTATTACTGGCCTCTGTAGTCGGAGAAAATGGAGAGAATTGATGTTTAACTGAAGGAAAAGTCACAACAGGTTTCAATCGATTAACTGCAACCTTCATTGCTGTTACTTACCTTTATAATTTCCATTCTGTGATGCAAAGAATGTCTGTGATTATAAGTCAACTTAAGCAAAACAAAGTTTAAAAAGTAAGGCAGGGCTGAAGGACCACAATACACCAGTAGAGATCAACACTCAGTTAAGGGTGCAAGTAAGTAGAGCATTGCCTTGAAAAGCTTTCAAAAAGGGAAATGGAAGTATTAAAATAAGAAAGCTACCACTTTCAAATAAAATGACCAGGAAGAACAATGCTACTTACATAATTACTCTTGATTTTCCAAAATTAACTGTAATGGAATCATTTTTAACCCTGAAATTAGGTAAATAATTAGGAAAAATAAATTGCATCTAAAAAAATCTTAAGATAGTCCTTCTTATAGTATAATAACATTTTAATCCAGCAAAGAATTTTAATCTTAAATGTATGTTTGTTTTAAATGTTATTTTGAATGCCTATCTTACCCACTGTTTTTAAAACAAAAATGAAAACCTAATAGCATATGAATTGTAGGCATAAGTGGATCATAGATATTCTTTTCATATATGTAAGTGTAAATAATCAGAAAGTACAAATTCAGTCCTTGATTTAATTGTAAAATATGTCAAATGGCTGTTTTATAATCATGCATTATCTCACTAGCATTTGGAAAGTCACTGTAACTGGAGATATTCTTCCAAGTGACAAAGAATTTCAGCACAGTGAGTGGTAGTCGTCCCCTCCACTTTGCAGTGGTTCAGTGGGAAACTAAGGTGATTGTGTGTGAGACCTGTTTTTAACACAAAACGCTAACCTTGTTACAAAGTAAGAACACATCTCTTATCCACCTGTGGAAGTGCTGAAAGTACTAAATTTAAGTTCCTCATCAAAATCTACAGGATCCCTATACACTTGTTTTATTTGACACTTCTATATTGTGTCTTAATATTAGAGAGATGGAACAGAGGAAATCGATTTGGGATGGATCACAAAATGGATGCAAACGGAGACCATTATGCTTGGTGAAATAAGCCAGTCACCAACAAATATCCTATGTTTTCCCTGACTTGTGGTAACCAGTGCAAGGAGTACAAAAAAGGTAATGTATATGAGCAAAATTGACATTTTGAGATTTCATTATTGTTTACAGCCCTTGGCTATACTCTTGAGGAACAGTCGTTTTTCTACTTACTACTTGATGAATTCTTTATTTAGTGGAGGGTTAAGTTTGTGATTATAATGTAAATTGAAAGTATATCATTGTAAAAAAATAAAAGTAAGAAAAGAAGGAGGAGGGACGGTGAGAATAAGGGAGACAGGGAGGGTAGGATGGGAAGTATCATTATGTTTTTAAAACTGTATGTATGAAATACATGAAATTGTTCCCTTTATTTAAATAAAAAGATAAATATTCAAGAATAAGAAATTTGAGATATATAATTGAATGTATATCACATTAGGATGTATCTAACTGGAGAGAACTTAAGATTTAAAAGAAAGCTTTATCTTTGATCAAGGTGATGACAGAATGGGACAAGCATTTGATCCACCCATACAAGAAATGTAACGTAGGAATAAAAATGGCACCCACATTTCCCAAGATGTTTTTCTTGTAACAATGGATGCATTTTCTAGGAAAAATTGGAATAGAAAAGTATGAGTAAAAATCATACAACTGTAAAAAAAAGTGAAAATACTTGAATGCCCTGACAATTTCTTTATGAAATTTAGGAAAGCATTGTTGTTTTATCAAAGACATGGTTATTTTCAAATTTTACTATTGTAATATAAACAAAAAATAAATTTGTAGGTAACAAGTAAAATAATCTGTTTAGCAAAGCCTTTGATTCCTAATTATAAATGTTGGTTATCTCCATGATTCTTGGTTTGTGGGTCCCCAGAATTATGACGTCAGTATCACCTGTAACTTGTTATAAATGCACATTTGTGGCCTATCCCAAATCACATCAAATCTTCCTGATCAGAAATTTTATGGGTGGTCAGGCCCAACAATCTGTGGTTTGACAAATCCTCCAGGTGATTTTGATCTGCATTAAAATTTGAGAACCAGTGAAGTAGATCAATGTATACATAAAGTAAGTGTATGTAATAATACAGGTCTTTCTTGACCACAAACACAGCAACATGTATACTGGTATGTATATGTGTTTATATCTATCTAGTGTATGTAATTATACAGGTCTTTCTTGACCATAAACACAGCAACATGTATACTGGTGTGTATATGTGTTTATATCTATCTATCAATGTTTTTATGTATGTATGTGCCACAATATATATGAGCTATGTCTGATTACTTATTGTGATATATGTTTAAGATATATGCACATAAGATATGTAATATACGTCATAAATATACCTCATTTATATACATGAACCATATATACACATCCACACATATATAACTTTTGCATATAGACTTTTCTTAAAAATTCCTTGGGATATATGATCTTAAACTCTTTAACTGAAGCATTAAATGATATTTACGAGACATTTTTCACGAGACATTACATGACAAATGGTTGCTTTTTAATGTATAATGAGGAACAACTAATAGTATTGTTTTTATTCCGTTTAGTTGAGACTAAAATACCTGCTTTGTAATTGTATTTGTATTTGTAGTGTATTTGAATTGCCTAAATGATAATTTACTAATAGTCAATTAGGAAATAAAGAACAAAGACTAATATTTTAGAATATTCCTTTAAACTAAAGCAGTATAATTTAGTATTACAACTTAAACATTGTGTATCTTCTTGTCCTGAATCTTGAAAGCAGTCTCTAAGAGACAGACACCAAAAGCGCATGTTTCCAGGCTGTTTTGCTACTCCATATCCAGCCTGGGTCAAGTACTAGTATTTTTGGGTATCAATTTATTCATATATGAATTGCAGATGTCGACATTTGACATTTAGGTATTATTTTGAGAACCACATCTTTGAAAGCGTTCTATATTCTAGGAAAACACCACCATCATCAGATTAAAAGTTTCAGAAATAGTCTGTATGCATTTGATAAAGGGACATATTCAATTATTGGATAAGAAAAGGTACATTTTTTTTGCAGATATTGCTTAAAAACAAGCAAGACTTTTCCCCTAATTGTTGGATCTCACTTTGTTAATCATGTTGGATTTCATGTTTGTATTATTTTTCCCTTATTAATGGGAGAATATATCCATAATAATTAAGTATATCTAATTAGTGCATTGCAGAAAAATCTGCTAAGTTTCAGCCAGTAATTCTAGGTTTAACATTTTGCTACAGAGTCTTTCTATGAAAGTATCATTTAGCAAGAATATTTTAATGTTACTACCTAGTAAGACAGAAACATGGAACCATTCCTGATATTTCCTAACAAAAATAAAAACTACTATAATTGAGGGTAGGTAGCAATTCATATTACAGTGACCTACAGATTCATTATTCATTCTCACATACCAGATTTTAAGTGCTTAAACTAAGATGTAATATTAAATAGGTACCAAGTCAAAATACAGAAAAAACTTTTCTACCAACATGTACTTTTAATGCTAGTACACTGAAAGGAAAATATACAACTAATTCAAGAGATAAAAATAACAAAGAGGAAAATATAATGAGGTTGATGTCTATGTTTTCAATTATAAATATTTACTTTTATGTAGTAAGAGTGCAACATGTTACTTTAGTCTATTATACTTTACTGTTAATATTTAAGTATTTTCATTATAACTTAAAAAACCTTAGAATTTAATAAAAAACAATTATAAAATTCTTACGATCAATTCAATGAAATTATCTAGTATTTCTTATGCGTAATGAAATTGGGTTTTCCTTTTCTTCCTGTTAGCATTTAAAGCAAGCTCTGTATTATATAAGCTGCAAATAATCTACTCTAAGGAACATCTGGCCAATAAACTAATTTGCATAAAACATATTCACAAATGAAATACATTTCTACAGAAAATGTTTCAGTGTTTTGCATCTTGTCATACAATACCTACACATATTATGCATATTAATACCCCTTATTTAACTTAGAAAAGTGTATAACAGCAAGATCAAAGTAAATTATATTTTATTGGTTCACACTGCCCTCTTTAGGCAATATAGAGGTAATGAAGGCAAAAAATCCAAAAGCTGTTTTGAAACGTTACCATTACCTCTCAAACATGTAGCATAGAATTCTTTTTTTAAGCTCCCCAAGTTGAGAGGGATGTGTGAATTGCCTAATTCCTTTTCTTGGGGTATTTCAGAGAGAGAGAGAGAGAGATGTTTATCTCATATTACTATCAAATTGTATGAATTATTTAATAATTCAGTGAATTAGTTTACAACTTATTTTAGAACATAACTAAGGAAGCTGAAATCATGTACAAATGGTGTATTCCATTCTTACTCAAAAAGCAGTATACTAAAAATGTACCATGCACCCACAGTTGTTTCCACATGTAACAGGTATCCTGTAGAATATGAAATTTTGACAATAAATAAAAACTTCAAACCTATTTTGGACAGAATTAAAGACCAAAACATACTGAATATCCATTTGAAATAATGTAATCACATTTTAAAACTGTAAATTGATTTGTTGAGTATTTTGCTTAAAAAAACATAATGAGCTGTTTAACCAAATTTCTATCTTTCCATGATTTTTCCATTTCACTTTTAGGGTGAGAAAAGCACCAAGCCTCGGTCTATCCTTTTGAACTGTAACTAACCTGCCTCTGAAATGTTGAATACTTCTGAGTGCCCGTTAGTAACAGACGGTGTTGAGGGCCGTGGAGATTTGGGAGTTAGTTCTGAGTCACCTGCTTCCATGACCCCATCAATATCTCTTTCATTAGCATCTGGAAAACTGAAATCTGTGGAAGTCTCATTATCACTAAAGCTATCTGAGGTTCCTTGCCCTGATCCACTCTCTTCATCACTTGTCAGAACTGACCATGCTTTAGACTCTGGAGAAAGAGGAAGCGGGGCTCTACCAGTCTGAGTGTCAGAGTCCTCTTTGCCATTGTGCTTTGCAGGTAGCACACTTGCTGGTGGCGACTTATCAGGCCTTCTGTCCATCCCAGTTTGACTGTCTGAGGTTACCCCTGTGACTTTATTTCCTTCTTCAGAAGTTGCAGGTTGTGAATATGAGAGCAGGTTATTCTGATCCTCAGGACTATTTTCTTGGGTGTCTGATTCATTCATTACCTTTTCCTGTGATTCTCTATAGGCTGAGCATGACATACACTTACTTATGGATAAGCCATCACTCTCTCTGTCATCATAATCATCATCATCATCACCATAATCATCATCAGTGTCACCATCCTCACCACCACCCACCAAATCAGCAACAGTTCTAGCACTGGAACTCAGCCCAAAACTTGCATTAGAAGGAAACAGCAACTTGGTTGTGCCTACAGAACCATCTTGATTGGGAGAAACAGCTGTAATGGAAACATGCTCATTTCCTAAAGAAACAGAAGGATCAGTAGGAGCAAGTGTACCAGAAGCAACTGTTGGAATACCAGTAAATACTCCATCAGTAATGGAGCTTGTGGTGGAGGTGGACAGTTCATCAGAATACACGAGCTTAGTTATAAGTGAATTTGGAGGTTCATCAACTGATAAGATAGGAGTAGCAAATGCATGACTTCCTTGTGGGGGAAAGGCCTGGTTACTCTCCAAGTTGGTAGTCTGGAATAACTCATCAATACTGTAGGAAGAGGTTATTATTTGCTGGGAACTTTTGCTTTTAAGTAAAACTGGCTCAAAGTATTTCTCACTTGCATAAGTTATGCCTTGAAGGGAAGCAGAGTACATATTAGAAGTAGGTGACACATCAAAAACTGGCACGGATGTAGCGTGTAGCATGTTTTCACTTGCAGCAGAATCTGATGCCATGAGATGCAACATTGCAGAACCAATGTTATCAACCTTGGGGGTTTCAACCTTTACTGAATCAGTAGGCACAGTTGGAGTGGCGGTTTTAAGCATGTTGTCAACATCAGAAGCCTGAAAGGAAGGTTGCAGCAATACTTCAGGATTAAAAGAAGCTGAGGTCTCATAAAACAGGAGCTGAGTTGAAGGAAGTAACATCTCACTAGAAGCAGGGTCAGAGGATGCCGGCTCTGAGTCTGCACTAAGCACAAGTTTAAGTGAAGGGTCACCAAACGCTGGAGATGTAGTATGTGTAGGTTGAACTTGACTAACCTCACGCTCAAAAGCTTTAGGAGTGGTATAAGCAGGGGACCCTGGAAGCATGCCCTTTGTGCTAGACATGGAAACAGAGGTTTCGGGCACAGCTGTTCTTTTAGAATGGTAAACCATCTCACTGAAAGAAGAAATCTGCAGTTCAGTCTCATTTCCATATATTATTTCACCTTTAGAAAGCGGCTTATTACCATCACCAAACACAGATGTTGTATATGTAAATTCAGCTACAGAAACAGGTGAAGAAACGTTAGGGGCTGTCAGCCCATCTGTATCAAGCACAAGAAATTCACTATCAGAGGAGGCTCCAGACCACTCCCCATCACCAGAGAGGGCATGAGTAGGCTGCAGTAATGATGCAGTGGGGGTTATTAATGAAGACTTAGGTATTGACACACGGCTAGGGCTGCTAAATAAAGAACCCTGATCAGATACATCAACAGAATCATGCACAGGTATTGCAGAACTGTACGAAACAGCGAAGAAGTGTTGAGAGCCCTCATGATTAGATAAGGCATAAGAAGGTTCAGGGCCTGAAGAACGTGCATGCATCATGACATCACTGCTGGATGGTTCAACTTGAGAAAACAAATGCGTTTTATAAAGGACACCAGATTCACTACCAGATTCCAAGGTCTCTGAAGCAGCGTGAGCAGTGGTCTGATGTGACACCACATCAGAGTATTGAGCAAGGCTGGGTTCTAACAGCACATCACCCCCAGCCACCGGCAGAGAAGCATGCAGGGGCACCTGATCACTGTCAGTAGCTGAAGTACCTTGTGGAAGGATTTGAGAAACTGTATGCAGATGGCGGAACAATTCACTACTGAAGGAAGCAGAGAATGGAAGCAAAGGTGCACCATCATAGGAAGACAGGATGGGTTCAAATGACACATCAACACTGGGAAATACAGGCGTAGCATGCAAGGCCGAATCACTACTTGAAGCAGCAGGGGTAGTATTGAGGATCTGATTGTCAAGCAACAAAGGGGTGACTAGAGGAAAGACTTCACTACTGTGGGAAGGTTGAAGAGGTGTCTCACCATTGTATACTGGTTGGGTTGTCTGCGAGTGTACCACGTGGACAGTGGGGACTGAATCACGTTGTCCAGAGGATGGAGTAAAAGCATGAGGTGTGGCCTCAGTTGCAAAGTAGGCAAAGGTAGAATAAGCTGGCATTTCCACATCTGTGACCGAAGGACCCTGAGGTCCTGGAGAAGGGGACTCGGTTGTCTGAGCAGGTTCATCAATATGTATCTCAGTATAATTAGTCTGGAGAAAGCTCTCTCTACCGGATCCACCATCAGGCTGTGCTGGCACATACGTAGAGCTAGGGAGCCACCCATTTCTGTCACCAGAAGGATCCTTCAGTGACTCTTCTGAGCCTGAGGAAACGGAATCTTCTGAAGTCTTGCTTGTAGACTCTGGTATGAGGATGTCATATGTGATGGCCTCTGGGTTTTCTGAAGAAAATATATACACATGGGATATGTTCTCAGAGACAAATGGCATAGCAGAAGTTGCAGGACTGGAGCCTGAAGAATCATCAGATCCAGAGTCGAGCTTGAAACTGGTCAGTAAGCTTTCTTCCTCGCCAATGTCAGTTGACACCTCTGGATAATCTGTTATAGACACCATCTGTAAAGATTCTGCTGTTCCAGACAAGTTCATTTGCGGATACCTGACATCAGCTTTGGAGTCATCATTTAGAGAAGCTGAAGGGCCTTCCACAGTGTGAGGGGGTAGCTCAGTCACAGGCTCAGAAGTCAAGGAAGTAGCTTTTTCTGTGGCTAAGTCAGCGACTGCCTGGGAGGTTGAAGCTGAAGATGTGTTGGGAATATCACCCTTTCCAGAGAATTCACTTCCTCTTGTTGGGGATCGGTTAGTCTTGGCCTCATTGGATGTAGTCCCTATGCGATTGTAGTGGGTTGTGGTAGAAATGTGGGGTTCCTTTTTCCTTATTTGGTTTGTGGCACTGTCTCTACCCGGATTCACAACAATGTCTTCTTTTCTGCTTTCCTCCTCCTTTGAAAAACAAACAAGATTTAATGGGACTTAAGGAAATAAAAGTGGGATCTTAATAATACTTTATAATGCATTATCATGCTAATCTTCACTCGTGTAATCTTGGGACCTTTTGTTCTCATAAAACATCATGGTAGGGAACCCATGCTTCTATCTTATAGTCTTTATTCTCCCATCTTCAAGACAGAACTTATTTATGGCTGTCTTTATTTGAGCTTTGTGGAAGGAAGCAATTCAGTTAATAGAAATCACACCTCTAATTTATTTATTTATTTGAAAGGCAGAGTTACAGAGAGAGAGGAGAAGAGACAGAATGAGAGAGAAAGAGAGATCTTCCATCTGCTGGTTCACGCCCCAAATAGCCCCAAATGGCCAGGGCTGAGCTGGATCAAAGTCAGGAGCTAGGAACTTCTTCCTGATATTTCACATGGGTGCAGGGGCCAAGCACTTTTGGGCCATCTTCCACTGTTTGCCCAGATGCATCAGCAGGGAGCTGGCTAAGAAATGGAGCAGCAGGGACTTGAAACAGTGCCCATTTGGGATGCTAGCATTGCAGGCAGCGGCTTTGCTCCCTATACCACATGCCAGCCCTGACATCACATCTCTTAAGGAAGACACTGCCGTTGTATTTATTTACTGAATGTGTCTTTTTTTTTTTCGTTCTTTGTTCAGTTCATCAGGCAACAATCTAAATGGCAGTTAGCTTTTTGTAATATAAAATGGTAATAAAACATTTTCAAAGGCCAAAGTAGTTGGTGATTCATAATACTTAATTGTACATTTTTAAAATAAATCATAGTTTTAAAGTCTTCCTAACAGGAAGATTAAGGACTGAAATACGTGGTCAGTATGATTTTGTTATTTTTAAAAACATTTTCTACTAAGACCTCAGCAGATTATAAGATTTATTTTATTTATTTGAAAGACAGAGAAGAGAGAGAGAGAATGTTCCATCAGCTGGTTCACTACTCTAATGGCTGCCAATGACCCAGCCTGGCCAGGACAAATCCAGCAGCCAGGAGCTTCATCCAGGTCTCCCAGGTGGGTATAGGGGCCCAAGCACTTGGGGCATCTTCCACTGCTTTCAAAGTACATTCACAATGATTTAAATGGAGCAGCTGGGATTCCAACCAGCACCCAGATCGGATGCAGATGCTGGTGTTGCACACAATGACTTAATCTGCTATGCCACAATGCCAGTGCCCTAGGTAGATATTTTAACAACTTGTCAAAATATGATTCTAGCACTAGTCATTTCATTTTGTGTTTCCCTTAGAGTCACTACTTAAGAGGCCTAGTCTTTCACACACTTAGTCAACGTAACAGCCAGAATATCCTGGCTAGAACTAAAAAATCGAACAAAAAAAAAAAAAAAAAAAACAAAACAAAAACCCAAAACAAAGAAACAAAGCCTACACTGTGTGTGTGTTCAGAAAATGAAACTGCTGAGGCTTAGTGATGAAGACTCCATTTGGGCTACTACATCCCACATCAGAGAACCTGGGTTTAAGGCCGGGCTCAGCTCCCAGTTCCAGCTTCCTACGAATGCACACCCTAGGGCCAGCACATCCTAGCTGAAGTATTCACGTCCTTGCCTCCCAAACTGAGACCCAAAGTGAGTTCTCAGCTCCTGAATTTTGGCCTGGCCCAGGACTAGTTCTAGAAAAATGAACTAGAGGACGGGAGAACTCTATCTGCCGGTCTCTGTCTTTCAGTGTCTCTACCTTTCAAACAGATACAAATAAATAAATTTAAAAAACTGTCAAGTCAAAACATGATAAGATACCATTTTTAAGTCTATATGAGACATGTTTCTCCCAGTATTTTTGTACTCAACGATTTATCTAAATCATTATCTACTGGGTTATCTATTAGATCTTTTAAGGTTAAATCCCTTAAAAGGAAAAAAAAAATGAAATGAGTAGTTGGCACAGCAGTTAAGACATTGTTTGTGATGTCTGCATCCCGTAATGAAGTATTTGGGTCCTGGATCTCCTTCTGATTACAGCTTCCTGCTAATGCACACACTGGGAGGAAGAAGTGGATGTATCAAGTACGTGGGTCTCAGCCACTCAGTGAGGAGACCTGGATTAAGTTCCAGGCTCCTGGTTTGGCCTGGCCCAGGACTGATTGTTGTGGGCATCTGAGGAGTGAACTAGAGGATGAAAAATTTTTGTCTTTGTCTCTCTGAATTTTAAATATAAAGATATTATATGTATTTAGAAAAAGAAAAATGAGTGTGGGTACAAATGAATCAATGAAAACTTGATCAACATTAGTAGTAAGAATATGAATCTTAAACTATGGGTTCTCATGGGCATGTTTCTCACACAGAGGGAAAACTGCATTGTGTGAAGTACAAGCTTCCAAACTTAACGTCTGCATAATTATTTATTTCAAAAATGTTATGCATTTACTTGAGCAGCAGAAACAGAGAGAGGAGAGGGAGGGAGAAATGTCCCAAATTCCTATAATGGCAGGTGTGTGTGTAGAAGCCAAGGGCTGGGAACTCAGTTCAGGTCTCAAACACGGGTGGCAGGAATCCAACCACTTGAGCCATTATCACTGCTTCCCAGAATCAAATCAGTACATGGAGCCTGGAGCTGAACTCAGGCACCCTGATGCGGGGTGCAGGTATCCTAATTAGTGTCTTAATCACTAGGTCAAGTGCCTGCCCCTGCATCGTTACTTAGAGTTTAATTGTTTGGTTGTTTGTACAGTATTTTCTGAGGCTTATGTGACAATTCTGAGAAGTGAATTGGCTTTATCTGAATTGTTTTTAATGCTGAAAATGGCTACTCTCATAGCTTTGGTGATTAATAGTATTTATTCATGAAATAGTGCATTCTGTTTGATACACGCTCACAAGGACAGCTTCAGAGATTTCACCAAATATGAGTTCTTTCAAAAATTACACGGGGAATGGAGTTAAAAGATAAGTGTTTTTTTTTTAATCCATTTTAGGGAATATGCATTTTCACAGTGTGCATTTCCATGAATTTTTGAACATCCTTTGTATTTTGCTGGATAAAATATTTCCATAATCTACAAACCTAAGTCTTTAATGAAAAGGGAAATAAGAATAATTTTCCTTGACTTTGCTCTTAGTATTTATTGGTTTGAGATAGTTCTCCTTTTAGTAAAAGTTCTTATGGACATTGTTTTATAATCTGACCCAGAGGTTCACTAAGGATTCAGGTTAAGCTTTGTAATGCAGAATTTATAAATTCTTCCTCACCTGTGCAAATCTCAGTATTTGGCTAGTTTTCTGTAATCACTCCAGAGTCTTTCCCCCTACCTAAGAACCACTCAAGTCTTTGCTTTCCTATCCTTGCCCTTGATTCTTAGCAGGTGGTCTTCCTGCTTACAGAGAAAACAAGCCATGAGACAAAACACACCTCTTCACACATGTGCTAACATATCACACTGCATTCAAAATACGTACAATTATCTGTGAATTTAAAAATTAATTTAAAAAAGTGAACCACTGAAGTCACCCTTGCCTGTACATTTTTAAGGCTGATTCTGGTATCTGTGTTTTGAATTTATTCCCTAGGACTAGAACACAATTGAGGATTCCCTCTATTTCATGATTTCTCAAATTCTGAAACAGACCATTCTTATGAATTTACAGGAACTCAGAACATCATGGAAAACCTATAATTCAACTTACAACTATCAATCTGTCTCTCTTCTGCCTTTCACAGATACAGTTATCAAAACACAAGTCTTCTCTATGTGACCCAGTAATTTTGATAAACTCCCACAATAATATCACTCTTCTTCCTCTTCATATTCCCACGTACACTTTGACCTATCCTGCCATAAGCTATGTAGATTCCCAATTTTTATTTGAATTACTTTTTGAATATTTATTTCTTTATTTGGAAGAGCAGAGAGAGGGAAAGACCTTTCATCTGCTGGTTCACTCCAGCAATGGCTCTATCTGGTCCATTGCCAGCAGACAGCAACTCTAACCTGGTCTCCTATGTGAGTGGCAGGGGCCAAGCATTTGGGCCATTTCCCACTGCTTCCCCAGGGACATTAGCAGTGAGCTGAATTGGAGGCAAATCAGCTGGAACTGAAACTGGAACTCTGGTATGACACGCTGGCATTACAAGTGGTGGTTTAACCTGTGGCACTAACATTTTTATTACAACATACTGCTACTCAACTCTTCTTCAGTTAGATATTTTTTGTGAAAAATGTATACATATCACACATGTATCTTTACTGCTTTCTTTTCTAGCAGATTTTAAACTTCTCAAGGTTCAGAAACCTCTGAATCTGAGGGAAGTGATGGACTATTCATCACTCCTACCCTACCAGGTCTTGGTGGTTTCTGTGAAGTCACAATGCCTCGTGTCAACATCACTCATACTCAGTGATTACTTGATGCAGATCTGACTGCAGACATTTTGACAGACAGTCTTCCCCATATTTTCTATGAAGTTATTATGGCTCTTTCTTTCTTTCTTTCTTTCTTTCTTTCTTTCTTTCTTTCTTTCTTTCTTCCTTCCTTCCTTCCTTCCTTCCTTCCTTCCTTCCTTCCTTCCTTCCTTCCTTCCTTCCTTCCTTCCTTTTTTCTTTTTTCTTTTTTCTTTTTTCTTTTTTCTTTTTTGACAGGCAAAGTGGACAGTGAGAGAGAGACAGAGAGAAAGGTCTTCCTTTGCCGTTGGTTCACCCTCCAATGGCCGCCACTGGTGCGCCGCGCTGATCCGATGGCAGGAGCCAGGTGCTTCTCCTGGTCTCCCATGGGGTGCAGGGCCCAAGCACCTGGGCCATCCTCCACTGCACTCCCGGGCCACAGCAGAGAGCTGGCCTGGAACAGGGGCAACCAGGACAGAATTGGCGCCCCGACTGGGACTAGAACCCGGTGTGCCGGTGCCGCAAGGTGGAGGATTAGCCTAGTGAGCCACGGCGCCGGCTCTATGACTCTTGTTCCATGGTTTTGATCCATGTCACAGCTGCTATCCTTCATGACTCCCATTTTAAAATGTGTAGTGTAGCCTTCACACACTGTCCCTGGTGCAGGGGGCTGCCTCACTCCTGCCCACCCCGATGAAGCCCCAAAGCAAGAAACTCAGGGGACAATGGGCAGCGCACACGAGCAGCCGGATGCCGTGTGTGTGTGTGTGTGTGTGTGTGTGTGGAGGTACTGTATTTTTCAAAGTTGCATATTTATATTTAGATAGAGCCTAAGCAATATCTTCCAAACAATTCACTTCCATATCCAAAGTTTGATAACCATCAGGTGCACTTCACACATTTGCCAGCCTCTGCCATTCATAGTGTTTCCATCCCGTCTCAGAACCACGCTCCAGAACGAAACATGAAGACATGGACTGCCACTGATTTGATGCTTTATTACACAGTTAATTTCAACAGCATGAAAGAGTCTCAGTTTCCCAGTGTAAGTTTACCAGCCACTGCTCCTATGCCCATCATTTTAAATCCCCGTCTATGCAGTGGGAGCTGATTCTTTTTTCCTCAGCAGTGCCAGTGTACCCGCCCCCCTGCTATTTCAAAGGATGTGGGCTGCTGCCACTTCCCTCAAAAACACCAAATGCAATAAGACTTCTCTTACTCTTCTAGGTAATAGCCTTCCACCTCCATGAAGTAATGCTGAATTGTGAGTCTTCTCAGCTCTGTTAGGCGTCCTCTCCCTCAGGACATTGTATGTGCTTTCTAGGCCTTCCCACACCCTCCATCCTATGTCTCCACTACGCTGTGCCCAAAGATGGACCAGGGTACTCCCCAGCAGGTTCCTCACCTGGCTGGTCACCACAGGATGGCTCTGTCCCACTATCAGGGCCACAGCAACTGCTGGACTAGCCTCTTTACACCTTCTCTTTGCCTTTCAGGGGTGGGTGTAACAATAAGTCCCCAATATCTCCAGCCAACATCATCTCTTGCTGGTTTCCCACACACCTGTGAATACTTCTTTTTATGAAATTAACCTCAATGATTCCACTTGAGTGTGGCATCTGCCTCCTGTTGGGACTTGGATTGATACACTGAATTATTTTCTTTCCTCCTGCTCAGTAACCTTTCTTTGACTATAAAAAGCCAGTTTGTTACAGTCACTTTTCCAACAGGAACATCTTCTGTGTTTGCAATACATGAAACCAGAAAGCTCACAGCACGCACAGCATTTGGTGTCCACCTATTCTTAAGTATCATGACCAGAACGAAGGTACACAAAGTCACCTTTATAGCTAGTTCTCCTGGAAAAATACAACACTTAGTGCAATGTTTTAGTCCAATGGAGAAATTGACTGGAAATCAACAATGGAAATCTTAAAATAATTGTTGTAAGCTTGCAGTGAAGGCTGTGTTAAAAGTGTTCATTGAGAAGAAAAACAAAAAATCAACTTAATAGCTATAGCTCAGAGCTACAATTATTTTGAAAGTTCTTTTTTTCATTATCACCAAACATTTAACATGCTTTTATTTACATTCACCAGTGTCTTCCAATTTCATCATAAATTAATTATCTAGCACATGATAATACAGCTTAGCAGGTAGCCCCACAATGAAGAATGCAACACTAACACTTATTAGTGCAATAATATCTATAATGTAAGCAACAACTCAAAATGGACTTTTCAATTTTAAAACCTTTAAATATATAAAATGATCATTATACCTTGATTATCTCTTCAGTTCCAATTAATTCAGGAAAAAGATCAAGTTCTACAAAATTAAAAACAGAATAATTAAAATTTTCATTCAACTAGTTAGTTAAAGCATTGTGGGTTTACTTTTGGATGAAAAGAGGAAAAAAGAACAGCAACATAGTTGTTAGCATTAAAAAATACTGAATCTTCTAGAATAAAAATTGCAAATTTCTGATAGCAGTTTTCAGTATTACTGAGCACTGCTTACTTCACACCTACCACATCAACTTATTTGTGCTGCATCACAAGATTGATCTCTAGCTTCTGCTCCGATGCTTTACCTCACTCCTACCCCAGGTCTCACTGACGCTAACAGACAGGACAGTGTAACTGACTTAACTGAATATAAAGAAACTCAAATAATTTTTCACCCGTGCAGAAATCTTTTTACCCTTACAGGGCTGATAAATGTGTAGCTGGGGAAATTCCAGGAACTTTCTGGAGCACTGGCAGGATTGATTTTCTTATCCCGTGTGCACATTCTGGAATTCCGCTTCTGATCTAAAGTAATCCTCTGATTTGGGCTCACTTATTTGATATGCACCAGCTAAAATGTTTTCCATCAGGTCCTCACCAGAGCTCACATTAGGAAGGACAAAAGGGAATGATTCCTCTGTGTTTTCCTCCTTGGGAAGCTCAGCTAGTGCTGACTATGCAAAGCCTGAGGTAGCCAGGCTCATCCAAGTCCATTTTTTCCCAATCAACCATAATGGACATATTTTTAACACAGAGACATCTCAATGCTAAAACAAGACCTATCAGGATATGTTAGGAAAGACTAGGAGCTGGTTTATTCTCTCCAGGTAAGAATCCAGCCACATTGACATTTCTGTTGGATCATAGAAGGGTTTTCCCTAAGTCTTCATCAGACCTGTGTAGTTCATGAGGAAGACAGAGAGATGTGGTGAGGGCTCAGGCATCAATACAACGATGTTCTTCTTACTCCTACGCTTTTGTAGAAGTTCATTCCACCTCCAAAGTATATGCTCTTTACTATCCTAGTGCTGTAGATGTTTTAATGTCCTCAAAGAAAATGCACATTCCATAGAAATATCAAAACATAACTGAAGGAACATCAAATGTTTATTGTGCTCAGACCTATTTTCCAAGACTGACTTTCTTGAGTTTATTTTTCTTGAAAATTTCTAGGTGCTAATAAATGTTAAAAAAAAAGACAAAGCTCAGCATGAGTTCTATCTAGAAGAGAATTTAAGTAAAGTCTGCACATATGTCTGGCTCCTGAGAAGACTGAGATGAAGTTAATATTCTTGACAACTTGGCTGTTTTAAAATTACTTACCTGAACAAAGTAGTGTGCTGTCAAAATAAAAATAACCACTAGTAACAAATTACAATCATAAATTTTAATTCTCAATTTTCATTGTTAAAACTAAGCAAGATTTGGAACCTTTATTTGGCTCATTAGTGGTTTCATTCTACTTTTGGCCCTGTGAAATTCTTTTTCCATTCTCTGATTTTCAGGCTCCTTATTCTTAATATTTCCAAATTAAAATAATTTCAGTTGTCTCAATCACTTGCAGCTCTGTGGCCTCCAAGAATTCAGTACACATGGATTTAAAACTGAGAAGCAATTAAAATAATCTTTGACGTGGCTTTCTAATGGCTATAGCTAAAGAATTCCATACATATGAAAACCTTCAAATTCAGTACTAAGACAATATCCAGGTTTATTGAACATATTTAAAATGGAACTAGCACTGTAGGCTTTTCATGTACCTTTAAAATACTTCAACGTTAATATGAACAAATCATAAACAAAGACTTGTTAGTGATACATATACAATATGCATGGATTTCAAATTTTTTTGCACCAGGGTAAATTTATCTTTTAATTCCAGTTTCTATGAACTTTGTGATGAACCTACATACTGTAGATTTTTCTGTGAAAAGACTGCAAAAAAATCTCAAGGATATTCTATTCTTTTTAACATGCTTAAGAAGATGTTTTAAAATTTAAAGACATGGTCTGGGCCCAGCTCTATGGTGTAGCAGGTTGTGCTGCTGCCTGCAGTGCTGGCATCCTATACGGGTGCCAATTTGAGTCCCAGCTGCTACAGTTCTGATCGAGCTCCCTGCTAATGCTCCTGGGGAAGCAGAGGAAAAATGACCCAAGTGCTTGAGCCCTTGCACCCACATGGGTGACCTGGAAGAAGCTCCTGACTCTAGGCTTCAGTCTGACCAGCTCTGGTCATTGTGGTCATTTGTGGAGTGAATCAGTGGATGGAAGAGCTTTTTCTCTCCCTTTCTCTGTAATTCTACCTTTTAAAAACACATAATCTACCTTCATCTATGTTTGTATTTTTTAACTGGTTTTGCTACTTTTTTATGTTTGTATTTTTAATGGGCAAAGGCAATTTTTAAAATTTAATTGTCAGGCTTGGATTGGGGTATGTGTTATTATCACACTGAGGATTGTTCCACTTTCTCTCAATATTTTTAGTTTATATTGCATTTCATTTTACCCTTTTATCAGAGCACAAATGATATGGATTAGGATTCCTTATGGGTTAAAATACAGGATTTCAATCCAATCACCTCCCCTCATGACTATTGGTGCCTTCTTCTATAATTGGGCTTATTAGTTACCTCCTGAGTAAGACATTTGCTCTGGGCCTCCTTGTACTCTAAGGCAACCTAGCAGGGCCAAAGCAGCCCTCTGAGATGCCGCTGACTCCATGACATCACGCCAAGTGCTCTGCCTTCACACTGGTAACTCCATTCTGAAGGAGTTTCATTTGGGTTTCCACCTGGACTCAGGTTGCTTCAACTGAATGAAATTCTGGTGGCTTCCCAGGAAAATATCAATGCTCCCACTCCCTCGACGCCAGAAGTCTTTTGTTAAACTCCTTCAGAACAACTTTGAAGTTAAATAATTTTGGAAGGTTGTTTCTGTTCTAAGGATTCTGAAGTCACACTTCTGGGTCTGTGAGCTCAAGATCCTGGCACCCAAGGTGTAGCTCTGTTGATTGGTGCTGGGTCTCACATTAGGTCCCCCTTGGCTTAAGGTTCCCTCACAAACAACGGCTGATATTTCAGGGAACACTGGCTTGACTCAAGTACTATTGAAATATTAAATAGCTAAGAAAAATGCCAATGTATCGACTTGTCTCACTTTATCACATTATACTCCAAAAAAGCTAGGAAAACCTCTGATGTGAACAAAGCATTTTTTTTTGTGAGTGGATACTGAAAATTCATGTTCATGTAATAACTGGACAAAAGCTGTTGATCCATTGTGGTTTTGTTTGGGGGCACATGTGATTTTATATTTTTCTTTAAAGTAGCATGCCAGTAATACACTAATAGTTCACAATATAAACAAGCGACACTGATGTAGGTTCATAAGCAAGGCTTATTTAATCATTGGAAAATATGCCAAGTTTCACAGTGCAAAAGGTAAAAGCAATGTAGACTGTAATGCTTCAAAACATGATCTTAAATATCATTATATAATGATACTAATTGTTTACGGTGTTATAGGCAGAGTGGGGACAGATGTATGGTGATTTAACAAGACAATTGTATACAACTGAAAAGCACACAGTAACAGCAAAAAAAATGTTGATTTAACTCAATATTCATTTAAACTTAACAAATAATTATTAAGGCCCTAGAACATATATGTAAATAATGACATTTATAACTAAAATCATTAGCTCTATATTGTAGAAGAGAAATGAACACAATTATCTTAGTTACAGTGAAATAAATATATTTATCAATTATTACTATTGAATAATTAAAATATATTATGAATTATTAATCATTCAGTTTTACAAAATATCTTTTAAAGTACTTTACATATCTTTTCAATATTAAAAAGCCTTCCTAGACAAAATTAAGTTTGTTTCTGAGTGTGAATTTTTATGCTTACTTTAAAATAACATTTTTTTTTGACAGGCAGAGTGGACAGTGAGAGAGAGACAGAGAAAGGTCTTCCTTTGCCATTGGTTCACCCTCCAATGGCCGCCGCAGCCGGTGCACCGCGGCCGGCACACCACGCTGATCCAATGGCAGGAGCCAGGTGCTTCTCCTGGTCTCCCATGGGGTGCAGGGCCCAAGCACTTGGGCCATCCTCCACTGCACTCCCTGGCCACAGCAGAGAGCTGGCCTGGAAGAGGGGCAACCAGGACAGAATCCGGCGCCCTGACCGGGACTAGAAGCTGGTGTGCCAGCGCCACAAGGCAGAGAATTAGCCTAGTGAGCCGCGGCGCCGGCTTAAAATAACATTTAAAATAATACTTAATGGACATTAGTTTATGATGATAATGTATACAATAAGTATAATTAATTATACGAACAATAAGATCATCTAATTATCAACTTAAATGAACAACTTAATGAAATTATTGTTAAGTACATAATTTGGAAGACTGAGTTTTGCCTCACAGATATTGATCAGAATATTTGAAATCTACAAAAGCGAGGCAATTATAAATCACCTCCTTCACTTTTGAATAAAGGCAATGAATAATACAGCATTTAAGAAATAGTTTTTCCTAAATAATAATAGAATAATTTAATGGACATACTACAATGTTACCAAGGTAATGAAACAGCATGAAGGACAGGATGAAATGGTGCTAATAAAAATCATGAAATAACAGCAAACTCAAAAGTTTCTTACATCCATATTAGCTTCATAAATAATAAAATTCATAAATGTTATCAGTACTGAATCTGTGTTTTTACCAAACTGCAAGCCAGTAATGTTGTCAACTGATTTTTTCTGTAATATAATTACCATAAAAACAATATTTAAAGTGATGTAATTTTAATACTGAATTGTAAAGATATGGATTGAAGTGTCATTGCAGGCTTTAAGGTCAGAAAGAATAAACTCTATAAAGGAGATAATGTTTGGCTATGAAGAATAGGAAAACCTTAAGCTTTCAGTAAAATAACTTTTGATGAAGAAATGGTTGATAGAAATAATTAGGAAATAGTTCAACTAAGTTTCTAATCCTTGGATTTTAAGAGGCATTTGGGCTCTTCCTGTAAGTGGCCTTAGATGATCTGCAAAAATGGTTTGTTACTCACTTGACCCAGAAAACCCCACAAAATCATGCAAATCAAGAGATTCAAATCTTCATGTTCACTTTAAGAATACCAGAGAAACTGCCCAGGCCACCAAGGGTACACATATTTGAAAAGCCACTAAATACCTGAAAGATGTCACATTGAGGAAGCAATGTGTACCATCCCATAGGTACAATGGTAGAGTTGGTAGGTGTGCCCAGGCCAAGCAATGGGGTTGGACACAGGGTCGGTGGCCCATATAAAGTGCCTTGAAAGTGCAGAGAGTAATGCTGAGCTGAAGGGTTTGGATGTAGATTCTCTGCTCATTGAACACTCCCAGGTGAACAAAGCCCCCAGGATGCGCCACCGTCCCTACAGAGCCCGTGGTCAGACTAACCCACACATGAGCTCCCCGTGCCACACTGAAATGATCCTCACTGAACAGGAACAAATTGTTCCTAAACCAGAAGAGGAGGTGGCACAGAAGAAAAAGACATCCCAGAAGAAACTAAAGAAGCAAAAACTTATGCCTTGGGAATAAATTCAGCATAAAATATATTCCAATTAAAAGAAAAAAAAGAGGCATTTGGTACCAGAACATCAAATCAAATACCATCTTTTACTTTGAAACTTCATTGCTGTGCAAAATGCTTTAGGGGAAAGAGACATCCATGGAGATTAAATGGTTGTCCAAACTAACATCTCAGTATTACAATGTTCAATAGTGTCCTGATCCTTTAAACAAATAGAAATTAAGTTTAGTGTTTATTATTTTGTACAAATGCTATACATTATATAAGAATATTTTACTTTGTGCCATTATAAAATTACTTTAAAAGGATCACTTAGAAATTACTTCTGTAGAAAACAGACATTTGATCTGTCTTTCATAGCTAATAAGCTTCTCAAAACCAGAAACCAATAAAATATTGAGAAAGTTTAAAATTTTTACATGGTAAATAGATTGACAATATCAAACAAATAGCCCAGAGTATATTGTTGCAAGCTCATGAGAAATAGTTTATCTGTGGATACTGAGTAGCATAATTAAAACAAGACAGTACAATTAAGTGAATATGTTCAACATAATTCATGCTCTAAAATGCACACAAAAAAGATAGAAGAAATTTTTTAGCATGCCATTTTTCAATCAGTTCACCTACAGTATTGGCCAATATGGTCAATGTTGTACTGGTGACAGATGTCATTTTATGGGTGGATCAATACAGAGAACTCTGATGATGTTGCCGTTCAGTGGAGTTAGCATGATTTCAAACAGTGAAAACCATGGTCAATTACTTTGATAATTGCCTTTCAAGAAAACTTAGAGTCCCCATTCCATCTAAAAATATATTGATTTTGCAAAGTAGCACTAAATCAAAACAATAGGTAAAATGATTATACCTAGGCCATGAGGTAGTCATAAGAAATACCAAATGATGATGTAGCCACCATGATAGCAGTGATATTCATTAGTTGTAATTATCAAGTTCTGAATTCAATGATTTGGAAAGATACCTTTAATAGTATTTAATCCTCTGACATGTATTCTTTTAGACTCAACTTGTTAGAACAACTATGGCAAGTTGATTAATTGCCACATATTTTATGTAAGCTCACTTTGGATTAAAAGTTCTTGCTATAGTATTTAGGCAACAAAAGCACACAAGAGCACATCAGTGTTCCTTCCATATGCAAAACTGAATATGTTATAATTAATACAAATTATAACTATTAATTTACATTAAAACATAAAATTTCAATGAGTTGTCTCATGGTAGGGATAATCAAAGAATATTTACATGTATGTAAGTATATAAAATACATTTATGTATGATGTGTATACACGCATACACAATTACATTCTATTATTTTAAAACTGCTTACTTTAACCAAAAAAGAACAAATTTAATTGCATAAATTTGTAAATTGTCAAATTAAGATGGCCAGTATTGATTCAGTTATTGCACATGCTCTGAGATCAAAAGATTTTCCATAATACTTTGAGAAGAAGCATGCAAATAAAACACAATTAGAAAGAAAAATTATTTGGTTTATTTTGAGGAGATCATGTTGTCAAATTAACTAAGAGGAAAGCACACCCCTGACGAAATTATAACAAATGGATAAAATAACTAAGATAAACTATTCGGGTGCTTTGTATAGGTATTGCAAAGTACCTCACATGATCTTAGAATCATGTTTATACTTACTACAAAATGTTTTGGGAGCTGAAAAACGAATTAAACACAATTTAAATCAACTCTTACTTTTCCAAATTCGTAGTTTCAATGCTTTTGCATTGAAATTATCATTGATGACCATTGTAAAATTATAAGTAGGTTTTGTTGCTCTTAATTTATAAATAGAAATCTTCATACTAAGAATACATTTCCTTATTGTCTTGCACAAGATCCACTGAAAGAAGCAAGTCGTATAGCTCATGAAATTACCTGATGATAGAGACTTAAATCTTTTCACTTTTGTTCAAAAGAGTATAAAAAGTCAGAAGGAAAGCACTAATACATTCAGTAATTAAACCAGACTCATTTAAATAGAGAACATAAAGATATGTCAGAGAGTACTTACCGGCATCATCAGCAGGCATGTCAACAATCAGCTGGTCGCTGTATTTTCCATATAAGCCATTGGTGCATATGGCTACTATTTGAAGGACATAACTCATATTGGGAAGTAAATTATTGAGAATAGCACCCTAAAAAAGATACTAGGTATTAAACAAAGACATCATTATCGTAGGATAATACCCTGGAAATCTGTCCTAGAAAACATTTCCTCATTTGTTAATGGAAAATATTTACATTTTATTCACCTAAGAAAAAGCCATGTAAGTTAAATTTGAACTTGTTTTGGTTTTTAAAAATCAGCTGTAGAGGGGCTGGAGTTGTGGCATAGCAGGTTAAGCTGCCACCTGTGATGCCAGCATCCCATATGAGCACCAGTTCAAGTCCTGGCTGCTCCACTTCCAATCCAACTCTCTGCTTATGGTCTGGGAAAGCAGTGGAAGATGGCCCACATGCTTGGGTCCCTGCCATCCACTTGAGAGACAGGATTGAGTTCCAGGCTCCTGGTTTCCCACCTGGCCCAGCCCTTGTCATGCAGCATTTCGGGATGAACCAGTGAATGGAAGCTCTCTCTCTCTCTGCCTCTCTCTGTATTTCTGCCTTTCAAACAAATAAATAAACCTTAAAAAAATTCAATTGTAAAGTTTCAATTTTAACTAGAACACATCTAATTCGTAAATAAGAATTAAAAACTAAAAATTAAAGTTGGACAAATAAACTGTGCAGCATTTACAAATAAGGAGCAAAATCTAACGAGCACAGTGAGAAACAGTTATCTCTATGTCCTAACAACAAATACGCAAGACAGTAACAGAACTATCATCTTCTTCCCATAATTATGAAATGAAAAATATTTACTTATAAATTCCTCAATTCTCCCAGATAACAGTGTTTCTATATTTTAGACAAGTGAATTAAATGATTGTTAAAAGATTTAACATTTTGTCCATATTCCTTTATGCATAAGGACACTGACAACTTTTATTTAAATGCAGGCTCCCAGGTTTTGCAGAACTCTAGTGATGTGAATGGGGAATGCAGTGTGTTCTCATTGGTAGTGGGGTGTTACTGGAACCACATCCACTTGAGGGTTTGTCCACTCCATGCAACTGTCCCTAACTGAAGCAAAGTTTGATATTGGGATACTCAGGCTACAGAAGGAATCTGTATTCTCTTTCCTTTCATTCATTTGTGTGGGTGGAGGGAGGGAGAGGTGGATCTTTTTTTAACAAGAATTACCTGTCTTATGTCCCTAGTGTCTGACCTAATCATGACTTCACTCTTGTCACCTGGAAACTAGATTCAAAGAAAAGGACTTGCAAGTCCCCTACTCTATTCTTCCTCTGCTGGCATAGCATAATGGGGAAAGCACTATGTAGAAAGAGCACTGAGGTTTTCAGCCTAGTTTTTCCACAACTGTAGGATCTTAATCAGGGTATTTGACTGTCCTCCAAGTTTCTTTATTTGTACAGAGAGGACACAGTACATGACTTTCAGTTCATAAGTATTCTTTATGTATCTACTCCGCAATGTTGTTGGCAATGTCTCGGTCTCCCTGAAATCAATGCAACTTTTGACAAATTTAGTATAGCTACTGCTTGGCTCCACCCTGCCAGAAGCTTTCATAAAAAGTCTAATATACCAGAGGGCAACAACATACAATCATTAGTAAGTTCTTACCTTGGAAATTAAACTATGGTGTTATCACACATAAAGCAATTGATGTTATAGTTACCAAGTCTTGATAGCCATCTGTCAGAAACTCATGCTTGGTCTGATCATTGCCTTCCAACTGCTGATAGAGGACTGCAAACCTCTCGATCATGGCATCATACACGACTCGGGGTCTTTCCCATGTAACAAGAAGGCTGGTGTAGTTCTCCGGGTCAGCCTGCACATTTTCTGGTTCTGAACTACAAACTTCAGAGAGAAAAAGGACAGTTACTGACATCACTGCTGGCCCCCAGGGCTTTAATAAATCGTATTCTATGAACATTGTCTTATATGTTATCTGTGGAGATTTTGGTTATGCCATTTCCTCTCTTTAAAACACTCTTGCCTTCCCTCCTCTCTCTCCCTGTTCCAGTCCTCCAGTCCCATCAGGAAAGGTCTTGGTTGGATGCCCCCGCCTTTGGTCTCTACTGACGTCATCTGTCTCATGTTCAACTGCCTGTTTTATTTCACCATTTTACCACTATTATTGCATTATTTGAATGCTTTCTTACATTTTTTTCTGAATTAGCCTCAACTTCTCTAGATTGTAAATATAAGAATAGCTATTTATTTCTCTGTTTCTAGAACATGGTCTTGAATACATCTGGTACACAAATTCACTTTTAGAAATAAATGAATGCAGATACCTTCAATCTCATTGTGTCTTTACTCCTTTTGTTTGGAACCCAATAAATGTAGTTAGCACAAGTAGAGGAGAATTTCAATCACAAAAGATGGTCTATTAGCAAGCATTTTGTTATTAGAATTAATTAAAAATTCCCAACCAAAGAAACCCATAGAACATAGAACAACTAGAACTCATTTTCAGTATTTTTCAGGTCTGCTTAAATACACTTTAGCATCATAAATAAAGAAAACAATTTTGTGGAATTAATTAGTTTTTCTCATTGAAAAATGGTGAAAAATCATTCAGACACCTCTAAAAATAAATTTAAGCCCAAGTTTGAGATTCATGCCAAAAATCTAGTCCCACCAGGAGGACTGTCCCAAACTTTGGACAAAGTGGGAGAAAAAAAAACATAAATTTATGATACTGTGCTAATGGAACAAGATGATGAATAATCTCCATAGAGGACAAACCTCTCAGGACAAAGATGAATTTATGTGCTCACATCTTACAGATTTTGTTTTCAGGTGAAATATGAAGTTTTAAAACTACTAGATGGGGGTATGTAATTAACTTAGGTCAGCCAGTCATCACTGATTAAAAAAAACTACAGGATCTCATGAAATATTCTAGTAGCTGTGGCAGGCCTTTGTGTCATTTTTGGTCTGTAGTTCATCTCATGAACACAGGAGGGCACTCACAACTAAAAATTGCCCTTACAAGCAGAAACAAATGTTACAACAGTTAGTATTAGCAATTTTAACAAATGGTATATAAATGATTCAGAAAAATATACACATAGTACACTTTATATACATAAATACATGTATACATGTAAATTTATGTTAGAGACAGGATTCTTCACTGCAAACCTGTGATGCTAATTTTGTTTGTTTGTTTAGAGAAGGTTAGAGTAGGTTTTTTTTTTTTTTTTTTGGAATAAAGGGACAATTATTTAATTATCAAAAAACATGAATTCATTGTAAGAAAATGCATTCTAATTTAGGTCTAGACCACTCATCTGTTATTCTATCCGGTGAAACTTTTATGAGGACCACCAGATGGCAGAAGACCATCAAATCATTTCAAAGTGAGCTAGTTAACTACACTTTCACTGAACAAGACTGCCTCAATCTTCCTTCTCATGAATGTTAAGTCCAGTTTTCTAAAGTGAAAAATGATTATGGACAATATCATTTGCAAATTTTTGCTTCCAAAAACAAATCACTTTTTAGAATGAGGATGATTTCAAGTGAACAATGTATCACAACGTGAAGCTATCTTAAAATCCATTTGTTTTATGAATTCACACAAAACATAGACAGTTTTTGAAACATAGAAAAGTATTAGCTGCAAAGCACCCAAAGGTCTGCCATCTAGATAGCACAAACCACCTTGGCTGAGGTCCATGTTTATCTTGCCTTAATGGCAGCAATCATTAGATGCTTCAACTTTTAAGAATCAGCATTAATATAAAGTCAGACTATGAGGGAAAATCTGTGTTTCCTTGCCAGTAAGTTTTCATTTCTCTGCTTTCTTCTTCATAAAGCAGTGAGAATCTATTAGTTATTTTCTTAATAGTTTGAGTTTATATTTTAACTAGAAATTCATTTTAAAAACACTATTTATTTATTGAAAAGCAAGAATTTGGTAATGTTATGAAGGTGCTACTATAGCTTATCTTCTATATGCTGAAACATAATAGTTTATGAGAGGGGAAGCATATGTACTTTAAAGTATCATCAAGCAAAAAGCTTAAGCCTTTGTGAATAGTCTAAAACCATTTTTTAAAAGATTGATTTATCTAATTGAAAGTCAGTTACAGAGAGGCAGAGGCAGAAAGAGAGAGGAGAAAGAAAGAGAGGGAAAGGTGGGGGAGAGGGGGAGAGAGAGAGGTCTTCCATCTGCTGGTTCACTCCCCAAATGGCCACAACAGCCCGAGCTGCACCAATTTGAAGCCAGGAGCCAGAGCTTCCTCTGGGTCCCTGACACAGATGCAGGGGCCCATGGGCTTGGGCCATCTTCTGCTGCTTTCTCAGGCCACAGCAGAAAGCTGGATTGGAAGTGGAGTGGCCGGGACTTGAACAGGCACCCATATGGGATGCCAGCACTGCAGGCAGCAGCTTTACCCAATATGCCACAGATCACATAAACAAGACTAGTGTCTGCTAATACTAACTGACAGAATTTAAAAGGGAGAAAACGATCCAACATGGGAAGCGGATACACAGCAGACTCATAGAATGGCAGATGTCCTAAATAGCACTCTGGCCTCAGAATCAGCCCTTAAGGCATTCGGATCTGGCTGAAGAGCCCAAGAGAGTATTTTAGGCGTGGAAAGCCAAGACACTCTGGCAATAAAAAACAACAACAACAACAACAAAAACAAAACACCAAACCCTAAAGAAAGATCTCTGCGAGTAATATCCCAGTAGAAAGAATGGGCCATCAAAGAAGGAGGTACCTTTCTCTGAAGGGAGGCGTGAACTTTCACTTTGACTATGACCTTGTCTAAATAAGATCGAAATCAGTGAACTCAAAAGGCTTCCATAGCCTTGGAAACTCATGACAAGAGCCTAGGGAGATTACTGACGCCATAAACAAGAGTGTCAATTTGTTAAGTCAACAACAGGAGTCACTATGCACTTACTCCTCGTGTAGGATCTCTGTCCTTAATGTGTTATTCAATGTGAATTAATGCTCTAACTCGTATGCAAACAGCATTTTACACTTTATGTTCTGTGTGGGTGCAAACTGTTGGAATCTTTACTTAATATATACTAAATTGATCTTCGGTATATAAAGGTAATTGAAAATGAATCTCTAGTGAATGGAATGGGAGAGGGAGTGGAAGATGGGAGGGTTGCAGGTGGGAGGGAAGTTATGGGGAGGAAAAGCCATTGTAATCCATAAGCTGTACTTTGGAAATTTATATTCATTAAATAAAAGTTTAAAAAAAGCAATCCAAAAAATAACTAAAAAAAAGAAGAAAGAAAAGAAATGGAGAACAGAAATTAATTCTTTGGCTGTGGCAGAACCTCTTTGTTAAGTTAGCAAATTGATGCAGATGGCCAATGGGAGGCCTGACTTTCTTTATGTTCTGAAGAAATGTGGTTGGCCATAAGGGAAGAGATGAGACTCAGGGCTGGACATTGTGGGTAAATCAGATGGGTGACTTTTGGGAAGTGGAACAGCAAATGTTCTAATTACTTGAGAATATACTAGGTTTTACTCGGTTATTACCCGGTAATTTTGAAGTTTTACACAGTTTAATATGACTCATGACAGAAGTGCTTTGTGAATGCACCCTGATAAACGCACCACATCCTTATTTGAGGCTTATGAGCTTCATTTAAAAATATTAAGGCAGATACTTTGCTGACTCCTATGATGAGAAGATTAGTAACAAGGTTGTGATTTCTTTGCAGGCAGTGGCAGATCTTCATAAAACTAAAGCAAACATTGACAAAAATGTTAAATATCATAATTGGAAAAATGGGATCCCTGTTGTGCCCTTTTAAATGATTGCTTCATTCACTTACATAAACAGCAAAAGAAATCTTTCAGCTTCTACCTGCGCTACTCAATCTTCTCTACAGACACAGATACCCTTTCTCAACAGTTCAGTTTGCAATATATAATCTGAGAAGTGAGTAATCTTCATTTCACCTTTCTGAATACAATCAGAGAATGTTTACATACATGGACCTTAACAATGCAATTTGCAACCACTGTCCTTCAAAAGCTAAGTCTACAATGTATAATTCAACATGGCATTTTCCAGGAAATCAGAACATTTCTCTTAGCTCAAACATGAACTGGTATAATAACACACCCTTCAGGCTACCTGCCTTGAAAAACATTACACATCTGGTTGCTTTTCTTTAAAGCATACATTAAATATATAATAGTTCTAACAAATGAAGTTTGAAGTACATCTATAATTTTATTCAAAAACTGGGATGAGTGCTGTGGAGCAGTGGGTTAAACTACAACTTAGGACACCTATATTTCGTATTGGAATGCCTGGACCAAATCTTGCCTCCACTTCCAATCCAGCTTCCTGCTAACTCACCTGGGAGGCAGTAGATGATATCCAAGTACTAGAGTGCCTGTTAACCATGAAGGAGGAGACCAGGATGCAGTTCTTAGTTACTGGATCCTGGCTTCGGCTTGGGCCAGCCTTGGGTGTTGCAGAAATTTGGGCAGTGAACCATCAGATGGAAGATTCTCTCTCTCTCTCTCTGCCTCCCCTCCCCCCCAGTCACTCTGCCTTTCAAATAAATAAAATATGTAGCATTTTAAAAAGATTTATCTATTTCAAAGAGTGACAGAGAGGGAAAGACAGAGAAAAGACAGAGATATTCTATCCACTGGTTCACTGCTCAGATGGGCCAGGTCGAAGCCAGAAACAGTCTCCCACTGGGGCCATCTTCCACTGCTTTTCCTAGGCCATTAGTAGGGAGCTGTATCGGAAGTGGAGCAGTCAGGACATGAACTAGCACCCTTATGGGATGCTGGAGTCCCAGGTGGCGGATTTACCTGCTATGCCACAATGCTGATCTCAAACAGGAAGTTTTTTAAATAACAAGAAAAAAATTTTAGAATGTCTTAAACATGGAAATTTTTAATATCATGCCATATTTTTATAATTTTTAAAATGTTAACTGATAGGTAAATATATATATATGATGTTTCAATAACTGTATACATTATGTGATGCCAAATCACATCTATCTCTTCAAGTATTTAACATTTATTTATGGTAACACATTCTAAATTCTTTCTTCCTCTTTTTTGAAAAGAGAAATATACAATATACTATCACTATCTATAGTCATCCTACTGTGCAATAGAACAACAGTGCTTCTACTCACCGTGGTCAAGAAATCGGAACAATTGAAGTATCCATCAATTAATAAATGAATACACATATATAATAAAACATTTGTCATAAAAAGGATAAAATCTTATTATCTGCAACAACTTGAATGAGACAGGAGATCAGTATGTTAAGTGAAATAAGCAAACAGAAAGATAGGTACCATGTGATCCCATTCATATGTGGAATCTAAAAACATTGATCTCATTGAAGTTCAGAATATAATGGAGGTTGTCAAAGGCTGGGGTGAGTAGTAGGGAGGAAAGGATGTGGGAAGGTTGATGAAAGGCACCACGTTGGTGCTGGCATTGTGGTGTAGCAGGTTAAGCCTCCACCTGAGATGCCAGTATCACATATGGGTGCCAGTTTGAGTGCCAGCTGCACTACATGAACTGGCGCCCATATGGAATGCTGGTGCCACAGGTGGAGGCTTAGCCTACTACACCATTTAAATGCAGAGACAGCCTCGTAAACTGACTTCAATATTCCCATTTCCTAGATTTTTAAGTTTCCCATTTTGTATGTAAAGAAACTGAGACTTGGAGAGGTTAAGTAAATTACAAATTTATGTACAACAAGTGTTACTGCTGGGAGTTGAAAACAAAAGTGGGGGCCGGAGCTGTGTCATAGCAGGTAAAGCCACCGCTTACAGCGCCGGCATCCCATATGGCACCGGTTTAAGTCCTGGTTGCTCCACTTCTGATCTAGCTCTCTGCTATGGCTCAAGTCCTTGGGCCCCTGCACCTGCGTGGGAGACACAGAAGAAACTCCTGGCTTCTGGCTTCAGATCAGCATAGCTCCAGCCGTTGCGACCATTTGGGGACTGAACCAGCAGATGGAAGACTCTCTCTCTCTCTCTCTCTCTCTCTCTCTCCCTCTGCTTCTGCATCTCTGTAACTCTTCCTTTCAAATAAATAAATGAATCTTTTAAAGAAATGAAAACAAAAGTGTACTGCACTTGAAAGCCAAGACGTCTTCTGCTGTGCTTCACCAGGCCCCTGCTTCTTAGTAGGGGAGCCTCATTAGTGTGATGAGAGGGGCAGTGTGGAACCATCTGGTACCGGAACAGCATGGGATGAAGGTGACTCTGACCTACTTTATACTTTGCTGAGTCTAGATTATTATTCACTTATAGTACTCATCCTTTAAAAGACAACTTTTAGTAAATCCTTCAAGATCAGTTGGTTCTATTAATGCCTGTGATTCGTAAAAGAGCCACTCTCCATTTCCTCATGTCAAACAGAAATGTTGTTCTGATGCATGGTAGCTCTATGTAAAAGTGGAAAAAATTACAGGTGTGAAGTTCTCGCCAAATATGCATTCATTCACAAACATTTATTAAGTGCCTACTATGAAGGCAAACATCAATAAATCCTTATTTCTAACCTCACCAAGTTCAAATGCAAATGCAAATCTCACTAGGTTTTTGCAATTATTTGCATTGTATGCTGCAAAATATTTTTTTGTAGAATGCACTAATTAAGAGCAAGGTTCTGACAGTTTACATAATGGGTCTTGTCTCTTGGTCAAAATGAGGCTGTTGGATATTTATAATAGAAATGTACGTGTGTGTGTGTGTATGTGTGTGTGTGTGTATAACCTGAATATCCCAAATTTAGGGACTGGTTATAAATTGTTTCTAACTATACAATAGAATACTATATAAATGTTAAAAAGGTTATGTTAAAGATAAATTTATATCACAAGTAAAAAAAGTCAATAAACATATTGTAGTATAGTCTCAGTTGTGTGAGATACAATAATGTATTTTTACTGTAAGAGACATGTCTAGAAGGGTATTTAACAAAAGCCTCATAGTGGCTATTTCTGAATGGTGACAAAGAGTTTTCTTTGGAGCAGGCATTGTGGTGTAGCAGGTTAGGTCTCCATCTGTAACAATACCGGCATCCCACGTGGGCACTGGTTCGAGACCCGGTTGCTCCACTTCCCATCCAGCTCCCTGCTGATATGCCTGGGAAATAGTGGAAGACGGACCAAGAGCTGGAATCCTACACCCATGTGGGAGACCTGGAGGAAGCTCTTGGTTCCTGGTTTTGGTGTGGCCCAGCCCTGGCCCTTGTGGTCATTTGGGGAATGAACCAACAGATGGAATCTCTCTCTCTCTTCCTGAAACTCAAATAAATTTTTAAAAATCTTTAAAAAAAAAAGATTTTGCATTTTCCTCTGTGTGCTTATCTGTATTGGTTACCATTTAAATAATGCTTGGTAGTAAAATGTTATTTTCAGAATAATAAAAACTGAATATAAGGTAGATAGTATATCCAATGAGGAAAAAGAATTGCATGGCAAGCGCTATGGTGTATCAGGTAAAGCCACAGCCTGCGACACTGCCATCCTATATGGGCATCAGTTTGATTCTCAGCTACTCTACTTCTCTGATCTTAGCCAAAGGCTGAGAAGCAATTTTTGCTCCACTTCTCATCCGGGTCCCTGCTACTGGCCTGGGCGAGCAGCTGAGGATGGCCCAGGTCCTTGGGCCCCTGCACCCACGTGGGAGACCTACAAGAAACTCCTGGCTTCTTATAGGCCAGCTCAGGCAGTCGCAACCATTTGGGGAGTAGTCCAGCACATGGAAGACTTCTCTCTCTGTAACAAAAAACTCTTTCACTTAAATAAATAAATATTATAAAATAAATTGTCCCAGGAATACACACAAGGCACATGATAATAATGCTTTTTTATTCCACATGATGGAAAGAGGAAAAATTATTTCAGTTGGTGAATGAAAACTTTAACATTCTGAGTAGATTCATAGAGGCCTTGTTTGAACTGCAAATTAAAAAAAAGTAGTGCAGAATGTTATTCAATGAAAATCTGCTAAAATCAATATGTAATAATCTTGATATGCTCAAAGCTCATTATTGGTAGGGATAATAATAGTTTTAACTAATGATTAGAGAGTTAAAATAAAGAGAACTATTGAACTATTTATTTTTTCCCAATCACTGAGGAAATAATTTCTCAACAATTTTATTTTGATACTAATACTATTTTTATGTTAGAATCTGTATTTTCCTGGAACCACCTTTTTAAACATGAGTTATGTGCTAATGCTACTGTACCATGTTCACCTGAAGGCTTTGCAAAAATTTTAATTATGTAAAGGATGCTTAGCGAAGAAATTGGCTCCAATATGTTTGGAAAACTAAAGCCATTCATTCCTTCGGTGCTTGTTGTCAATACACTGAGGCTTTTAACCCTGATTCATCTGTCTATCACTCAACCAGGAGTCAGAAGGCTGTTACTACCCTAAGGTACTTTATCAAGTGCAACGGGTAATAGCTAAGATCAATCAGAGATCTAGCAAGCAATTAAGGCAAGGACAAAAACACCTCTAAATCAAGGTAAGAAAGGAAAAGAACCATTACCACAGGGAAGGGACCAAGTTGATGCAGAAAGAAGAAGGATTACTTTCAATCATGGATTAATTAATATGAATTAATTAATATTTGCCAGTAGCTCCCCTTAAATCAAAAGGACAGTTGACAGAATATTTAGCTCCATGGATATGACCATATAATACAACCTGAATTTTTTCACGACTAATTGTGATATCATCTGGCATTTGTGATACCATCTGGTATTTTGCCAGCAGTGGAAGTTTTAAAACCAAAAACAAGCACACAAGTCTATGTAACAAATAGAAGAAAATTGTTCTTCAGAATGTCCAACTTCCCTGGGGCAGGGTCAACATTCTGGTAAATGGAAGGCCCTCTGATTGCTGAACTCACTGGGGCGGGAACAGGAAGGAATGCTTAGAGGAGCTGCACCAAGCTAATTCCTCTGCCTCAGGAAGATGTGAAGACTGGAGCAGGTAGCAGCTGAGACTTTCTGAGGGAAACTGACCAAAGAGGAGGGTCAAGAATATCTGACAGCCAGGACTCGGGAGAGGAGCAAGGGAGACTGCAGAAGAGAGGTGTTCCTGTGTACATAATTTTACATTAAAAATTGAGGATCTTAAAGGCATGAAAATTTAATTAAACCAGTATTGGCTTTTGAGCACTTTTGCTTATCCTAAGCACATGAGGGTACTTCAAAAAGTTCATGGAAAAACTTAATTAAAATATTTTGAAATTCATGTAGTTTTTTTATACTACACATCATGAACTTTTGGAGGATTTTCATATGCATGAATTTCATAATTTTTACATTGAAATAAGCTTATCTTTTAATTCAATTTTCCATGATCTTTTTGAAATACCCTCATACCACATGAAAGAATAATACTTTCTCAACCATATTTTCTAAACTGTTAGCAGATGTTTTAAAGAGATGATGAGTTTTGCAGCCCCTTCCTCCCCATTACCACACAAACCTTTCATCAAAATAAACAACAACAACAAAAAATACTAAGAGGGATAACATATTAAGCTGCTCATCAACAGTCAGGGTGAGGGCTGATCAAGTCACCGTTTCTCATAGTGTTCATTTCACTTTAACAGGTTTCCTTTTTGTGCTCAGTTAGTTGTCACCTATCAAGGAGAACAAGTGGTATTTGTCCCTTTAGGATTGGCTTATTTCACTCAACATAATGTTTTCCAAATTCCTAACAGAGATCACTCTTCAGTTAAAATTTAAACACCTAAGAATAATTGTGTGTTAATTACAGAGTTCAACCAATGGTACTAGAACAAAAAAAAAATACTAAAATGGATAAAGTATTACATTGTACATCAACCGTCAGGACAAGAGCTGATCAAGTCACTGTTTCTCATAGTGTCCATTTTATTTCTACAAGTTTCCCCTTTGGTGTTCAGTTAGTTGTCGCTGATCAGGGAGACCATATGATATTTGTCCCTTTGGGACTGGCTTAATTCACTCAGCATGATGTTTTCCAAATTCCTCCATCTTGTTGCAAATGACTGGGTTTCATTGTTTTTAACTGCTGCATAGTATTCTATAGATGAGCAGCTTAATATGTTATCCCTCTTAGTATTTTTTTTTGTTTGTTCTACTTAATACATTTGGTTGAATACTGTAATCAATACACAATTCTTCTTAAGTGCTGAAACTTAACTGAAAAGTGATTGCTGTTAAATATAAGAGTGGGAATAAGAGAAGGAAGAGATGTGCAATTCGGGACATGCTCAAGCTGACTTACCTCAAACAGTAGAGTTAGAAACATACCAGGGGATTCGAATTCAATCCCATCGAGGTGGCATATACCAATGCCATCTCACTAGTCCCAGTGATCAATTTCTGTTCACAATTGATCGTAATGATAGGAATAAGAATCAAAGGGATCACATAAACAAGAATAGTGTCTGCAAATACTAGCTGATAGAATCAAAAAGGGAGAGAATGATCCAACATGGGAAGCGAGATACACAGCAGACCCATAGAATGGCAAATGTTCTAACAGCACTCTGGCCTCATAATCAGCCCTTAAGGCATGCGGATCCGGCTGAAATGCCCATGAGAGTATTTCAGGCATGGAAAGCCAAGACACTCTGGGGGAAAAAAAAAAAACCTAAATGAAAGATCTCCACGAGTGAGATCCCAGTGGAAAGAATGGGTCATCAAAGAAGGAGGTACCTTTCTCTGAAGGGAGGAGAGAACTTCCACTTTGACCATGGCCTTGTCTAAAAATGATCAGAGTCAGTGAACTCAGGGGGCTTCCATAGCCTTGGCAACTCATGACAAGAGCCTAGGGTGATTACTGATGCCATAAACAAGAGTGTCAATTTGTTAAGTCAACAACAGGAGTCACTGTGCACTTACTCCTCATGTAGGATCTTTGTCCTTAGTGTGCTGTACATTGAGATCTAATGCTATAACTAGTACTCAAACAGTATTTTTCACTTTATGTTTCTGTGTGGGAGCAAACTGTTGAACTCTTTACTTAATGTATGCTCAACTGATCTTCTGTATATAAAGAGAATCGAAAATGAATCTTGATATGAATGGAAGGGGAGAGGGAGTGGATAAGGGGAGGGTTGCAGGATGGAGGGACATTATGGGGGGGAAGCCATTGTAATCAATATTCTGTACTTTGGAAATTTATATTCATTAAATAAAAGTTAAAAAAAAATAAAAAGATAATGGGGTAGGCATTTAAGCTATCAGATAAGAGGCTGGTTAAGATGTCTGTCTCCCATATTGGAGTACCTGGGATCAATTATTGGCTGTGGTTCCCAACTCCCTCTTCCCATCAATGCAGACCTTGGGAAGCAATGGTGATGGCTCAAGAAACTGAGTTCCTTCCACCCCAGTGGGGCAACTGGGTTGTATTACCAGTTCCTGGCTTTAGCCCTGGGACCACTGAAGGCATCTAGAGAGTACACCAGCAGATGGGTGCTTTCTCTCTTTCTTTCTGAAATTCAAGTAAATAAATAAATAGTACATAATGCTCGCTGTGTTGAAGACAATGGGGAAGGAGTGTATCTAAGATCAGATACAGAAGTCCAAGCAGCCTACAAGCATACATTTTTATTTTAAAACTTACATGCTTGTTCTCTTTTTAATAGATTTATTTATGTACTTATAAGGCAGACTTACAGAGAGAGAGAGAGAGAGAAAGGGAGAGAGACAGAGACAGAGAGACCTTCCATCCACTGTTTCACTCCTCAAATGGCGTGTTGGGCCAGGCTGAAGTCAGGATCCAGGGGCCTCTTCTGGGTCTCCCACATAGGTGCAGGGGCCCAAGCACCTGGAACATCCTCTGCTGCTTTCCCAGACACATAAACAGGGAGCTGTATCAGAAGAGGAGCAGTCGAGAGTTGAACTGGCACCCATATGGGATGCCGGCGGCACAGGTGGCAGCTTTAGCTGTTATGCCACAAACCCAAGCCCCCACGCTTGTTCTTCACAATTGATCTTAGCGATCCATGCTTGTCCTTAAACATTACATTTATAAGAAAAGACCTTTTGATTTAAATGACTTGATTTTAAGTTATTATTATTTTTCTAGTTATCTCTGCTTAATAATTTTGCAACCAAACCACAGTGAAATCTGTGATAAGTAAATTGCTATTACTCTGATAGTTAGAAGAGTATTGCTGTAGGGAGAGAAATTCTGAGAAAATTATACATTTGCAGCCTGTGGGGATCATACTGGTTCCTACAAGCTCTAAGAAAATCTCTCATTTCTTTGCATATATATGTTTATATTTACATTTATATACATCGTATTTTTATATGAGCCAAAAGAACAAGTGGTTTAGAAAGTGTTGTTACTGGGGTTGGCGCTGTGGCGTAGTAGGTAAAGCTACTGCCTGAAGTACCGGCATTCCATATGGATGCTGGTTCGAGTCCTGGCTGCTCCTCTTCCCATCCATCTCTCTGCTATAGCCTGAGAAGGCAGCAGAAGATGGCCCACGTCCTTGGGCACATGTGGGAGACCCAGAAGAAGCTCCTGGCTCCTGGCTTTGGATCAGTGCTGTGGGAGTGAACCAGTGCATGGAAAACCTCTCTCTCTCTCTTTCTCTCTATCTCTCTCTGCCTCCCCTTCTCTGTGTAACTCTTTCAAATGAATAAATAAATCTTAAAAAAAGAAAGCAAGTGTTGTTACTGTCTTTGACCTCAGAATAAAGAAAGCACCTAAAAGCCAAACTATTTTTTAAGTTTCATGTCTTTTGAGGTCATCAGCTTTTAATATAAAATTATATAAGCAGAAATAATGTCCCTTAATAAATATAAAGCACAGTGCAGAGAGCTTTGGAAGGCTTTAGAAAGGAACATGTAAATTCAAATGCTGACTGCATCCCTTCCCAGTTGTGTAAACCTGGGAAAGCCACTTAAAAACAGCTTCCAAAATGCTGAAAACAAAAGGCCAACTTGAGTGATATGGGGTGTAAATAAAATATTGTATGGCTGAATGCTTGGTGAAGTCACACAATATGTAGTAGCTGTGACTATTTCTATTATTATTACTTTGAACTTTTGGACTTAACCATGAAACAATGATCTACATTAAATCAGAATTATGTATAAGTTGACACATTAAACAGGAAAGGATGCACCCACAAAGCACAATATGATATGTTTTTATTACATGGAAGTGGATACTTTCAGTCATGTACTGAACAGTAAGTGCATGAACACCTTACTCTAGCTCAGCAATGGAGCAGAAGAGAAGAAGGCTCCTTCACAAGGCTCACCAGTGGGGAAGACAAGCACATCGTCCATTGCCATAGAATGGCAACTGCTATATGAAGTTGATGCACAGATTATGGGAGCACTTGGGCATACTGAACATCTCTGGAAGACCACCATTTCCTTTGTACTCTGTGTGGATGGCGCCTTCTCTAGTGCTCAGTTTAACCTATGCTTGGGGCACGGCCAGGCAAGGAAGAGACAGGGGTAGAACCAGAGATGCCCTCTCAGTGGGCATAATGCTTTGCTTAACGTTTGAAGAATGATGAGGAGGCAAGCAAGTCAAGATAGCAGAGAACAAGCTACTAAGGTGAAACAGCACATTAGAAAGGTGACCCTGAGAAAGTGTCTTCCATCTTGAGGGCAACTCATGGAGTTCAGTACGAAAGAAGGAAGTTGGAAAGGGTTTAAGTACTAAGACTAGCAAGCACTAAAAATGGCCTACTGTGCGATGACAAATGCTTTGGATTTCATTCTATAAGCAATGAGGATCCATGTAAGACTTTCAATAAAATATAACTGATGAAAGTACATGGCAAAAATGTATCAGATTTGTTTAATTTGTTATTTGGCTTATTGTACTATATAATCGGAGGTGACTAAATACACTTTCATTTTTCTACTCAATTGTATATGATTTATCACACATGATATTATAGTACTTAGTATTGGTGCTAGAAATATAATTAAATGTCATCACTTTGGGGCAATTTAATTTGAAATTGAATGTCACATTAAATGTATTCATCACTGTTGTCTTGCTATTTTTTCTTTCTACTACAGGATAAAAAATTCTCAAAAATATCACATTAAAACAATAAAAATGTGTTTTAATTTCTAATTTTTGAAATAGGTGATTATTAAATTAATATTATACTTGGCAAAAAAGTCAGTGCAGGGCTGAGGTCAAAGATGACCCTCTATTTGAAAAGGTTTTTAAGCTTCCAAAGCAAAGGGCATTTCAACCATTCTTTCAGGGACCACTACAACCTCAGTATACACTGAAAGGAACAAGTGGGCAGAGGATGGGTCTGAATGTGTCCCATGGCCATGTTCAAAGGTTCCTTATGGCTGTGTCAGCTTCAAAAGGCACAGAAGGTACTCGAGCCACACACACCCCCCCCCCAAGTCGTCTCCATTGGCTGGGCTTGACAAAGACAAACTTCTTTCCCCCAAGAATAAAATTGGGAATAAGACTCCATTTTTTCATTATGAATTCAGTACATTAGTTTTCAATACCTATTAGGTACCAGGCTTCTCCTAGGGTGCTGCAGACAGAGACGCAAGAACTTTAACTCCCAAATCATGCATCAGGTTTCAGATGTGATTTTCCCATGGGTCTCTCTGGTCAGCCCAGTCAGAGATGACCTTCCAAGCTTCCATCATCTCAGCTTCTGATTCATTCTTCTCTTATAGTTCCCAGCTCAGATACCACAACGTGAACTTGGCTTTGCACTTAGTACTGTGTATCTGGAAAAGTCACCCTCCTTACCATATCTCTATTTTTCTCATATATAAAATGGAGTTATTTACATGAGGAAGAACAGATGTATTCCCATTTTATAGATGCAGTAACTGAAATTCAGAGAAGTTACTTAGCTTCCCTGAAGCTACAAAATTAATCAAATGAATTCTGAAACTCTAAGTCCTGTCTATTTTCTATTACACTTCCTGTAACATCAAATCTAAGAGAGTTGTAAAAGAGTTATATTGTAATACATACCTGCTTCATGAATCTCTTCCTTTCCAGTGTATGAGGAGAACACCTGCCTAGAGAACTTATACTGTTGTTCTCGAAAATTGTTTTGCAAGTAGTCCATCAACATGACATACCCAGACTGCTGCATTGTAAGAACTTCACAGAACACGGCCAACTGGAAACAAGACCGAAGAGTTTAACACCACTGCTTCGAAGGCTTCAGTACACAATTTAAAACAGGTATTTTTGAAAAGCATTCCTTGAAATGACTTCAAATTACTTCAATCATTTTAATTTCCAAAATTACCTGGCTTTCAGAGATGCTCACTGTATCTTTAAAGACAATCCACTCAACAGTGTCTGTACAGGGAGGAGACGTCAGGGAGCCATTGTAACTGTAATACTTGTCAGTTGAGTTTGGCAGAAGGTTCAGCAATATGAATGGATCTAAGGCAGCCTGTTTCCCTGCAAAGTAATAATACATATCTCAGGTGGAATCCCAACAATGGAACTTGGCCGTTAAATGCTTTCATGAAACAGATACAGACTTTGCTACATACTTAATCAGCACTTAAATTTTTAAAAAAGATTTATTTATTTATTTATTTATTTGAGAAGGAGCGTTACAGAGAAAGGCAGAGACAAAGTGAAAGGTCTTCCATCCGATGGTTCACTTCCCAAATGGCTGCAACGGCAGGAGCTGGACCTATCTGAAGCCAGGAGCCAGGAGCTTCTTTCGGGTCTCCTATGCTGGTGCAGGGGCCCAAGCACTTGAGACATCTACTGCTTTCCCAGGGCAAAGCAGAGAGCTGGATTGGAAGAGAAGCAGCTGGGACTTGAATTGGTGCCTGTATGGGATGCTGGTGCTGCAGGCGGTGGCGGGCTTTACCTGCTACAACACAGCACCAGCCTCAGCACTGCATTTTAAAGAACATTTCAGGAATACTCAAAATATGGAATCATCCTAGTTGTTCATCATCAGATGAATGGATAAAGAAAATGCCATATGCATATATACAAAATGGAACATTATTCAGTAATAACAATGAAATCTTGTCATTCACAGCAAAATGGATGCAACTGGAGGGCATCATGTTAAGTGAAATAAGGCAGACACAGAAAGGCAAATACTGTATGTTCTCTCTTGGGTGTGGAAGCTTAGAAAATACCTTCAATCGGAACATAGAACAATAATTACCAGAGGCTGGGGACAGTAAAAGTTGGAACAACCTGTACCAAATCAGGGTTAGATCAAAGTAGCAATTCCTAATGTTACACTACACAGTGAGGTGACTACAGTTCATAGTAACCTATGATTTATTGTATGAGCAAGTGAAAGAAAGGAGCACCAAGGCTCCATTGCTTTATAGTAATGTCAAGGAAGGGGAAATATTGATTAGCATGTTTTGATAAGTACACATTGTATACATGCACTTAAATGTCACACTGTAGCCAATAAATATGTACAATTATTGATATTAAAATGTTTAATAAACAGTAATAAATGTAAATGTCCTATCAGTTACATATATTACTATAGCACTGGGCTTCAATTAGTTTATGAAAAATGTGTATTATGAAAACATGCATGGATTCAAAAAATTTCTTGCACCAAAAAACCTTAGGCTTTAATTCTGTTTTTCTAAGAGTGTTTGAAGTACCTTGTATAGTGTTAGATTCCTTACCTTTAAAAACCTCAAAGTACTGAAGAGAATATTTTACATGTAAAAGATATTCAGATATATTATTATCTCAATAAATCTAGTCATATCATTTGATAAAACTCAATTCCAGTTCATGGAGAACAAAACCAATACTTCGGATGAAGATGACCGTCAAAAGCCTCTAATGACATTATATTTAGAATATATTATTTAAAGCTTTTCCCCAGAGATCAAGAATGAGGTGAGGATATCCTGCTACCACCACGTTTGCTTAACACTGAACTGGAGAACCAGACCAGTGCTTAAGTAAGCAAAAGACACGAAACTCAGCAGGCTTGCACTGGAAGAAATCACACTACCACAATTTTCGAAAACATTACTGTGTATGCAAAATAGTGAAAAGAATTTACTATTAGAATTCATAAGTGAGTTTAGCAAAGTCACTGCCTATAAGATCAACATACAAAAGCAATGATACATTCTGCGAATCAATATCAAACAATAGAAAATGAAATTTTAAACACAATGACTTAAAATAGAAACAAAGTAGCAAATACTTGCAAGTAAATCTAACATACCATATGTAAAACATTTCTTTAGAGAATTAAATTAAAACCTTAAAATGGAGAGAAGTACCATATTTAACAGGTTGGAAGATTCAGTGTTGTGAAGGTTTTGATTTTCTCTAAATTGATTTATGGAATCAATGAAATTTTAAGCAAAACGCCAGAAGTGTGTGTGTGTGTGTGTGTGTGTTAACTAAGATGCTGATTTTAAAATTATGAAAAATTACATTAAAATGTTGCAGAATTTTTTTTCTTTTTTTCTTTTTTTTTTTTTGACAGGCAGAGTGGACAGTGAGAGAGAGAGACAGAGAGAAAGGTCTTCCTTTGCCGTTGCTTCACCCTCCAATGGCCGCCGCGGCTGGCGCACCACGCTGATCCGATGGCAGGAGCCAGGTACTTCTCCTGGTCTCCCATGGGGTGCAGGGCCCAAGCACTTGGGCCATCCTCCACTGCACTCCCTGGCCACAGCAGAGAGCTGGCCTGGAAGAGGGGCAACCGGGACAGAATCCGGCGCCCCGACCGGGACTAGAACCCCGTGTGCTGGCGCCGCAAGGTGGAGGATTAGCCTAGTGAGCCGCGGCAGGAAAACCTGCCACATAAAGCTTAAACATCATGATAGTGAGATATTTGTGCAAAAACAGACAGTACAGTGCAAGGGAATAAGAGCCCAAACCCATACAGATGTGGTTACTTGACTGATGACAATAATTACCAGGCAGTGTGGAATGATGACTTATCAATAAACAGGACTGCATCAATCGGATATCCTATGTAAAAAAAGTGAATTCTGATTCCTGTTTTACACCACAAATACAAGTCAGTTCTACATAACATAAATTTAAAAGTGAATGGAGGCCAGCGCAGTGGCTCACTAGGCTAATCCTCCGCCTTGCGGCGCCAGCACACCGGGTTCTAGTCCTGGTTGGGGCGCCGGATTCAGTCCCAGTTGCCCCTCTTCCAGGCCAGCTCTCTGCTGTGGCCAGGGAGTGCAGTGGAGGATGGCCCAAGTACTTGGGCCCTGCACCCCATGGGAGACCAGGAGAAGCACCTGGCTCCTGCCATCGGATCAGCGCGGTCAACGGCAAAGGAAGACCTTTCTCTCTGTCTCTCTCTCACTGTCCACTCTGCCTGTCAAAAAACAAACAAACAAACAAAAAAAAAAAAAACAAAAAACAAACAAACAAAAACAAACAAAAAAACAAAAAAAAAGTGAATGGAATAATAATGCTTTTAGAAGAAAACAGAAACCTATTTTCACAATCTTAGGATGGGTTGAGAGTTCTAAAATGACAAAAACTGATACTCCTAATAGGAAAACTAGTAAGTTTTAGTACACGGAAATAAAAATTTATTCAGTAGTCACTATTAAGGGAGTAAAGGGAAAGAGTGGAAAATACATTCTGGGTTCAAATTACAGATAAATTTATGAGGAGAGATTTATTCTTAGTTATGTACATGTTGATTTCTTCATTTATATATGAAATTGCATCCAGATTAGATAACTCCTGTGCAAAAATTAGTAGTGCGTTCTTAAATAGCCCATCTAAGCTTTAGAACACTAAAACAATTCAAGTAAATCTATCTCCTTGAATAGTCCTGTTTTTATTTTTGTGTCTTTTCAAGAGAAAATACCAGAATATGTTGGCCCTTTGCTACTTATTTGTGTACCAGCACCCTGCTTACCAGGTGAGATCTGTCTTAATTTTCTCATCCTCCTAACTACTCAGGTCAATGCATGTCCTCTGCCCTGTCTAGATTTAAATACGACATAGTTCTGAGCAGGGCTCTTGGCTCAGTGATTAAGATACCACTTGGGACATCCACATCCCACATCAGAGTGTCTGGATAAAAGTCCCAGTTTGGGGGGCCGGCGCTGTGGCTCAGCGGGTTAACAACCTGGCCTGAAGTGCCGACATCCCATCTGGGTGCTGGTTCAAGACCTAGCTGCGTCACTTCCGTTCCAGCTCTCTGCTATGGCCTGGGAAAGCAGAAGAAGATGGCCCCTGTATCCACATGGGAGACCAAGAGGAAGCTCCTGGCTTCAGATTGGTGCAGCTCCGACCGTTGTGGCCAACTGGGGAGTGAACCAGCGGATGGAAGACCTCTCTCTTGCTCTCGCTCTCTCTCCTTCTCTCCTCTCTCTGTGTAACTCTGACTTTCAAATAAAAAAAAAGTCCCAGTTTGGTTCCTGATTCTAGCTTCCTGCTAATGTGTATCCTGGGGGCAGCAAGTGATGGCTCAAGTCCATGGATCCCTGCCACCCATGTGGAAAATACAGACTGCATTCTTACTCACCTCTTGACTTCAGTTTGGCTCAACCCCAGCTGCTGCAGCCTGTGGGGAAGTGAACCAGTGGATAGAAGATCGCTTCATGTGTGTCTCTCCTTTTCAAATAAATAATTTTAAAAACAGCTATTGAAGCCACTTTAGCCACAGCAAAACGTCCCATCCCCACCCCATAGAAGTAGATGCACCCTTACTTGAATTATCTGGGAGGTTTAAAATAATGCAGTGTTCTAGACCTTATCCTACAGCATTTGAGCTAAAGTCTCTAGTAGTGGGGCTGGGCACACGAATTGTTTAAAGCCCCAGGTAATGAAAACATGCATTCAAGATTGAAAACCCCATGAAAATTAAGTCTTTGCAAAACTGTAGTGTTTTAGAGTCACCCTTTCATTTCACAAAACAAAATAACTGTACCAAATGACATTAATATTCTATTCCAGCTCTAAAGTCTACGAAGATTAGGCATGTCCAGGATTTCTATTTAAAAGTTCAAGTATTAAATATTAATTTTCTGCAATACAGAAACTTTTGTAGAACAAGGGTTACTAAAATAATTAAAGAAGTACTGCTTCCAGCCTGAATTAAATGGTTGAATCTTAGAAATAAAAATCTATTTGACTGAATTGATAGTGTCCTGTAGTACAAACTAAAGGTAGTTTTAATTCATTAGAAAGTTTATGAATTTGTTGAACTAATTGGTAACTTCTTAAAGTATGTCCTCATCTTCTCTAATATTGATCATCAGAATTCAGAGTTAATTCCAGCTCTTAGAAACAAAAAAGTCCTTATTTTTAATTGGTGAATATTTTCTAATTTCAGATTTATGTTTTTAATATCTGAACATTTTTGTTATTAATTAACTTCCTTTTTAACCATGGATGGACTATGATTATTTCATTTTTGGCTGAAGACAAAAGGTATCACACAAATATGCTGCAGAAATGTGGGTATGACGAACATAACTAAGAAGCCAGTATTGACTTAGGTAGGTAATGAATTGACATCAGAAAAGCTGGAGGCCAAAAAAGGGAAAGCAGAAGTGAGACCTGAGTATGGGTGGTGAGAAGGAGAATTTTCTTTCAATCAGGAAAAGTTAAGAGAAAGGAGAACAGAATAATAAGAAACAGAGTTAGATTTTCTCTTTCCTGTCCGCAGTACGGAATCCACTCTTACTGCCTCGAACCTCACTAGCACTCCGCAGGTCTCTCTTGCAGACGTGCTAACTATTTTTTACTAGAAGCTTTTGCTGTGATTTACACGCATCCTAAATCTCTGTTCTAGATATTACAAGACTTCTCAACTACAGTAGCACCTTTCAATTTCATTACCATTTTCTTTTTAAAAAATGTATATTTCCTTATGAGAGAGAAAGAAAGACAGCAAGTAATTTCTTTCATTGATTTATTCCCCAAATGCACACAACAGCTGGGACGGATCCAAGGTGAAAGCCAGGAGCCACTTTTGTCTCTTAATAAGAATATTGGAAACAAACAACCTGCTTATATTTTATTTTTATATATTTATTATTAATATAAAGAGAACAGATTTCATACATTTCATAGGTACAGTTCCAAAAAGATAACCACACTTACCCCCACCACCTCCCCTCTCTTCCTTTCATCAGCCTTTGCAAAGACATAATTTTAATCTATTCTATATTCACAACCTTAATTAACCACTAACCATAATATTCAACAAGAAAAAAGTAGGAAGACCACAGTTCCACAGGGGTATAAACTAGGGCTAAAAATGACAATTATATCACAAAATGCCTTTCATTCATATACATTTTTGTATTCTACATAAACTGCCACATATCAGAGGGAATATATAATATTTGTGTTTTTTTTTTAATGCTGGCTTATTTCACTAAGCATAATGGTTTCCAGTTGCATCCATTTTGTTCAAAAGATGGGATTTCATTCCCTTTTATGGCTGAGTAGCATTCTATAGTTTGTATGTATATTACATTTTCTTTATCTAGTCATCAGTTGATGGACACCTGGGTAGATTCCCTATCTTAGCTATTGTGAATTGAGAGACAATAAACGTGGTGGTAGAAATAACTATTTCATATGCTGATTTAATTTCATTTGGGTAAATTCCCAGAAGTGAGATGGCTGGGTAATATGGTAGATTTATTTTCAAATTTCTGAGGAATTTCCATACTGTCTTTCATAATGGTTGTACTAGTTATCTTTTATAACAACATAGACTTCATAATCTGAATGGTGAATGAAATGCATTATTTTTGATAATTCATATTATATGAATATGGAACAAGATTTGGAAGTTTTAAATTGTGATATAAAGAGTTGCCTTCAGTCCTGAGATTCCTCACAGCAAAGTCTGCTGGCCAGTTAGAGGAAACCTTCAGTTTACAGGCACTACAAGATCTTCAGACTCTGAAATGAGAATAGCTGTCATTCAAGAATTCTGAAAATAGAAACTTTGAGCTCTCAGGGAACTTAATTCATTAGTTTGGGCAGATCTTATCTTACAACCACTCACACCAAATTGACAAGTATCCAAAGAAGTGTTTTAAAGCCCAGGACTAACACAAGTGTCTGCGGTGTGGTGCAAAGATGCTGTGGATGGACTGCGATATAAATTCTGGTTCTACCACCAACCAAGTGGATGGCCTTAAGTATTCGTGCTGTGTTTATTAAAATACTAACTATGCAGTGGGGTGAGTTGATAGGATAGTCAGACTTGGGCTTTAGTGAAGAGGAGATAGGGAGCTGGTGCTCAGGGAACTTCCTGGAGAGAAGTCAGAGAGCAGACTAGTATCTTCCTCAGTCCAAGACCCAATTAGTTCTGCTTCCAAATTAAGACCAAGAATATAGGCAGAATATTGCTACTCGGGAATCCACATTCTCAGGAGGGCCTTATGTGGCAGCAGCGCCTCTCACAATGGCTTGCAGTCAAAAGGCATTAACACAGAGGCTTTAGTCAAAAGCATGAGCAAATCTGTCCTTAAGCTCATGAGTCCCCTCCCAGAGACCAGCAGAAACAACTGAGGAGAATTTAGAGAAAGCAGCAAAGGTCTCTGAGTGTTTTTTTTTTTTTTTTTTTGACAGGCAGAGTGGACAGTGAGAGAGAGAGACAGAGAGAAAGGTCTTCCTTTGCCGTTGGTTCACCCTCCAATGGTCGCCGCGGCCGGCGCGCTGCGGCCAGCGCACCGCGCTGATCCGATGGCAGGAGCCAGGAGCCAGGTGCTTCTCCTGGTCTCCCATGGGGTGCAGGGCCCAAGCACCTGGGCCATCCTCCACTGCACTCCCTGGCCACAGCAGAGAGCTGGCCTGGAAGAGGGGCAACCGGGACAGAATCCGGCGCCCCAACCGGGACTAGAACCCGGTGTGCCGGCGCCGCTAGGCGGAGGATTAGCCTAGTGAGCCGCGGCGCCGGCCTCTCTGAGTGTTTTAAGTCAGGGTTAACAACCCAGTGTTACCATCACTTCCATTGTCCCACAGGCCAATGCAAGGCCTGTGAATAGACAGATCTGTCAGTCTGGACAGAATCCATTCTCTGACTCAACAAGGGGGAAATCAAGTGTGGTTTACAGCATTCAGCACTGATTTTGCAAGCCAGGTGAATGGGGGGAAATGAAATACCAGCTTCATCTTGCATTGACTGTACCTTTCAAAAAAAAAAAAAAAAAAAATGAAAGCTGCCCTGCACGGGTTCACATACTGCTGACTACTAAAAAGTTTGCTGTATTCAGATATTCACATGCATTTGACAATGATGAATCAACTGGAGTCCAGGTTTCTGCTCTCAAGCAAAGGATCTATAGGAATCTTGTTTCTGATTTCAAACTTTGCAGCTTCCCACAGAGGAACAATCTTCATTTATTTCTAACTCAAGGCTATATTAATACCTTGTGTGTGGGTGCATAGTAAAAATAAAATAACAGTAATAACAAATTTGCAGTCTGTGGTCAATGTTGTTAAAAGCATCTGCAGTGACAAATTGTAAGATCCATGAGACAGCAGATGGAGCAGTATCAAAGCATACTGTATCTTGTTCTATGTGAGCACATTCATTTTGTCAAAAATTCTTACCTTGTCATAGTGCTGAAACAAAAGACTTATCAAGGAAAATACTAGGGACTGAATTTTCATTTGAGTAATAATGCTTTTTATACTTTAAAACATGATTTCTATAAAATCAACTTATTTCAGATTAGAGGTTTCAGTCTTTGATATGTATAATACAGAAACAGAATAGGTAAATATATCTTATATGCATGGTGTAATTCGATTATTTTCAAGAATAAATAGAAAACTTTAACTTACTTACTAGTCATATTAATATGTTGCGTCAAAAAATTTTGAGAAATATCTCTAACAGTGAGAAATGTACAAATCATCAACTGTGAAAATATCAGAGATTGCTCCTCTTTAAAAATGTATTATTTTTCACATTTTAGAGAAAGTGGTTTTCATCACATTGTACTAATTTGTAAGTATCCAAAGAAGAATCTTGAATAAAAATATTTCTTTAAGTAGCTTACCAAAACGACTAACATTCTCGACTCCATCAATAATTGCTTTGTAATCCAAATTTTCTTCTATTCCAACCTGTTAAGAAGAATAATATTACAAAAATAGGATAAGATATTGATTCTTCAATAAACATATGAATACTAATGAATTCCATTTTAAGTATTCAAAAATAATGTGTTCCTAACACACACCTTTTTTTTCACAGCAAGATAAAAACAAATAAAACAGACAAAAAGCAGATGACTCTGAATGTTTTCTACCAAGAAAGTAAATGTTAAAATGCTGTGATTCAGTTACGGCTATATACTTATGATGCCTTGTACAAAGAAATAGGCAAAATATTGTAGAAAAATTTGCTCCAGTTGGAAGAAAACTACCCAGTTCCTCTCTGCACACACCAGCTGAGGGGTCATCTTTCTTTTTTGAAAATGACCTCCAATTATCATTCCCATTGTAAGATTTTCTATTTGTTAGAAAGTATAAGAAGTTTTCAAAAAGTTCATGAAAGAGGCGTTTTATCAAAACACGATGCATGGATTTCCAAAATTTTTGCCCCCCCCCATCAAACTTATCTACTAATTCCACCTTTCCATGAATTTTTTGAAGTACTTTTATGTCTTGACATTTCACAACAATATTTAATGTGATTAAAATAGGAATTAAGATAGCATCAAATCTATACATAACAATTACCTCAAATAAAATGGACAAAGCTCTTATCTTCCCTTTTCCTTTAACTGCTTCCTCAAAACTTGAAAATCGGTCCACATCAAAGCAGTAGATTTGCATCTATAAATGTAACAATGACAGTTTCAATATATACAAAGGCTTTATAAAATTTAACAGATACCTAATAGGACAACTGGCCAATTAAGTAAATTCTATTTGGAAAATCCTATCAACTGTATAATTCTAAATTCTGTACATTTTAAAATATTTTATACATTATAGGCACACACAACTACATTTACTATCATTTGTAATTCTTCAGCGAGGATAGTAATAACAAAACTAGGGATCTAGGACAGAAATTACACTTGAGATTACCAATGAACACTGCAGTAATAATTCACTAGAGCAATTACCAAATGTAAGAAAGTATCAAAGATTATTTTAACTTTTTTGCTGGAATTCTTTCTAGCATGGGTTTCATTTTTTCTTAATTGTACATGCCTTTATTGATGGTTCCAGAGTTACCAGTTTTGAGTATTAACTGTGCTCAGTTAAAATTAAAATTCTCAAGGACTCTCTATCTTTACCTAAAAATACCCAAAGTTTGAAATGTTGTGTTTTAATTCTCCTCTTCTGCCATGAGACTAAACCTTGTTCATGTCCACTTCAATCCACACTTCTCTCTGTCACAACCTCTACTGCCCTCTACAGTTGGGTAATTTTCAGCTTTTGGGCTTGGAGTCCCAGTAACTTGGTGGATAGAACAGTGAATAACTGAGGTAAGAGCACAGAGCCTCTAAGAAAATTACAGAGAGATTGATCGGGGCTCTGATGGCAGAAACAGGTCTGAAAAGGACGGCAGTGGCTCCTGCCATGGGTGCCTTTTCAGAAAAGACTTCTAAGCTGAGCCCTTAGGGAGGAGAAAGTTTTAGTCGGGTGAAAAGGGAGAAGAGATGGCCTTGTGATGAAGGCAGAGACAGTAGGCTGGGAAAGGCAATAGCACGAAGGAAAAATGTGGGGAACTGGAAGTCATTTGTTGTGATTTTAGCTGAGGGAAGAGAAGAGCGATGTGGCTGTAGGGTAGGCAGGGACCACTCCAGGAAGGACTGTGAGGTTGTCCTTGCAGTTTGACTGTAAGCGAAATAGAAAGCCAACTGATGTACCGCAGATAGCAGGGGTACGGAGGAGGCAGGACTAGGGAGAATGGGAAGAGACTGAACAGGATTAAGATTGGAGAAAGGAAAATTAGTAATTAAAAATCCAAGTAAGGGGGCAGGTGTTAGGTGTAGCAGTTAAGATACCACTTGGGACACCCACATCCCATGTTGGAATGCCTGGACACAACACTTCATTCCAATTTCAAGCTAAATCCCTCCCTGGGAGGCAGTAGGTGATGGCTTAAGTAGTTGGGTTCCTGCCACCCATGTGGAAGACCCAGGAGGAATTCATGGATCCTGGCTCTACTTGGTCCAGCTCACACTTGGTGGTTCAATTAGTAGATGTAATATTTCTGTTTATTTGTTTATCTGCCTTTCAAATAAATCAAAGAATCCATGTAAGACAATGGTAGCCTGAATATTTTTAAAACTACAACATCCTTTAGGAGCAGAATTGATAACACTTGGTTGTGGGAAGTGGGAGAGCAGAAAAAAAGCAAGATAAGAATGCTCTGTGGGTTCTCCCTTGCACAAGTCTCTGTGCAATTAGAATTACAATTGATTTGAACAAATACACAGACAAAACCACTGAGAGATGATTTGGGAGACTTTTGAATAAAACATAAGAGAGTTAGTGCACACATTCTGGAGTGTTTGATTGCTCAAGAGTTTCTTGTTGATAAGTTTTTTTCTTGATTTTCCATCTTTGTGAGACAGCCAAACTCTCAGAAGTGAGATGTGGTGTTTAATGAGTTGACTTTTACTGCTTTGAAAAACTAAACTTGATAAATGTGCTTTTTCTTTACTTTATACCCCCCTTCAAATAAAGACATAAATATGAATGTGATAATCCACACTTAAAAAATGCTTTTCAGTCCTTTGAGAGATAACTGTCCACAGTTTTCTTTTTTATTATCAATAACTACTTTGAACTATAAAAGTAGCACAGCTTTATTTTAGGTAATTTAAAAATATGGAGATTTATTTTTGAATATTGATTTCTATCTACTTTAGAGGCAGAGCAACAGAAAGACACAGAGGGAGGGAGGGGGGCGGGGAGATCTTCCATGCTCCGGTTCACTCCCCAAATGTCTGCAAGCCATAGCTGAGCCAGGCTCAAGCTAAAAGCCCAGAACTCCAACTGGGTCTCTGTGGATGACACGGACCAAGCACTTGAGCTATCATCTGCTGCCTGCCAGGAGACAGAAGCAGGAAACTGTTTGAATCAGAAGAGCCAAGACTGAAACCAGCACTCTGATATGTGGAGTGGGCATCTCAAACAGCAGCTTAGCTCACTACACCACGACATCCATTTCCAATGTAGAGGGTTTAAAGGAGAAAACAGTGGCACCAGTAATGTAACTGCCCAGAGAAAATAACTGTTATTGTTTTCCTAATTTTATTGTAGTAAAAATTCGTTCTTTGTTGTAATTCCCCTAAAAGTTTTATAAGGCAGGTACTACTTCTATTATGTTAATTTCATAGAAGAGGAATAGAAACTCAGGTAAGTTAAATAAAAAAATTTGTACAATGTCATGACATCTAAATGACAACCAATGGGAGCAAGACTAGGATCAAGTTTGTTTTACTCAAATTAGAATGTAAGTCATTATTTAATTAGGTTTCATGTTTTACAAAATTGGTTATGCTATTTCACATTCTTTCTAAAAGCATTAGTATCTCACAAAGAATCCTTCTTTTTTTTTTTTTTAAAGATTCATTTGTTTATTTGAAAGTCAAAGTTAGAGACTGGCAGAGACAGAGAGAGAGAGATCGTTCACCCGCTGGTTTGCTCCCCAAGTGACTACAAGGGCTGGGCCAGGCCAAAGCCAGGAGCTAGGAGATTCTTCCAGGTCTCTCACGTGGGTGCAGGGGCCCAAGCACATCAACCATCCTCTGCTGCGTTTCCCAGACCATTAGCAGGGAGTTGGACCAGAAGTGGAGCAGCTGGGACATAAACTGGCACCCATATGGGATGCTGGCATTGCAGGCTGCAGCTTTACCCACTGTACCACAATGCTGGCCCCAAAATGAACCTTTTGAATATAAATATATCATTCAAAGACACAACTTTTACAAGACTTATAATAATGTATCCATCAGAATGTATTTAATCATTGCCTTTAGAAAAAACACACAGCTGCTGAATGTTCAGCCTGTGAAACAGAGAAGTTTCTAGAATGAAACAGTAAACATGGGTAATAATTTTTCCATATCTCAGAAAGCTATTTTTGTCTCCATTTTTTATACACAATATGTTAAATGAAAAAAGGTAAATTAGGTATGAATAGATTTAAAACTGTTTTAAAAAGTAAAAATATTAAAAATAAAATTTTATTATTGTAAATAAACATTTGCACATACATTTTTTAACATATTTATGATTATATTTCAGACTAAGTTGCTATAAATTGATATGGTGGTATTGAGAATAAAACATTTAAAGTTCTTGATAAAAACAAGTAAACTGTTTCCCAGAAAGGGAAATCAATGTTTATTGATCACCTAGTATGTGGCATTCTGGGGTTACTTAGGATTGAAAAATCAGAGATGGGTCTTAAACTGGTTAAGCTTAATCTAATGAAAAAGGCAGATAGTAATCAAGTAATCAAAATATATAACTGCATAAGGCATAAATTTGAATTAAAAACAAATCATATTGTGTGCAAATGAAATCTTAATGACGTAGGAAATGAAATTAAAACTAGTGGAACCACTGGCTTACCTCTAGTGGAAATTTTTGTCCTTCTAAACTGTGTTCTGATCCATCAGATGACACATTGCATTTTCCCCAGTGAAAAGTTATCTTGCTTGCTTTGAACACTATGTCTGAAACTCCTCCGCTGAGGCGGTAGTCATTCGTGAGATTAATTTCCACTAAAAAACAAACCAAACAACAACAACAAAAAGAAAAAAAAAAACTTCACATAGGTTGCAATCAAGTTTATAAATTTCAACTAAATTTTCTTTTATTTAAGGTACATTAAGAAAATTATTTATTTGAAAAGATTTAAATACTATTATTTAACTCACCATTTTGGAAGTTCAACATTGTAGTTCTGCACAACATACCTATTGTATCTTATTGCCACAAACATAAACTAAGCCGAGGATCCTAATGACTAATGACTCTAATTGCAGGAGAGAACCAGTCCACTTGCCCTGCTGGTTTGGTGTCCTGGGATTGCCATTCCTCCAAAGTTCTTTAAGTTGTTTGATGGTCATCTTGGGGGATATAGGGGATGAGGAACAGAAGAACCCAAAGAAGAAAAGGCTTCCCCTGGGAGTGCTCCACCTCCCTGTCAGCCCATTTCTACTCCTTATCTTGCTGCTGTTCTTCTGTCTCCTTATCCCTTCAAGTATCAGCTCAGGCTTCATCAAGTTCCAGAACCTGTGCTTTGGCTGTGACAAGGAAGATATGTAACCCATTCTCACTGAACGGGTCTTAGTCATCTTATATTTGAGCCCTCAGTGGCAACCATCAGAATCTTCAATGCCCTTAGTGAGTCTCATATTGGATGCTATCTGACTATATTTTATGAGTCATCTGGAGAATAATGATTCTCTTGGGAGCCTAGTGCAAAATGTTGATGTCTCTCAATTAGATTCAACTAGTCTTTGTTCTACTAGACAGAAAACACTGTTGGCATTAGAGACTGAATCCAAGGTAACAACCATCCAGCTAAGGATATAAACTTCCATTAATTATAATAACAATGATCTTGACAATCACAGCATAATAATGATAATAATGACAGTCAACATTTGTTTACCACTTACAATGTACCATGCTAATTAATTATATGTATGATCACTTGATCCTCAGATCCTACTTCGTAACTCTTCAAACCTAAAAATGCAAATGATAGAACTGCCATATGATACAGCAGTTCCGTCACTGGGTATAGATTCAAAAAACAAGGAAAAAGATAAAAAAAGGATACCTACTCGGCTGGCGCCGCGGCTCACTAGGCTAATCCTCCGCCTAGCGGCGCCGGCACACCTGGTTCTAGTCCCGGTCGGGGCACCAGATTCTTTCCCGGTTGCCCCTCTTCCAGGCCAGCTCTCTGCTGTGGCCAGGGAGTACAGTGGAGGATGGCCCAAGTGCTTGGGCCCTGCACCCCATGGGAGACCAGGAGAAGCACCTGGCTCCTGCCTTCGGATCAGCGCGGTGCGCCGGCCGCAGCACGCCAGCTGCGGAGGCCATTGGAGGGTGAACCAACGGCAAAAGGAAGACCTTTCTCTCTGTCTCTCTCTCTCACTGTCCACTCTGCCTGTCAAAAAAAAAAAAAAAAAAAAAAAAGAAAGAAAGAAAAAGAAAAAGGATACCTACTCTACTGTTTATAGCAGCACTGCTCACAACAGCTAAGATCGACAATCGGGGCTGGCACTGTGGTGCAAGTGGGTTAATGCCCTGGCCTGAAGTGCCGGCATCCCATTTGGGCACTGGTTCTAGTCCCAGCTGCTCCTCTTCCAGGCCAGCTCTCTGCTATGCCCTGGGAAAGCAGTACAAGATGGCCCAGTTCCTTGGACCCCTGCACCTGTGTGGGAGACCCAGAAGAAGCTCCTGGCTTCAGATCAGCGCAGCTCCAGCAGTTGCGGCCAATTGGGAAGTGAACCATAGGATGGAAGACCTCTTTCTCTGCCTCTCTATCTGTGTAACTGATTTTCAAATAAATAAATAAATAAATCTTTAAAAAAAAAGAGACAATCAACCAAGAGGTCTATCATCAAATGTACTCTGATAAAGAAATTATGGTACATATACACCATAGACTACTATTCAGCCATAGAAAAGAATGAAATCTTTTCATCTTCAGCAAAATGGATGGAACTGGGGGACTTTATGTTAAGTGAAATAAACTAGATACAGAACAGCAAATGCTACAATGCTCCCTTATGAATAGGAGATTAAAAAATACTTCAATCTGAACACAGAAGAAACGAGAGGCTGGGAGTGAATGGAAGGAGCTTAATTGCCAAGTACCAAATCAAAGTCCTATTGAAGGTAGAAGTTCCTAGTGCTACAGAGCATAGTTAGGAAACCACAGTTCACAAAAGCCTTGCAGATTTGCACGAACAACTGAGAAGAGAAGCTCTAAGCCTTCTCATAAAATAATAGCAAAGAAGGGGAAGTGTTGATTACTATGTTTTCATACTCATTCTATGCATGAATTGAATGTCACACTGTAGACTTCAAATAAATACAATTTGGTTAATACATTTTTAAAAGATTTGGGAAAATGTGCTTTTTTATTTAATAATATCACATGTAATAACTTTTTTAAATTATGCATTCAACAATAATTATGTCTTTATTACATTTCAGGCACTAGTAAAGAAAAATCCCTGTTGTCATGAGATTTGAAATTAAATATTACATTTAAATAATTATTATTATCTACATATGGAAAGTAGAGAAGAAATGTAGTAATAATAAAACCCCAACTGGGCTACTAATAGAGTCTTAAATAATTTTCTAATGTTTGGCCTCTGCTTTTACATAATTTCTTGATATACAGTTTTGTTTAAAACGTAATATAAAAAGAAATATGTAACTTTTTGAAAATCATTCTGTACATGTATAGTTTACTGGAAATCACTGTACTATATTTTCCATGTTATTTTTGAAATGTCTTAGAAAATCACTTAAGAGTACTTTTTTGAACCTTCTATAGAGAAGTATTAGTGATTGACTTTCTTAAATTTCAATTATGGTTCTTCTATATATAAAGAGAATTGAAAATGAATCTTGATGTGAATGGAATGGGAGAGGGAGCGGGAGATGGGAGGGTTGCGGATGGGGGGGAAGTAATGCGGGGGAAAGCTATTGCAATCCATAAACTATACTTTGGAAATTTATATTTACTAAATAAAAGTTAAAAAAATAAATAAAATATATACATCTAACTTAAGAAAGAAAAATTCAATTATGGTTGATTATTTTATCCATATCCAATTTTTTTTTTCTTTTTTTGGCAGGCAGAGTGGACAGTGAGAGAGAGAGATAGAGAGAAAGGTCTTCCTTTACCGTTGGTTCACCCTCCAATGGCCACTGCGGCCGGCGTACTGCACTGATCCGAAGCCAGGAGCCTGGAGCCAGGAACTTCTGGTCTCCCATGCGGATGCAGGGCCCAAGGACTTGGGCCATCCTCCACTGCACTCCCGGGCCATAGCAGAGAGCTGGCCTGGAAAAGGGGCAACTGGGACAGAATCCGGCACTCCGACTAGGACTAGAACTTGGTGTGCCGGCGCCGCAGGCAGAGGATTAGCCTAGTGAGCTGCGGCACTGGCCCCAAATGTTGAATATAGCATAGGCTGAGCAGGAAAGATCAAGTTGTAGTTCCCAAGGAAAGGAAATCCTGATTGACCAAGTGAATGACTAGTGATACAGAAGTCACTGAATTACATTAGCCACAAATTATACTCTTTGCAACATCTTCTAGTAGTGGCATCATTATTGTCATAACGCTGAAAAACATGACATGATGACACTGGTCATACTAGTTTGGTACAAAATTTCAAAACATTATCTAAATTTGCAGTTTTCTTTACTCCATTTGGTATCCTCTACCTATAGCTTCTACATTGCCCTTAGTATATTAATCAAAGGAAAATGAGATGAAACTAATCTAAATATACTCTAGGCACCTCCCATACATCAAAGGCATATAGGAGGCAAACTCTTTACCTGTTTTTCCAGTGTTGTGAATGAATGTGTTTTCCAAAGATGTTTTATCCCAACCTTGAAATTTAAGTTTCTTAAGATTCACATTTACTTGTGTAAGATCTTCATCAATATTGATAGGAGATTGTTTTGGGCTGTTGCATATTGGATATTTCTTTCCCCAATTTTTTTGATTCAGTGCTCCTGGGGAAAGGAAAGAGTAAGGCAGTTAGGTTCTTAAATTCTTGTACAAGAGCTAAGTTTTATATTATAAAATAGTTAATATATTGCATAAAAATAAATACAATATAAGGTAAATTGGAATATCTAAATTAACTCACTAAACAATTATGCACAAATTTAGATTCTGAATTTTAACATGAGATGCTATCAATGGAGAACTATAAAATATTCATGACAAGTTTAGGGTTCAACAAGTCATCACATTCTTCCAAATCAAGAGAAAGTCCATTAATAGTTATAGAAGGTCCTAGAACAGAGTCCTAGCCTGGAGTTCCAGTTTTATTTTTATTTATTTTTAATTAGTTTTTTAACAGATTCAATATGGTTTGAAGATACAATTCTAAAAGCATAAGATAACCCCTTCCTCCCTCCCTCCCCATCCCTCGCTCCCTCCCCCACTTCTTCCTTCCAGAGTTCCAGATTGAAAGAAGTCCAGATGAAAGGAGTCTGGTTCTAACTTCCTTAGCAATCTCCATAGGTACTCCCCTTCAGATCTACTGCCATCCCTGCCATTGAATTATCTGGTTTAATTTTCTGATTGGGGTGGGTTTTTTAATTAAAAAATATTTTTATGAGGCTATCCTTGAAATATTTCTCCTCCCTTTTTTTTCTGGTTATAAAATGTACCAAGTTTTATGCTTAACAAAAGAAAAACAAAACAGGTCTTTTTTCTTTTAAGATTTTATTTATTTATTTCAGAGGTAGAGTTACAGAGAAAGAGAAGGAGAGACAGAGAGAGAGGTCTTCTTTAGCTGACTCACTCACCAGATGGCCGCCAACAGCCAGAGCTGGGCTGCTGGGAAGCCAGGAGCCAGGAGCTTCTTCCTGGTCTCCCATGTCGAGGCAGAGGCCCAAGCACTTGGGCCATCCTGTACTGCTTTCTCATGCCATAGCAGAGAGCTGGATCAGAAGAGGAGCAGCCAGGACATGAACTGGCACCCATATAGGATGCCAGTGTCAAAGGTGAAGGCTTAGCCCACTGTGCCACAGCATCAGCCCCCCAAAAATAGGTCTTTCTGCTTACAGTGCAGTGAATTTTCACCCACAGAATGAACAATCCTCTAAATGAAAACTGCCCTAAGTTGCCTTTATTTCACCCCTACCTGAAACATAAACCATCTCCCATAACCGTATTCACTTGATGTTATCTTAGTACCCAAGTAGTGCTAGCAGCATGTACGTTCTATTGAAGTTCCATTAAAATACTAGGGTGGAGTGGGCTAGTGGTTAAGGGATCTGTGTCCCACATCAGAGTACTTGGGTTCAATTCCTGACTCTGTCTTCCTGAGGACGAAGACCCTAGGAGGCATTGGTGATGGTTCAAGTAATTGGGTTTTTGCTACCACCCACATGCAAGACCTGAACTGAATTTCCAGATTCTGGCTTTGGTTTGGCAGTACTTCAACCACTGTGAGCATTTGGGAGTGAATCTGCATGTGATAGCATTTTGTCTCTCTGTATCTCAGTCTCTCTCTCTCTCTCTCGCTCTTGCTCTTGCTCTCTCGCTCTCTCCTTCCCCTCCAACTTATATAAATAAATTCAGGGGTACTTTTAAAAGTTCTTGGAAAATTGAATTAAAAGACAAACTTATTTTGGTGCAAAACTTTTTTGAAATTCACAGAAAATACTTTCAAAGGACCTATTTTTCCATGAACCTTTTGGGGGGTCCATGTACTTGAAATGGTGAGAGTGTAAGTCTTAAACTTTTCTTGCGTTAGACTTCAGCATTTCTATAGTCACCACAAGAGAGAGCAGAGTGGCAGCACAGTGGTCATCTTGCTTTTGAATATTTGTGTGGGTGAGGCCAAAGTTTTACATGATTGAGGTGTAGGGAAATTCTTGGTAAACATATTTTCAGTACTACCCTAGTCTATATTTTTTTTTTATAATAAAGGTGTCAATGAGCACTAACTTCTATGCAAGCTCAATCTAATGAGCATCTCTCATAATGTAAGAAGGCTAACTGTGCAATTTACCCCAGAAAAGAAAGAATCATTAGTCATATCATGAAACTGCCTAAATGGTCAAGGAAAGGTAAGTAACACATGTCACAGTGAGTCTCTAACAGACTCAATGCCTGCTGAAAATTTATTTCAAAGTCTAGCTTTGTTCCTAGAGAATATTTGAGTAAAAAGAGGTTTAAATATGCACAATAATGTGTATTTTGCTTTCTAGGAATAGCTTTAATGATCTGAGTAATGCTATGCTGATTTTACTTGTAAGGAACTTTGGCATGGGGACAAGAAAACATTGCTTATTTTACTAACGTCAGTGCAAGGGAAGGAGAGAGATCAACTGTGCTATGATCAATAAGGCCATTTGACTGTTTACATTTTAAATACAGCACAGTGAATTCCACGCACACTTAGGAAGAGTTACATAGGTGTGCACAGACACTTTAAATGTTAAGTTTCCATTAGCACAGATCAGGGAAAACTAAGAGTACAAAAATGTAATGTATATCAGCAACATTGAGGATTGATTATTATTTATAGCCCTTGTCTCTACTGTTGAGGAACAGTGCTTTTTTCTTCTTACTGTTTGTTGAATTCTTTGCTTATGGAGAGTTAAACTTATGATTATAAAATAAACTGAAAGTATGTTATTGCAAAAATTGAAAGAAAGATTAATAAAGGCAGGGTGAAGGAAGGTGGAAATCTGAGCAGGAGGAAGGGTGGGGTGGGAAGTATCACTATGCTCCTAAGTCTGTATACATGAAATACATGAAATTCGTTCACTACACATGAAAAAGATAAATTTAATAAAAAAAGTCTGTGAAAAGCATACATTTTTAATGTGATAAAATGCATGACCTAATATTGGATATCTATACTGAGCATTTCAGTAGTATTAAGCATATTCACATTACTTTGTGCAAACAAAGAAGTAAGTCTCTGATATACAAACCTATTTGCCATCTCACTTGGTGATCCTCTCCACCTGGTTTCTAAACATTATCTTAGACTTAGCATACACAAAACTAATTCCTGATTTCTATCCTGAAACAGGATCCTCCTACAGTCTTTGCCACCCCCTAACCTTAGATGGCATCCAGATGACCCCTTCGGATCTGTCTTTGAAAGATATTTCTTATCAGATAATTTTTCAACTCTGCAATTTCCAGTGTAACCCAAGCCACCACTGTTGTTTGCCCACACCTTGCTACCACAAGCAGCATTGCCATCCCTGGGGACACAGGTGAGTCAGTCCTCCACTGTAGCCTTATGAAGTCAGAGTCTATATCTTAACACAATCCCAGGAGACTCATATACGTATTTAATTTTGAAAAGCCCTCTTTTAGATATCTCCAGTGCTTTCTAACTGGTCTCCAGTTCTGCCTCTTGCCCCTTCCACAATTCTGCTCTACATAAGTAGAATCCCAAAGTGGTTGCTAACTTCCACCTTCTGCTGAAGGTTGGACAGTACCTATAAATGTGAAAGGAAAGTCATTCTTTGAGTAAGTTACATTTAATGGCCCAGGAGATAACAAAGTCCTTGCTGTGAATCTGTTATGTTTTAAGAAGATCTATCTTGGCAAACTGCAGAGAGATCCAAAGTTTGAGAGACACCCCTGCTGGCTTTGAAGACCAGGTTTTGAGTGAGAAGGGGTTCATAGTTAGGAACTAATAACCAGTACTAGGAGCTATGAGTGTCCCCAAAGTTACAACCAGAACAAACAGAAACCCCAGGACCTCAGTTCTCCAGCCTCCAGGAGGTGAATTATGTCAAGAATCCAAAATAGGTTACAAGACTCCAGGCTTTGAATGAGACATTTTGATATGTGAGACCCTGCGCCTGATCAGAGAAGCAAGCTAAACAGTCCCTTCTCTCCAACTTATGTAACACAGAAGCTATGAGATAGCAAATGTGTTGCTATAAGCCACTAACTTTGTTAATTTGTTACACAGCAAAAGAAAACTTATAACTCAGTAACTACATTAATCTTTTAAGATACTGGTTAGCTCGAATCCCTATAATAATTTTCCATCTTATTAAAAATAAATGTATGTCCTCAACACAGCTGACAGACACTGTACGATGTCACCACTCTCACACCCCCTCTTCTATCATTTGCTAGCACTCTGTGTTGAGCCCTGCTATAGCCACCCTGGCTTCCATTCCATTCCTGCAGCATGTGGAGGCTTGGCACCTGCTGCCAGATCTTCCTGGAGTGCTTCTCCTGAGGTTGGCAAAGTTCAAAAAGCTCCTTTTCCTACTTCAGTGAGATCTTTGCTCAAATACATCTCTCCAAATAGTCTTTCTTTGAGCACCCTGTATAAAATATGTTTCCTCCACTAGTCTCTCTCAGTGGCTCTCCTTATTTTATGTTCTTTGCTTAGCATATTAATGAAGTCTATTTTAGTGTCTCCACATCCCAGTGCCTAGAAAAAAAAGACTGGTTTCTGAAAGGTGTTCAGGCCGGTGCCCTGGCTCACTAGGCTAATCCTCCGCCTTGCGGCGCCGGCACTCCAGGTTCTAGTCCCGGTCGGGGCGCCGGATTCTGTCCCGGTTGCCCCTCTTCCAGGCCAGCTCTCTGCTGTGGCCAGGGAGTACAGTGGAGGATGGCCCAAGTGCTTGGGCCCTGCACCCCATGGGAGACCAGGAGAAGTACCTGGCTCCTGCCTTCGGATCAGCGCGGTGCGCCGGCCGCAGCGCGCCAGCCATGGCGGCTATTGGAGGGTGAACCAACGGCAAAAAGGAAGATCTTTCTCTCTGTCTCTCTCTCTCACTGGCCACTCTGCCTGTCAAAAAAATAAATAAATTTAAAAAATAAATAAATAAAAGGTGTTCAATAAACTTTTGTTGAATACCAGAATCAAACAAAAAAATAGTGATGCCTTGTTTTGTGACTTGAGCTTAGGGATGAAATATGAAATCACAAAGAAAAAAAAAAAAAACAAAGAAAATGAATTGGCCACTTCTCTCTCTCTCTCTCTCTCTCTCTCTCTCTCTCACTTTCTGTAACTTTGTCAAATAAATAAATAAAAATCTTAAAAAAAAAAAGAAAATGAATTGGCCAATAAGAGAAACATTTCTAAACTCAACTACAGATCTCATTGGACAATTTAGTTCAGTAGTTCTTTCTGAACGGCTGAAAGGTATCAAGAAAGGCCTCAAGACTGAACTCTGGGTTGAAATCTTACAGCACAATAATCTTGAGTAACTGGATTACATATGAAGTCCATGGGATTACACTGAGTGTGGATCCAGATAACTTCTTAATTTTTATGATTAAAAGACAAAAGAAAAGAGATCAGAATAAGGAAAAGGGATTCTTTTCCCATGGTAAGACCAACAAAGAGAAAATGTCCTATAAAAATAAGAATTTAAGTCATAAAAAAGTCTTCAAGTGATTACTGACATCATAGATAAGAGTGTCAATTGTTAAATCAACAACAGAAGTCACTACGCACTTACTCCCCATGTAGGATCTCTGTCCTTAATGTGTTGTACTATGTGAATTAATGGTAAAACTAGTACTCAAACAGTACTCTATACTTTGTGTGTCTGTGTGGGTGCAAACTGTTGAAATCTTTAATTAGTAAATACTAAGTAGATCTTCTGTATATAAAGATAATTGAAAATGAATCTTGATGAAGAATGGGATGGGAGAGGGAGTGGGAGATGGGATGGTTGTGGGTGGGAGGGAGGTTATGGGGCGAAAAAGCAGCTATAATCCAAAAGTTGTACTTTGGAAATTTATATTTATTAAATAAAAGTTTAAAAAAAGTCTTCAAAAGACTCTACAAGGGAGGTGATTTAAAATCTCCACGAGTAGAAAACCAAGGGAAATAAGGACAGAAGTGTTAAAATTGTTTACAGAATTGAAACACAGACAACAGAAGCATTAAACACATTAACTAATCTTATTCTTAAATATTATTTTGAAATTCCCAAATTCATAGTTTTAGTGTTGCAACCAGAGGCCACAGTGGTTAATGCCCAGGGTGACGAATTTGAGAAAACATGTGTACATGCTTCAATAGAACATTTTGTGTCCACCTCATTGTTATCAGTTAAAATTGTGCAGAAAGAAATGACACTGACTGGTTGCAGCAAATGATTATCAGGTGATTTATCCAATGGAGGAATTTAGAGTATAAAACAGGAGCTCTAGAGAACTTAACTAAATTACTCACTCGCATATTTATTCATTCATTGATTCAGCTGAATTCATAATATTTTTGTATATTTCTTGTGCTTACATTTATTAGAGTACTTAGCAGAATGTGTGCATTTTGTCTGCTGACTTGTCTATCATCTACACGCTATTGTCAGACTCTCAGTCTGGTAAATAGTGGAAACAAATTGTTTGTGAAATAGTCTTTGTGCACCAAATTAATGCATTCAATATTTGTATGCAATAGATTTTCTGTTCTAAGTGAATGGAAAGCAACTCTAGGCTCTATAGGGGATGTACATGAGTTTATGCTTCTCTGTTGCTTGCTTATTATTACACTACAGAAGAAGATTATAGTTTGTTAAATAAGTACGAAAATGCCTAAAAGAGTACATGAGTTGAGAGAAAGTAAACATGGAAAGTGAAAGCACACTAATGCAGGCATTAAAGAATCAGTGGGATTTTGACATACACAAAGGAAACTGGGCACAAACTTGTTGCATGAAGATTGTGAGCAAACTCATGGTGGTAGAGAAGTGCAGCAATAAAGAGAGCAGAGGACAGGCCAGTTAAATCCAAAGAGCATAGTGATGCTGAGAAATTATGCAGAGGGTGATAGAAAGGCAGACAGCGAGCAAATATACGGTGTAGGCTGGGGGGGGAGGGATGTTGAGGCTTTGAAGGAGTGAGAAGCTCAGCACTGCCTTGTGAGAGGCATTAAGCTGGCAGGAATGTGGGATGGCCAGTCAGGGAGAGGCTGCAAGTTTTCACAGACATCTTCTGGTCTTCAGTTTGATTTTTACAGCATCCTTGTACGTACTTGTACTAGACTGTATCGATCTCTTGTTCATGTTGCCATTTCAGCACCTTTCTTAGAGGCTAGCACCTAAGGATTAAGCAATTGTTCGACGAATGATTAAGTGCTTCAGTAAGGTATCTAGAGTTGCCTTCCCTTCAGTGTCCTTGTACTGCATCAGGTTAACCAATTAGTGTTCTACAGATGAACATACTTTAAAAAATATTGTATAGCAAAGTGATACTGCATCAGTGACCAATGCAAAGAAATGGACTAGGGAATGAATAAAAAAATACTAACACAAGAGTTTCAATATTTGGAGGGAAAAGTGAGCAAATTATGCCAATGAAATGAAAGCCAAAGAAAGAAATCACTGTTACTTTCTCTTCTTTTCTCTGTTTGCAATTCTTGTTGGGTTTAACCTTCAAATATTAGATGAATGGCAAAAATAATATAATATTATATAAGGTGTACACAACAAATATTTACACAAATATGATAAAATCCCAATATTTATTTCTTTGTAAGGTTATCAAAACTTCCTATTATCTACAAGATTTGAACGACAGACTTAGAATCAGTTCTTTAAACATAACAAGATAAGAAAAATATACTTTTTAAAAAGACTTATTTAGTTATTTGAAAGGCAGAGTTACAGAGAGGCAGAGAAAGAGAGAGAGAGAGAGAGAGAGAGAGAGAGAGAGAGGTCTTCCATTTGCTGGTTCCTCCCCAAATGGCAGCAATGGCCTGAGCTGTATTGACCTGAAGCCAGGAGCCTGGAGCTTCTTCTGGGTCTCTCAAGTGGATGCAAGGGCCCAAGCACTTGGGCCGTCTTCCATTATTTTCCCAGGCTATAGCAGAGAGTTGGATGGGAAGAGGAGCAGCCAGGACTCAAACCGGCACCCACATGGGATGCTGGCACAGCACACAGTGGATTTACCTGCTAAGCCACAGCGCCAGCCCCTATATTGTTTTTAATTTAGTGAATTTCTTTAGTTCAGATTTTGATATAAAAAAGTCTGTTTCTATATATTCACATATAAAATATGAAAGGGCAAATATAAGTATAATAGCAAAGTGAAGACTATGGTTACGTTTGTAGCATCTACTAATTGCCTTGAACAAACTCCACTTATGGTTTCATATAGAATAAGTCACAGCTTTACTGCACACTTTGTTTTTTAAATGTGCTAACAAATACAGCAAAATGACAAAATTAAAAGTTATTTAAATGAAATAAAACTCTAAGCATAAAATGACTTGGAGTCAAATTTAAGTTTATTTAAATATAAAAAATGAGATTAACCAGAATTATTTTCCATGAAATGCAGCATAGAATGCAGAATTCCAATGGAAAGGTGACTTATTTAAGAAGACATTTTTCAGATGCAGAAGTTAGCTGCTGGAGAAGGGGGCTTCCTCAAAATAAGAAACTAAAGCCTCAAATTATTAAATGGTGATCATTAAGTGATTATGTCTCACTAGTAAATGCCATCACATAAACTGACTCAAAACAAAGGAAGATGGATGTTTGAGATAATCTTCCAAGCTGAAAACCAGGTCAAGGCTCTGTTAACATGCATAGATCAGTGTGCCTGTTTGTAGCTTTGACGAGAGGTTTTTGGAGCCAGAAAGACCAAAATGGTTGCCAAATGTTGATGATCACTGCATTGAAAACTGTACTGAATGCAGATCAAATGCAAACAATCTCAGAATGAGAAGCTCTTTCACCGAGACTGCACTTTCTTTTATTTCCTGTCCTGATGGGAAATTCACATTGGGACAGCAGAAACATTTCTGCCACGCAGGTTGGGTTGATGTATCCAGGTAGCAGGGGTTATATGTCCAGGAAGGTAGTTATCAATTTACTTAAGAAGGTTCTAGCACAAACATTCTCTTAGCTTATGACATTTAAGAAAATCACTATGTGAAGTTTAGCATGAATAGGGATAGAAATAGTCCAGAAATTTTTTAGGGTTTTGTTGAAAATTCTAGGATTTTTTCAAGCTAGAAAAATCCAACACAGAACACTATAAAACATACAAAAAGACTGTTCTGTATTTCAAAAAACTGAAGGAATTTTGTAGACTACAAGGGATAACTAAAAGTATAAGATGAGAAAAGATCTAAGGACACTGCCGTAGTAAAACACTCTTACTCTAAAGATTAATCATCTGAACTTTACAACTGGCAGTGGAAATACATCGGTCATTTTTCCAAAAATTTGATTATCTTCACATTGGGTCATAACTAATCCATTAATTTAATCAGAAAATGAAATGAATCTTATAGAAAAATAAGTAAAACTTTAGTTAATGCAAAAAATTATGGGGCTGGAAACATAGTAAAAGGATCCCTCATAAACTTGAGGACTAACTTTAGTATGTCATTTGGAAGTTTAGGAACACTTGAGTAGATTCTTACTTGGAAGTAAGGAAGGGAGAAGGACATAGGATGACATAACAAATCTCGACTCCTGGGCATACAGCTGGGCATACCACAGACTAGTCATGTGGAAGGAAGTGTGGACAGAAAGATGTTGAATCTGGTTTTGGAACTACTGACTTTGAGACTACCATGGAAATTCATTATGCAATGAAAAATATCGGAGATCAGTGGAGAGACTGGGGCATATCAGCCTGCAGGTAATATTTTAGAACACAGATGTGGATGAAATATTTCAATTAAAGTTGGTAAGCAAGAAAAGGGTCAATGATAAGACATGGGGGAACATTAGCATTTAGTGAAGACTGAGGGAGGGAAGAATGTGTGGCCTGAGAGGGAACTGAAAATCTATGACAGTCATAGAAAGATGATTTCAAAATGAAGGATTATCACAGAGTGGGTGGCACACATAGGGGGAGAGTCAGTATAGTCATGTCTACTGCGACTGGATTTTGTTATCTCCTATCTGCAAATCCAATACTCCTAGAACAGATGATTTAGTGTAATGCTGGACTTGGAATTCAGACTGCAGAGTGAATTGAGACGATAAGAATTAAAGTATGTTTTAAATGCTTGTTGTGCAGGAAATAAGAGAGGTAACTTGGCAACCAGAGACAGATGGAAGGATGAGGAATGGAAAGATTTTAAGACAGACTTTGTGTATATTAGGAAGAAAGAGTTATTCTAAGAAAGAATTTGGGGTTATGAGAGGTCAATGATCAAGTTCTTCAATGAGAGAAGGTACAAGGCATAAATGGAGGATTATTAGCTTGATTGCAAAAAGACACACAAGAAAATCATGAAAACATGGATTCATAAGGATTCAGCTACATTAAGAGGAGGGAACTGTATTCTAGTACTTCTGCTTTAGAGCAAGTTCACACCACATGGGAAGAGAAATCTGGGAACTGAGTTAACATCAGTTCAATCCTGTATCTATCACTTCCAAAAACCATTCACTTGAGCAAACATTTCTACTTCCTTGTATCAATTCTGTGCTGTAGATGGCTGAAGTGGCCCTGTTGATTTCCAGCCCTCTCCCAGTAGACAGCCAAGTTTTAGGGGCTTCTAAAATGAAGTAACAGAGGCCTGGATTGTGGCCTGGCAGGTTAAGCCATCTCTTGAGATGCCAGCATCCTATATTGGAGAGCTAGGTCCATGTGGCTGCTCTGGTTCCAATCCAGCTTCCTGCTAATGTGGTTGAGAAGGCAGCATAAGATGGCTCAAGTACTTGGACTCCTGTCTTCCATGTGGGAGGTCAGGATGGAGTTCCTATCTCCTGGCTTCTGGCTTTGTGCTGGCTGCTTTATTCTGGCTGTTGTGGCCTTTTGGGAGAGTGAACCAGTGGATGGAAGATAACTCTCTGTCACTCCCTCTCTTTACTGTTGCTGCATCTTTCAAATAAATAAATAATGGTACAGCATTTTAGCCTGATGAGTCTGATTATGAGAAAAACCAGGCTTACCCTTAATTTCTCTTTTGCAAAATGGCAATAAAGATTGACATAATATAATATAGGGGCCATTGCTGTGACATGGAAAGTTAAACTGCTGCCTGCAGTGCCAGCATTCCATATGGATGCTGATTCAAGTCCTGGCTCCTCCACTTCTGATCCAGCACCCTGCTAATGCACCTGGAAAAGCAGCAGAAGATGGTCCAAGTCCTTAGGCCCACATGGGAGACCTAGAAGAAGCTCCTGGCTCCTTGCTTTGGCTTTGCCCAGCCCTGGGCTTTTTAGCCATTTGGAGAGTGATTCAGGGGTAAAAAAAAAAATCTCTTTCTCCTTCTCTCTCCTCTCTCTCTCTCTCTCTCTTTCTCTCTTTCCTCCCTTCTCTCTGTGTTTCTGCCTTTCAAATAAATAAACAAATCTTTGAAAATTAAAAAAAGAATAACAAATGTGGGTGGGTGTTTGGCAGTGGTCAAGGGGTTGTTTGGGATGTCTGAATATTGAAATGCTTGGGTTTGACTCCTGGTACTGCTCCCAGTTCCAGCTTCCTGCTAATGCACACTTTGGGAAGCAGCAGCCATGGCTCAAGTACTTGGGACTCTGCCATCCACATAAGAGACCTAGAATGAGTTCCCAGCACCCTGGCGTTTGGGAACAAACCAGCAGATGGGATCTCTCTTTCTCTTTCTGTCTCTCCCCTGTCTCAGATAAATTAAATTTAAAAATTTAAAAAGTAACTTAATGGTCATGAACCCTTTTAAACAATTATGTTGCTGAAATAATATTAAATATCATGTGACACCAGGGACACTTTGAATTTTTCTGAAAACAGGATACAGCCAGAAATATTTCTCAAAGCAGTAACAGAAAACATTAGAATTGAAAAGAAAATTCAGTGAAGAACTAAAGACCTATTTGCCTTTTCTATAAATCTAACTTTTACCATTCTGGCTATTTTAGTATGGGCCACCCAATCTAGGTGAAAGATCTACAGGCAGACTTTATTTGTATATCATTTCAAGGAAGTAATGACACCTAAAATTTATATCTTCATGAGCTACTTGTGATAAGCAGTCCAATGAAAACTAATAAGACCTGTGAAATATGAAAGATAATGAAATTATTACCCAAATTAAAGATCTGAAATGCAAAAATAAAAAGTCAAATTTTGTTTATTGATAAACCAAATTTCTGTTTAAAGATAGCAAATTTATAGCTTAGATTTTAAAACTGTGAAATTGACTGCCTGAGTTATGGTCTATTTCTATGTCTCTAGTCTTTCTGTTTCCTGAATCTCCATTTATTTTTACTAACTAATCATAGTTAGAAACCTCCTTTAGGTTGAGCAGAAACCTGAACACTGATTCTTTCATTGTTTTCTAATTTTATTTTTAATGATGATGTTTAAATAGAGGTAATTATGGTACATGACTGTAAATCAGATAAAACAAACTAATAATTAATTTACTTTGCAAACAAAGGTATTTCAGTAGTCCATTAAACTAACATGTATCCCTACTCTTTAAATATATACATTAAAAGGCTAAAGGAGAGAAGTGCTTTAAACTAAAACACTGCAATTCATTTCTAAGGGACTATCAATCCCAAATAAACATAAAATGTTAAAATTGCTATATAAGTTAACTATTTTTACTTTTATATTGTCATCTACTTTTACAGTGTTTTAATTAACACATAATTGCACATATTTATAATAACACAATGTGATGTTTTTATTCCCATACAAATGTACAGGAATGTTTATGGAAAAAGCATGCTCCAGCTGTTGTGGGCATTTGGGGGAGTGACTAGGTAAACTGTAGATTTCACTTTCTCTGTATCTGCCTCTCAAATAACAAAATTAAATCTAAATAAAATATTGATAGTGCAAGTAATTATTGTGCTAAAAATAAAGGTACAGCTGCATAGATTCAAATGTATCTTCACTGATGTCTACTTTACTCAGTCAGTTGAAGATTCCATAGCCCTTTATTCAGTAACAATAGATTTCAGTAGAGTCTCTTTTTGGAAGAGCAGTCTGTCTCTGCATAATTGCACAGAAATGATGTGTCAGGAAGCTGAGACAAGGGAAGCGAAGCAGGAACTGAGAAACAAAGCTCCCTGAGAAATTGCAGAAATCCTAAGGGGGATATAGGACTTCCATAGGCAGTGGAATTTGAGGAGACAGCAAAGTTGACTTTGAAGACAACATAATTAGATATAACATAAATTAGATATTTTAAAGTTTGGGAAGCCCCGATAAAACCTATTTTAGATGTTTTTGACTAATTAATACTAAGGAATAGTTGAACTTAAAAAAAAAAAAAGGTGAGAGTCAGTAATGCACTTGCATTTGAACAAGTTTCTGTTTGCTCTGGCTTTGGTTAACGCAATACCTATGTTATCACATATGCTACTACCCAATTATAAGTGCCACACTTGCAAAGATGCTTAAGACAGAATCCTATCAGAAAAAATTTTCAAATAAATTATCCTTTTTCACTGCTTAAAATAAAATTTTGTTAAAGTTATACTAGTAACACCAAAAAATACTGCAAACAAAAATATTTTATCTTCAATGGTAAGTAGCAATGAGACTAACTCAACTGCAAGAAAACACTGCTATCCTTTGTTTAAAAGGTCTCACTAAAATTCTGGCAGTTCAAAGAAGTTGACCCTAGACCACATCTTATAACAATTGATAAGCTGACAGCATAAAGCATTTATTTTCAACAGATTCACTGTGATTTCATTTTGTAGGACTCTAAGAAACAAAAAGGAAGAAATCTTTCAGACTTAAATCTAATTTAATCTTAATTCTTATCATTGTATTGAATAATTTGGATTGCATGAACTTCTAAATCAAAACTGTGTTTTATAAATTAGTCTTCTGATACCATGTTCATGGGGTACAGTCTAGGACTTTGATGGGTAATCAGAAAATGAACGCTGGTCAAAAATATGTCATATTTCAAAACCCAACTTTGACTTTCTGATACTATTTCCTGTACCTAGGGTCTGCTAATTATTATAGTTACTATTTGGTAACATTTTTAGATATGAAAATACTGAAGGGAAATATGAATTTCCCTTCAATGAGTCCTAGGATCTAGATGGAAGATCTATGGGTAAACAGATCAATGTAATGAGAGTTTCCAGTAATGTAATAATCAATGTAATGAGAGTTGCAGATAATATATGTAATCAATTCCCTGGAGTGCCAACATTTGTTTTGAAAAGGAGAAGATGCTGAGTATGGAAAGCACATGTTCATTGAGACAGGGCAGGACTCCTCCTTTCTAAGCCAGATTGCCAACCCTTTGGAGAAGAAATGTGCAAGCAAGATCCTGTCTGGGTTTTTACATCCTTCTTCATCTTTGTCTGGCATCAGGTTGTATTCCATGTTCTGCTAAATAAAATGTGTTCAATTATGATTTTCCTGGCTTCTGATCATAGCTTATCCATTATAGAATCTCAAGACTGGGAAAAAAAAATTTAGTTGAATTACTCATCATTGCTTCAATCCTCTACACAACACGCTTGATGACAGATTTTTTTTCTGCCAAGACTTAAATACCTTTGATGTTTGAATCTCTTTATCTACCTCAATGTATGCTACTCCAATTTTTAATTTTCCAGAGTTGGGAAGTTATTTTCTCTTTCAGAGTAAGTTTTGAGAGTTTTTTTCTTGTGTTCCTAAACTGTATTTTCTTGGTGCCATACGAAATGCTTACTTATTTTTCCATGTGATGGCCTGGTATGTATATGAACACTGACACAAGAACGTCTCTAGACTCATTTTTCATGATAGAATCACAGCTATTCTCACATATCAAAATTCTACCAATTAGGGGGACTTTGTCCAAGTACATTCCAATTTTTGTATATTTTTGAAAGTCTGATAACTAGCCTAGGCACAACATTCTTCATGGAATGAAGTACAGAAATATAGATGAGTTTTCTAGGCTATCATAGATGCCTATAACTTCATCCTATTAATAACAAAGCAGAATATATTCATATGATGATTTATTTGGGAACAGGCATGGTATATCTTGAAAACCTGGATTCTGAAAATCAGACTGGTTGAAAACTGGCTCCACAACTTTGAATAGTCTTGGGTTAGTCTCTTTAACTCTTGATTCTTTGGAATTGTTATCTAAATACAAAGGTCCAACATTAGGACCAGTATCACAGCATCACTGCAAGGCTTCCCTAAGCTGCAACAGGGAAAGCCATTAACACAGTGCTTGACACAGAATGGTTCCTCTACTCTTCCTTTCCACTCTTCCTCATCTTCAAGCACACCACTGATTTTTTTTTCCCCTCAGTGCCTTTACATTTACCACACCCTTGTATGAAATATTCACCCCCTCCCCCTCACCAGCTGGCTCCTGTTTCCTCTTCCCATCTTAGCTGCAATGCCTTCCGCCTCCTGGAGAAGCCCTCTCTAAGTCTGTGACAGTGCCCATTACATCATGCGTTTATTCCTTTCAATATGCCTATACTCATCATTCATCTTGTTTGCTTATTTGCTTTTCTTTCTCTTCCTAATAGAATGTAAGCTCAGTTAGTACAATCATCTTACCTATTCTGTCAATGGTTATACTTCCAGACTATAGAGACTGGTACTTAATAAACTGAGCAGCACTGCCTGTAACTAAAATTGGTATTGCACTTATTAGCATTGATCATTTCTCTTTGCTCTCATGAATGTTCTCTGAAGCAAACAGATCAATGAATTTGCATTTTAATAACAACTAGGACATAGAGCAAAATGCCTTTCACAGATGTAAGGGAAAAGTCAATAAAGCACACAAATACATGAAGGTTCTCTAGCCAGTTCTCAGAAGAGCAATAGGGAATTCAGCTCAATGGAGCATGAAACTGCATTTCGTGTATCTCTGTCTGTCATCGGGAGATTTCAGTAGGCATTTAGAACGCAAGGTGATCATTATTACCTCAACAGGTATATTTAACAGCCTGGATTTCCTCTTACAAACAAAATTCTGATAAGTAACAAATCTTAAGAAATTGTGAAATTTTCACTGCAACATCATGCTTGCACTTACGTTAGAACCACAGGTGGGCTCTTGTTTTCTAATTCAAATAATTTCGTTTTTTAAAAAGATTTATTTATTTATTTATTTGAAAGTCAGAGTTACATAGAAAGAGAAGGGGAGGCAGAGAGAAAGAGAGAGAGGTCCTCCATCCTCTGGGTTACTCTCCAATTGGCTGCAACAGCTGGAGCTGCACAGATCTGAAGCCAGGAGCCAGGAGCTTCCCCTGGGTCTCCCATGTGGGTGCAGGGGCCCAAGGACTGGGGCCATCTTGTACTGCTTCCCCAGGCTATAGCAGAGAGCTGGGTCAGAACTGAAGCAGCCGGGACTTGAACCAGCGCCCATATGGGATGCCGGCACTGGTGGTGTTGGCTTAACCCATTACGCCACAGCGCCGGCCCCCTAATTCAAATAATTTCTATGGAAAAATCATTACATTGGATAAAGAACTGCTAATTGAACTACCTCTGCTTTGAGATAAAACTAGAGGGTAATTCTAAAGTTGAAACCAGTGCAATCAAATTTCTGCTTTAGTAGATATATATTTGTGATCTCTGTGATATTTTCTAGTCATTTATTTTTATTAAGTAATTAAAATTTGCATTAATTGTCAATGTACCAAAGTAACACATAGGAACTATGGAGCAAAGTATTAAAGGACTACATTTTAACCTTCCTCATCTTCTACCCCTCTTTTGAAAGGTAAGTCCTATTAACTGGTTGTTGTGTATCTTTTCCTTTGAAATAATTTTAAATTCAGAAAAAAATTTTTTTTCTTCAATCATTTGAGAGGACGGTACCAACATTCCTTTGATATTGAATATTTTATACTGTGCTACTTAAATACAAAGATATTTTCGTATATGATCACAATAAATCCTCTAAACAGGGAAATTAACATTAACACATATTATCATTAAGTTCTTATGTCAGGTTCAGATATTGCTCACATGCCCCAGTAATGCCCTGTATGGTAATAAGATTCCATTTAGTAACACACATTGCCTTCAGTTGTAATGTCTCTTTAGTCTCTTTCAAACTGAAGTAGTTCCTCCACTTTTCTTGACTTTCATAATCAGGATACTTTTAAGACTATAGTTATTAAACTGAATGTTACTCAATTTGAACTTGTCTGATGTTACCTCATTAGATTCATATTACTCATTTAATTAGGAATATCACAAAATGATGCTTTTTACATCTCAATGTCTTATTCAGTGGCACAAGATTTCTAAGCATGCCATTATTGCCAGTGTTCACATGGATCACTTAATGAAAGTGGTTTCCACCAGGCTTTTCCACTGTCCTGGTATTTTCTTTCATTTCATGATTGGAAAGTGTTTTGTAGGGAGATACTGTGAGATAATGTCAATTTTTCATTCCTCATCAAACTCATTTGTTAAAAATTCTTTATTTGTATTGCTAGGAACTCCGATCTCCCACTTAATTCAACAGGATACAATCCATTACTACCATTTTTTGTTGGAGCTCTACGGAACTTTTTCTAACCTACTATCAATTGTCTTTTTTCCAATAAGTGAAATGGTTAATGTAAGTAGCCTTAGTGTAAGGGAGATAAACAGTGTCTGCATTCTCCAGGCTCTCATAAGGAAGGCTTTGACTTGTATTTTCTTTTTTTTTATTTATTTATTTGACAGGTAGAGTTAAAGACAGTGAGAGAGAGAGAGAGAGACAGAGAGAAAGGTCTTCCTTCCATTGGTTCACTCCCCAAATGGCTGCTACGGCCAGCGCTGCACCTTTCTGAAGCCAGGAGTAAGGTGCTTTTTCCTGGTCTCCCATGTGGGTGCAGGGGCCCAAGCACCTGGGCCATCCTCCACTGCCCTCCTGGGCCACAACAGAGAGCTGGACTGGAAGTGGAGCAACGGGGACTAGAACCCGGCGCCCACGTAGGATGCCGGTGCCGCAGGCGGAGGATTAACCAAGTGAGCCACAGTGCTGGCCCCATGACTAGTATTTTCTTTTACCATATTCATTAAGGTACAGTTTAGGGATCAGAACAGTTTCTCATACAGGAATATCTAGGAATGTGTTAAGATTCTCCACCTGGTCAAATGGTGGCTTACACAGACAGTTCTTTAGGTCTTGGTAGATAATCATTAGGTCCTTCCCCCCATTTCTCTGGTTAGAAGGAAAATTCTTATTTCAACTTCAGGAGCACTCAACGAACGCTTTCCTTTCATAATAGATTAGTCCTTGAGTGTTTCTCAGGCTTTTCTGTCTTTAGTGATTAAGGGTCCTGAATGACATCTACAGACAGTAAGTGAGGTGCAGAACTTTTCATGAGCAAAGGAAATGTCAAAATCGGGGGATGGTGCCTCTGCATTTTATTGTGGAAGTACCTGACAGTGTTTAATGGCAATAACTTGACCAAAATGGCAAGGTACTTCTTACAAACTTGATAAAATTATCTTATCACCAAGTCTAACATTTTTCCCAGAATGCTGGAAAGAGACTATATTTAAATAGTGATGAATATCCTTTGAATGACAATGGAGAAAGATATCCCTAGATTGTACTGAATATGCATTCAGATGTTACCCTTTGCACACTGCCCATAGTAAGTGGATGAGAGGAGGTTTAGAATGTAAAGGAGTAGACATGGATGGTTATAAATAGCAAGGAAACTAGGATGCATTCAGTAGTTTCTCAGGAATTTTCCCATAGTGCTAGGCACAGCTTAATTAGGGCTTTTCATGTAACTTGGACATATACCATGAGTATTCCTAAACCAAGAGAGAAAACTGAGTCAAAAGAAACATTTTAAAGAAGAATTTGCAAAACTTTCAACTTTAAAAATGTACCAATAAATGCAGTTTACTTAAAATGAGACAATGGCTTGGCTTTAAAAATGCTGTAGTTATTTATATATACTTGTGGCAATGGCTTTAATCCCCATAACTTTGTTACATCTCCAGAAAATGATAATCTACAATGACTGTACTTAACATTCATGAATGAGATAGCATCCTTATGCAGTAGAATTTAAGTCACCATGAGCCATTTCCTTTATCTGTGGATATTCACTATGTGCTATATATTAGAATTCTAGCTCTAGGAAAGGCAGTTTTACTTTTTTGCTTGCACTCCATTAAGACTACTGAATTTGAGAATAAATGAATATTTTACAAAACAAAGTTAGGCTCTACAATCCATTGTGAGACTCTCTCTTCCTTTCATTTTTTTTCTTTTTTATAAGACTAGCCTCTGAGAGAAAGCCTGCCTGCCTTCCTTCCTTCCTTCCTTCCTTTCTTTTCTTTTCTTTTCTTTCTTTCTTTCTCTCTTTCTTTCTTTCTTTCTTTTTTCTTTTTCTTCCTTCCTTTCTTCCTTTCTTCCTTTCTTCCTTTCTTCCTTTCTTTCTGTCTCTCTCTCTTTTAGATTTAGTTATCTGTTTGAAAGACAGAGCTACAGAGAGAGGGAGAGACAGAGAAAGAAAGAGAGAGAGATCTGTTCCCTCCCAAAATGGCTGTAATGGCTGGAGCTTGTGCCAGCCCAAAGCCAGGAGATTAGAACCCCACCCAAGCGGGTGTAAGGGACTTAGACCATCTTCCACTGCTTTCTAAGGCATATTAGCAGGAAGCTGGATTAGAAGTGCAGCAGCTGGGACTTGAACTGGTGCCCATAAGGATTGCCAGCATCTCAGGCTGAAGCTTAACCCACTGTGCCACAATGCCAGCCTCCGCTGTACAATCTTCAAAGAACTCTTCCATTAGAGTAATGAGAACAGACAGACAACTCTGTTTTTTTGGACAATTACAAACATTTTCAAACATATCTCCTGGGATTAGAGACTACATTCATAGCAAAATATAGCCCAGTGATTGAAAATGTAATTTGTATGTGTTTAATAATTTTTCATGTGGAGTTAACATTATTGATCTGGAAAGTGACAGTACATAAGTTACTTAAATACTAGCAGCAACTGCAGTAAAGAATGATCGGCAATCCTTACTAAACAAATATTCAGAAATACGTCTCTACTACCTTAAAGTTTTGAAAGCACTACTAAATTATAAAACAGTGAAAACTATTAGAAAAAAATATTATATTCTACACAGTTTAGGAGTCCTGTACCATTGGGATTTGTAAATTTTAAAAACTGCAGGAATGGAAAATATAACCTTGAGGACCTTTGGAGCTAATCAAACTGATCTTTAAAAAGCTTAGGAGAACCTGGAGGTGGATATATAGCTGTTCAGTTACTGTTTGGGACACCCACATCCTGTATTGGAGACCCTGGGCCTGAGTCCCATTGCTGCTTCCAATCTAGCTTCCTGATAATATGCAAATGATGGCTCAAGATCTTGGATACCTGCCATCCACATGGGAGACCTGTTTGAAGCTCTATGCTTCTGGCTTCCTTCTGGCCTGGGCTTAGATGTCACGACCATTCGGGCAATGGACCAGCAAATGGAAGATATCTCTGTCTCTCTGTCTTTCAAATAAAATAATAAAAATATTTTTAAAAGGCTTATAAAAATGTTTTCCTTTAAAACCACCAGGGATAAATGTTATCAAGAGTAAAATTCAAAGTTAAGGCAATTTGCATCTGTACTCACTAATGAGGCATTCTTACTGAACATAAGTAGGCCAGAAAGATGTGAGGCAGAGGCCCTGTCCAGATGGGAATTAATGAAAGTTGCGCTAACTAAACTGCTTGAGACTTACCTTGTTTTTTGCTGATGCAGATGGCAGCATTTTAAAATGACCTTTAACATGTTGTTATGCATTATACAGAAGCAACGACACTACTTTTTCATATCAATATATCATATCCAGAGAGCTAAGGCGTTCTCACATGGATACATTTACTTTTGCACAGGCTCTCTATATTTTTGACTCTCTCATTCATTCATTCCACAAATGAAGGCAACTTGAGCTGAGATTGATCTAGATCCTGGATACTAGGGTCCTCAGGTCAGCAGGAACAAGCACCCAAGAAATCATTATATATTAAATTTGTGCCCTCTGCTTCCAACTTACTGAATCAGAAACTCTGGAAATCTGGGCCAGCTGTTTTTTTCTCTGTAGGTCCCCCAGATAATCCTGATGAGCTATAAAATCTGAGACGCACTAGTCTAGATTATACATTATCTGTGTTTAATATTCACTTCATTCTTTACTATTGTAATTGTCCATCTGACAGCTTCATTGTCAAAAAGTGAGCAGATTGTGCAAGTTTAGTGATATTCTAATTTTTAAAAATGGAATTCCTCATTTACCTAGCATTTTAATCTCTTTAATGTCATTTAAATATAAAACACTTCAATGAAAATTGTCACAAAAAGTTTTTACTTGATGTTTCTCCATATACCATAAACAAAACACACTTTACAACTATCTGTGATAATTTAGCATGAATTTTAATGCTGTTAAAGCAGATAATAAATAATTATTCAGTAATAACCTATAACAATGTTTCTAAGGTATATGGGATTCCATGTATCTTGTAATCATTCTAAATATAGTAGATATCTGGTGAAAAGTTGCATATCTACTTGGCAAAGCTTGATGTTTATCTGGCCAACAGCTGCCAGCTGTTTAATTACTTAACATTAGGAAATCGGAAAGTGGTGTGATTATTTATTTAAGGCCAAATATTAATTAGGATCAAATAAATATAGTTCCTTAGATCTCTGTGGTATTTAATCTATGTAAACATCTTGCCATGATAACTCATAAATGATTAAATGAAGGCCAGATACATTAGAGGAATTTGCATCATATGCCAGGACTTAATTTTCCACTCAATTTACTTTTAAAAATGTTGGTGGTGGCATAAAAATACAGGATTGGGATTTGGATTTTCAAATCCAGGCTCATCTCTTGCGCTTAAGATTGAATACAAGCAATCACCGTAAATGAAGAATGGAAGAGTTACGATAATTTACTTAAATAGGTACATTTTGTGAGTGTAAGATCACAATTAGAAGTCATAGAACTTTCTCTCCACATATATTCTGAAATCACATAAACATATCCTGAACTGGATTTCTTGATTGTCTCCACGGAAACTAAGGATGCTATTATTCTGCTACAAAGGAACAATAGAGGCTGCTCTCTAAAGACGAACTTTTCTCCTCGAAAGAGAAAATGGACTCTTTCATGTTGATAGAGACTCACTTTGAAAATGATGAATTGGAATGGGGAATCCTTTGATCTATAGGTCAGTAACACTGTCAATCAATTTGCAGACGACATTGAGTTTCAGGGGCGGTTACTGCGCCAGAGCACCTTTTGAGGACATACCCAAGCTGTAGTCTACTCACATAATCTTTCTGACTTTTAAAAATAGTATGCTTTCTGGTAAACGATGTAGAAAATGTGACTTGGGCTGGCAGCAATTCAGACAATCAACTATGAGAAATTGATTCACACTGAGCTGGGATAATGATCCCCGATTGTGAAATGAATGCAAAGTGAGGCTGTTGCGCCACAGCAGAGAAGAAAATCCAGTTGTGTGACACTTCAAGTGCCCCGACTGGAATCCCGGCTGGATCAAGTTCAGATAAAATGCAAATATAAAATGATCTGACCATTTTTCTAAGAGAACACTAGCTATTTCCATACTAATTATGCTTTGTTATCTACTCCTTAGAGGTACAAATGATTAATATACCATTTTCCAAGTTCACCTGCAACACTCATATAGAAACAAGCCCAGATACAGTCCCCTCAGATATATAAACAATTAGACCATTCCAGGGTGGGGAAATAGGAAGGGCAGAAGATAAAACAACTTCTTAACTACTCCTAGAATAAAAACCAACTTATAAATCTATTTTCTATTGAATACATATATAACTTCCCTTTCTCCAAGTCAATTATAAAACAAGTGTATGTTTACTGTTGAAAAACTAGAAGATGGGGCTTGCACTGTGGTATAGTGGGTAAAGCAACTGGCTGCAGCACCAGTATCCATGTGGGTTCTGGTTCTAGTCCCGGCTGCTCCACTTTCGATCCAACTTTCTGCTAATGTGTCTAGAAAAGCAACAGAGGATGGACAATTGCTTGGGCCCCTGCTACCACATGGGAGACCAGGAAGAAGCTCCAGGCTCCTGGCTTCAGCCTGGTCCAGCCCTGGCTGTTACGGCCATTTGGGGAGTGAACATCGAAGAAAGAGCTTTTTCTCTCTCTCTCCCTCCCTCCCTGTAACTGTACCTTTCAAGTCCATAAGTAAATCTTTTCTTTTTTCAAAAAAGAAAAACTAGAAGAAACAGACAAGCAAAAAGATGAAAATAAAAGGCAATAACAATTTCGCTTTCCAGAAATAACTGCCTTTAACATTTTCCTTGAAAAGTCACATGCATAAAATCGAGAGATCATGCTATAAACAATGGCTTTGGAACGGGTATTCTTTTCTTTTTTTTTTTTTTATCTTTACACAAGAGCTGGAAACCTAACAGGTTTGTGCTTTGCATTATTTCTCACTTTACTGTTACCAAAGGATGAGGTAAGACCCTGAGAAGTCTCATGATGGAACCCCGAGAATTTCGATCCAGGTTCAAGTTTTCAGCCTTCTGTTCACTGTGTGATTCTGACAAGTGACTACATCCCCGGTTCTTCCTTTGTAAAATGAAAACATGACCTGCTTCTCAGCTTTGCTCATTCATGCTGTGCCCCCTTGTTTGAGCACATGCAAGGTACCACACTCTGAGACAGGGATGAGGAATAAGTCATAGAACTTGCTGTGTTTCTGTGTTACAATGAAGAGGAGTGCTTAGGAGTAGTATGTTAAAGTCAGCTTTCTTCTCTGGCTGCAGAACAAGAGAACAACAGGAAAACTTCACTTGAAGGAAGTTCAGAGGTCTGGTACCCAAGCAAGAAGGGGAAGACAGAATTAGAGATCTGCTTCATAGAAGGCTGGCCTATCAGCAGGCAGAGAGAAAGGGAGCTGCGAGGAGGTAGAACAAGATCATTCAAATCACTGAAAGGGGCCAGTGCTGTGGTGTTAGCAGGTAAAGCCTCTGCCTGCAATGCTGGCATCTCATATGGGCGTCTGTTCAAGTTTCAGCTGCTCCGGTTCCAATCCAGCTCTCTGCTATGGCCTGGGAAAGCAGAAGAAGATGGCCTAAGTCCTTGAGCCCCTGCACCTGCATGGGAGACCCAGAGAAGCTCCTGCCTCCTGGTTTCGGATCGGCCCAGCTCTGGCCATTGTGGTCATTTGGGGACTGAACCAGCAGATGAAAGACATTCTCTCTCTCTCTCTCTCTCTCTCTCTCCCTCCCTCCCTCCTTTCTTCCCTCCCTCCCTCCCTCTTTGTAGCCTTTCAAATAAATAAATAAATCTTTAAAAATTAGTTAAAAGTCACTGAAAGTCACACTAAAAAGATTCTATTTTTTCATTTTGTAGGTGATGGGAAGTAACTGAAACATTTAAACAGAAGAATCATAAAATCACATCTACATTTTAAAAAAGATAACTGTGATTGCTATAAACCTGGTACAAGTCCTGAATATTATAAAAGACTTATCTGACTTTAATAACTTTAATTGAACACTTCATATGTACCAGGCACTATTGTAAGTGCTTTGTATATACTGACTCATTTATTACTGCAGCACCATTTGAAGCAGCACTATTATGTCTTTTTACAGATCAGGAAACTTGAGACAAAAGAGGTAAAGGAAACCAAGTAGTTAGGTTGACTCAGAGCTTATACGATTATCAGTGAAAGAACTCTAACTAAACTTCGCTTCATTAGAATAGATCCAGGTCCATATCTTCCTCACAGTGAACTCCCTGCCAAGATACGTGATGATGTGTTGAGTAATCCTATGCACTTGAACTCCCCCTCAGAGGAGGATGTAAAACCTCCGCTTCCTCCCACCCCTCTCAAACACTTACCAGTTGTTCTTCCTTTAGTTTACTAACTAAAATGTTGCTGTAAAATCCTGCCTAGCACCCTTTAAATACAAATGTCAGTAACTGAAAATTTAAGTTACTGCAAATCTAAATGCAATGTGAATCCTTTTATCGAGAACTGTGGACAGGATAAGGATACTGGCATTAGTGGATGGGACCACTTGAAGCTTGTCTTATCACATTCCTGGTTTTCTGTGCAAAGGCAAAAAGGGTATTGTAGAGGCTGGAGCACAGTGAATGTCGCCCCCCCTCTTCGTGGAGGAACGACACAGGACCCTGCGCTGTTCTTTTGTCTGCTCGGCCCTCCCTGGGTTTGCTGCTGGTTCTTCCCGGGTTGGCTACTGACCCTTCCACCTCCGTGGAAGGGCGGTTCCCCCTAGCCACTTCCCCACTTCCGTGGGGGAGCGGCACACCACCGGCCAGCTCTCTTGGGGGCTGCACAGGTGTTCCTTCAGATAGATGTTCCTCTTAGATGTTCCCGGTGCATGTTGTCTCTCTCCTCCTTTATAGTCCTCTTCCGCCAATCCCAACTCGGCTGCCCACACGCCGAGTACGCTGCTCTCCTCCAATCAGGAGCAGGATCAGCTCCTGGAAGTCATCACTCAAGTTGGCAAGAGGCAGCTGCGTAGAAGCTGTTTCCTCCTCTCCCAGCGCCATATTGTGGGAGAGCAGATGCATAGAATAAGTCTTAATTCCAGTAACTTAGTCTAGTCCAAGTTGCTCCCAGTTGCTCCCCACAGTGAATTCCTTCACCTTCAGGTCTCAGCACAGCTGCTCCCTTTGCCCAGAACAGACATTGACCAAAGTTGACTTTGCACCTATTTATGCTTTATCTCAGTGTGAAGTTGGTTTCCCTGGGAAGCCTTCCCTGAATGGTTTAAGCCAGTTAGAAGCACCTGGATCTTGTGTTACCACAATTTACCACAGCACATTCACAAGACTGGTTTTGGGGATATGTCTATGATTATTTCAATTCATCACTCCATCCCTGACACCTAGCACAGGGTCTGGCTCATGTTACACATTCGATGAGTACTGGACAAATAAACTAATGATTTCAATACCTTAACTTTTCTGTTGTCAATGAGTAGATAATATCATCGAGGTAGAAAGTAAGCCAAGGAAATGATAAATCAACTCCTTCCTCTTCTAACCCAGATTGACTGAATTTAAAATCTTCTTAAGGAAATACAAGGGCACTATATGTATACATTCAGCTGATCTTCAGGGACAAACTTTGGGGATTTTGGAAAAGAGAAGATGCATTTTATTCATGAAAAACAAGTGCTGCAAGTGGATCTTACTTTCTGGAGATGCTCATGACATACACAGATAGGAAGCCTATGTGTAAAGCCTTGATCTATCATTTGCTAGTTAGAGGTGATCCAGATTGGATACGCCATGTTTTGGATACGCTTTGGCATTGATGGGTCTGTGACTGTGCCCATTTCCAGGTAACAAGAGACTACAAAATGCATCCCTTCCTGAGTTCCAATTTATTAAGATTTATGCCTGGTTTACATATGCTAAAACCTGCTCTGAACTCACTCTACAATACTTATTTTTTGCATTTCTCAGGTTACGGCACAGTTCCTTCAAATTACTAGTTACAGTTCCTCCTAGGTGAAATCAATTCTGTGCCCCAAGGAACTTGCAGGAAGTAGAGCTCTCTAACTACTGAGCATTTATTGGGTGCCTGCTGTATGTGTGTAATTGATTTAAGCCCAGAGTTACAGTGGGGGAGAAAATAAAGCTTTGCCCTTGGAGAAGCTAATGTTCTTGGTTGTCCGCATACAGACTTTGTTAGTATACTTTCTCTTAGGAAGATATCCACAAATTATTATTGAGACAGAAGCATTTCACAGAACAGTGTGCATAGTAAGAGGCCACAGCAATGCCAGGAAGGATAAGCAGGAAGCACAAGAACAAATGCAAACTAAAACGAGTGGCTTGACTCTTTCTGTTGAAAAAAGAGAAGAGATTTCTCTCCCTTGTGCAAGTACTTTAGAAAAATGGGTTAATGTAAGCGCTTGCTGTTCTTTTTGCAATGGACATAAATTCTTTTGAAAACCAAATAAGCCTTTTATCAGCTTTAGTACCCTGAGGTGAGTTTCCCAAGAACCCCTGAGCTATCTTTTTGAAATGCAAACATTTAGGAAGTTAGTGCCACACTTTCCAAAGTTCTGTGGAAGACTTGAGCCTAACTTCATAGGTACCTAGTTCCAATTTGCAAGGCTACCTCCTTTTATAGACATGAGCTTTGCCTTCCTTCTATATAAAGCAAATTGTATAACATAGACAGTTTCTCCAATTACCAAGTAAAGTTTGAAAGATCTATGAGTGACCAAGGTTACTGTCCAGTCCTCTACTTGAGACATAGTTATTGTTTGTCTTGAAAACAGGTATGTAGTGAGTAGTATCTGGTTGGCTACAGAAAGTGAATTCCTTTCTTTCTCTGTCTGGGATCCATACAATATTCTGGTTTAATAGCAACTCGATAAGAAAACCATTTTCTTTCTTAATGCCTTTATGGAAATGATTTCTGGGTTAGCAGAAAATTTTAGTTTTATTCTCCAAGAAAAGACACTATAGCAGTTATACCTGGAAGGTAAGCTTCTACATAAATAATAGTTTCCCAATATGAAGAAAAACATATATCAGACTGGTGCTTAAAGACAAAGGCTTGACTCCACAGTTCATAGATCTTAGCACTGAGGGAAACTGATCCAACAGGTACCCGTGTCTTAACACACTGATTGTCCTTAGCCAACTGATAAAGAAAATAAAACTCTTCAGGCCTAAATACGTCTGAATATATGTCAGAGTCATTCTTGTGATTCTGTGCCTCAGTCATTAAAACATTCTACACTTAATAAAAATCTTTCTAAATGTAAGAAAAATCATTTACATATTTTTCATCTTTTTGCTCTTTGAAAATGTTGGTTTAAAGAGTCAGAATTATCACACAAAAAAACACAGGAAACTGAAACTAAGTATCTTTGCAATTGGTCTTTACTGATGCATAAAACACAAGGGAGGTGTAGGTCGGTTTAAGTGTATTATACTGACATTTTGCACAGAAATTTAACTTACTGAAGTACAGCTTGTGCAATAACACAAACTGTTGCCTAATCTCAGATTTCTTCTTTGTTTTACAATGTACATTTTCTCTTCTATTTTTCTTTTGCTGAAATATATCTATTTCATAAAGTAAAGCACTCCAACCTAAAGAACAGAAGAGAGTGAAATAAAAGTGGTTCAGGGAGGGGCAGGCACAGTGCATGCCACCTAAAACTCAAATCGTTTGAGTGAAGAGAGGTGAAGCTGCGAGGTTTTCTCAGCCTGGGCTGCCACAGTACTTGCTCAACCCATTTATGACTCTATTAGATGCCATCAGCAGGAGTAGTTATGAGGCTGGACTAGAGAAGTTGTGCAATGTTGACTTTGCTCACGGGAAAAATTACTGTATCACAAATTATAATTTTACATAAAACAAACAATGATTATTTCACTGGGATCCTATTCTACATCCACAGATTTGTTTTTACATCTATACTAAATGAGAGTTGCAAATGATTTTTAAAACACCTATCTTAATTAGCGAATACAAATTGTACATACTTATCACATATCACACTGTTTTGAGATATGTATATATTCTGGAATAGCTACATTGGGCTTAGTAACATATGCGTCACCTCACAAGCTTATATTTCTGTGGTGGGAACACTTAAATTCTGATCTGTTAGTAATTTCCAAGACGTAGGTCATTTCACTGTACCCTATCCATCAATGAAGCATTCTCTTGTCATCACAATTAGCATAATAGATGTTTGCCTAGAATATACATTGTACATAAACTTTTAAAAATATAGAGATGAGAGGATGAGAAGAATGATCTGACTTCGGCATACATTCGAGCAAATCAACTCAATCTAAGTCCTCTCAGGGAAATATCAAAGTGCGCAGGCTTGTTCAATCTGTCTATGCTGAAGTTAGAACACTTTGAATGACAGTCTCCTGGATTCATAGTGTACTTGCTGTAACAGCTTTCCTATAACACGATGACACATTTATTTGATCCACACGCAATTCAGTAGGGCATTATCAAAGGTATATGATTAGAAAATTGAATGCTGGGTAGTTGAGCAGCCTAATAAGGCTGCAGGTGAGTGATGACCAGGGCCTCACACTAGATGCTCCCTGCTCCGATGAATTTTCTGTGGTACACTCTTGCAGACTCGGCCAAGTAGAGACTCTGCCTCCAGACAGTGGTGACAAAGCTGTGGGTCTTAGCTAAGTCTCCTGCCCTTCTTAGCCAAAAATGAATCTAAGTTGAAAATATATTGTTCCAATATATCTGTCGATTTTTATTTTTGCCTCATAAAAAGAGCAAGCAGTAACAAGTGAGGTGCCTGCCTCCTATGGTGGGCTAACTTTCCAGCTGACTGGCCAACTGGCTCATGTGCGTCTTCCTGGGCCTCTCTTGTATACTCGGATAACTATATAGTTTTTAACAGACATTAGATAACTCTAAAGTAGACTTTGGGAGCTCGATTTTTCACTCCTAAATCAGAAATGAGAAATGAACATTCGGTTTGATATAAGGCATGGTGGGGCCGGCTTTTTGGCAAAAACAGGTGAAGCCTTTGCTTGTGATGCCATCGACATCCTATATCACAGCACCAGTGTGAGTCCTGGATACTCCAGTTGCAATCCAGCTCCCTGCTAATGCACGTGGCTAGGCAGAGGAAGATAGCCCCAAGTACTTGGGTCCTTGCCACCCATGTAGAGGACCAGGATGGAAGGAGTTCCTGACTTTCCTGTCTAGCCTGGCCAAGCCCTAGCTGTTGCAGCCATGTAGGGAGTGAACGAGTAGATGGAAGATTCTCTCTTCCTTCCTCCTTCCCTCCTTCCTTCCCCTTCTCTGCCACTCTGTCTTTCATATAGAATAGATCAGTCTTTAACAATATATATAAGGGTTGGTTCATCAAAGAAAATACAGCAGGTTAAAGGGATATTCTAGTTTATACGAGTAAAGACAGGTCTGGGCAAGCCAGAATCAGTCATTATTCTAATGAATCCAAAGTTTCTTTGTGAGTTAAGTTTGGCAACTTTCTTCCAGGTCAAAACTCAAAAGCCAAATACCAAACCACACAACAGACAACCTTACACTGTGGCTCTTCTGTTTTCCTTAATTAGTATCTTCTTGTCTTCATATTTGTACTTAAGGAAACAGAATTATTTAGTTATTCAACGCATCCCTCACTCTTAAGGATCCAGCTGAGTCTAATAGTGACTCAAGAGTGGCCAGGGCAGCAACAGCTTCTGACTTGTGTCTGATGCAATCCTTTAATTAAAACATTAAATGTAGCTAAATTTAAGAACAATTAAAATATATCAATAGGCCAGTGCCGCGGCTCACTTGGCTAATCCTCCGCCCGCAGCGCCAGCACCCAGGGTTCTAGTCCTGGTTGGGGTGCTGGATTCTGTCCCAGTTGCTCCTCTTCCAGTCCAGCTCTCTGCTGTGGCCCGGGAGTCCAGTGGAGGATGGCCCAAGTCCGTGGGCCCTGCACTCGCATGGGAGACCAGGAGGAGGCACCTGGCTCCTGGCTTCGGATCGGCACAGCGCCGGCCGAAGTGGCCATTTGGGGGGTGAACCAATGGAAGGAAGACCTTTCTCTCTGTCTCTCTCTCTCTCACTGTCCACTCTGCCTGTCAACAAACAAACAAACAAACAAAAAAGAATGGAGCACTTAAAGTAATCCACTTCTCATGATCTTGTTGCTTGAGGCTGTAATCAAAACTCAAATAAAGAAAGAGTCTAACCTGTGTGTAAATCTTGGGCTATATTTTTATGATATTTAAAAGAGAAATACAAAATGATTTTGTCTTCATTTTTGGTCTTTGTTTATGCATTGTCATAGAAATGTAAGGTTCTAGGTAGAATAAAATTCACTTTCTGAAATCCTTAAATGAGACGAAGTCATTATGGGAAGCATTACATACTTAGTGCTGACATTCCTGTGTTTCATTCATTCTTTCATCAGAGACTGACAAACAAGCCTTGCGCATCCTCCTATAACTTTTAAAAATGGGACTGGACTCCCAACTGCCTTACCAACCCTGTCATTTCTGAATGTAATTACAGCATATATCCTGAATAGAAAAGTTGGTTTTAACCTATGTAAAAAGCACAATTAAAAGAGTAATAATTTTCCACCCTCTATTTCTCCATCCATTGAGCAGTTAGTGGGGATTTGTGTCATTTCATATAGTATAATTGTGTAATCCTTCCTAAACAACCTCAGCTTAACTGATTCTATTTAAATAATGTTTGGTGTGTTGTATAAGATTTTAAGTGACTTGTGGCAACATAATGAGTTCTCACAGAATAGTGTCACAATTGACTTAAAATTTTATTAAGAGAATTTTCTATGTAAAAACACTAAGAGGTAAGTCTTTTCTTTCAATATTTCAGCTGATTTAGTCATTTTAGGTGATAACTCAAGAAGGAACAAGCATATGGCTCAACAAGATAAACTGCTACAGAAAAAAACTAGGACTAAATGAGGTCACTATCAATTTATTAGAATCATTCATGACATTAGGATCTTAAACTAATGGAAGAATCTTAAAACTAATTTATACTGAAATTTACATATTTTTCATTTTCTAGGTGGAATGATAAGCATAGAAACTGAAAATATAACCAAATTCAACTTGTATTCCAAGTTAACAGATATAATACACTTTATAGTGAATAATCTCTCACAATAGGGCTTGACTTCGGAGTGATTTTAATGGGACAGTGTGTTCTAATGGATAAAGGATTTCATTTGTTCTCTTTTTGATACTCTAGGAATTCAGACAAAACAACTCTGGAACATCCTCTTGTGAGGACTGCCACCCCTCCTCCAAGGCCAATACCACTTGTTAATAAGTGTATCCCTTTGATCACTAGACTGTTTCCAACAAGAGCTAGTCAATAGGCCTCAGGTTATGTACAGGATTGTGCAACTTGTTCATAAAGCACAGAACCATCCATTGGTTAAGCATAGAGCTGTCCTGGAAAGCCGCGCCAACTCTATACTCAATCAATCCATTTAAAAGAGTTCTGTGACTTTCTCCTAAGACAATGGGATATCGCAGTTTGCAGTTGCTGTTAAATCTGCTGCAACCCACTGGTAAAACTGCCATCTTTCCTGACCTGAAGAGGCACACTCAGCTAGCTGTTCAGGGACTTCGGGCTGATGGGAAACACATCATACCAGCCAGCCTTCCACTGGACAACAGACATCCACTGGTACTGAAGTGGTGAGAACTTCCAACTCCCTCTCCCCATGCCCTAGGGCTTCCTTTTCTGTCTCTGAGTTCAGAGAGAGTGGCGGATGCATTAAAGCGTGTTTTTCATTTTACTCCTCCATGCCTGGTAAGTATTTGACTTATTAACCTGTTTAAAGATTCATTAGTTAATAACAAATTAACCTGAATTTAGCTACATTTCTGAAACTAGGAATTTATTGTTAACAAAATGAAACCATGCTGACATTCATTCTATAACCATATATCTCTAGGTATTAAGTTTTCCACAGCAGCTACATAAGATTTTTCAGTAGAGCAAAAACTATCATAACAATAGAGTGATGAATTTTTAAAAGACGACTTGTCGTATTCTTAGGAATTAAAAATAAATATATAAGTGCAAAAAATCAAAGCATGTGGACCTCCCATCCTCACGAGAAACTCCTTGGAAAAAATGTATATTTCAGAAATAGCACTCTCAAACTACTACTAACAATGTTGAACTAAATAATTTAAAAAGGTATACTGTATTCAATATTATCCAGATGCTGATGTCAGCAGATAGCTTCCAGGAGAAGCGGGGAAGTGTCCCTTGTGACGCCATCTTCCAAAGTAAGTGATACACTGCATGCATTCAGTCTGCCATGCAGTTTCTTATAATTATTAGGGGAGTAAGGATAAGGATTTCCATTTTGGAGGGAAATGAGAACAAAATTGGTTTTGTTGTCAGGTGTAAAACTAAAAGGTATATAAAGTTATAAATTTTAAAAAATATTCTATTACATTAGTTAATAAACTTGTAACCCAATTGATAGTCATAAAATGAAAAATTTGTCTTTTATATCAACACATATGTAGCACTTTCTAAAACCAACATTCCCTCTGCAAAAACAAGTAAAAGCATCTTTAAAGCAAAAAGAATTGCATTTAAGTAAATTAAAAACGTGAAGTATTATAGAGAATTTTTGCTTTTATCAATTTATCAGAATTTTTAAAAATTAAAAAATGATATTTTGTAATTTATGGGTCATTAGGGCAGCACTTTCTCTACAGTCGGGAGAGGGAGCCACTGTACATTGTGCCTGAATGTGTTCATTCTCCCGCTTGATGGACATCTTGATTGTTTTGTTTTCTATTTTAACTTACTTAATAGAAAGGTAGTGCAAATGGCTAACAAAAATTTAAATCAACTTCAGTGGCAATCGAACTAGAGAAAATGAAAATAAAAAAGATTTCATTTTCTAAAACATGACACGTTAGCCAGTAAAGACTTTCAAAATGACAATTTTCGGTCCTGGGTTGTATTCAGTGGGGCAGCCACTTACTTATAGCAGAGATCAATACAGCCTCTCTAGAAAGAATTCAGTCAGTGTGCATCAAGAATCTCAAAAGTGTATTATTTCTATTCAGTAACTGAATATTAGGATTTTCCAGAAAAGAAATGATAATACCAAAGGGAGACATGTGTATCTTTCTATTAATGCATCTGTCATTACTTTAGAAGCTTAAATATAGAAAGGTAAGAGAATAGTTAAAAAATAAAACATTTATTCAATGGATCATTGGGCAAAGATTCAGTATCACAAGTTAACAGGAATCACCACTGAAATTATAAAATGCTCAAAATAATTTTAATAATAAATTGGATACATAACTATGTATCCAGACCTAAGATAATAAAACTGTCCGAAAAATACTATGATAGATTTTTAATGGTTATCCCTGAGGGGAATAAAGAGCGATTTATATTTTCTTTTTCGTGTTTGAACACATTTCCTAAATTTTTACGATGAAAATGACTATGAATAAGAAGAAAATAAAGGCATGTCCTTTTTTTTTTTTTTTTATTATTTTGACAGGCAGAGTGGACAGTGAGAGAGAGAGACAGAGAGAAAGGTCTTCCTTTGACGTTGGTTCACCCCACAGTGGCCGCTGCGGCCAGTGCACTGTGGCCAGCGCACCGCGCTGATCCAAAGCCAGGAGCCAGGTGTTTCCTCCTGGTCTCCCATGCGGGTGCAGGGCCCAAGCACTTGGGCCATCCTCCACTACACTCCCAGGCCACAGCAGAGAGCTGGACTGGAAGAGGAGCAACCAAGACAGAATCCGGTGCCCCAACCGGGACTAGAACCTGGTGTGCTGGCACCACAGGCGGAGGATTAGCCTATCGAGCTGTGGCGCCGGCCAAGGCATGCCTATTTACAAAATTCAACATGCTCTTGCATTTCGTATATAAAACAAAGTCCAAACTAGCCAAGCTCCCTCTAATCTGATTGCATCTTATCAACCCACGTTCTATCTAGTGCCTATCCAATTCTAACACTTGACTATTTCTCACAGGGTCCCCAGGCATGTTGTGGTTCATTCAAATTCCACTCATATTATTCCAACCGGACCTTTCCCATCCTCCAGGGTTTCTGATCATGATTTCTGGCTCTCACTATTTCAAGTCAATGAAAGGTAATTCATTATGTTCTAAGGCAGTCCGGTACTAGTGGACTCTGGCTCCAGTGAGTTTGGTCATAGTAATTCAGAAGGAAGCCCCTTTGGAAAACAAGAATTCCATCAACGTTTGTTGAGTGAATAAAAATAATCACTAGCATGATCATTCACAACAACAGTCACTAACATTCATTGAGAGCTTTCTATTTGGAAGGAAGCTCTGTGTCACTGCTTTCCACTTCATTTATCTCCCTTAATGGTCAGAACACCCTCCTTCCCCCACTCCAACTTCACAGATGAAAATAATGAAACCTCAAATAGTTTATGTATAGGAGGGTACTTTAAGAGATTCATGGGAAAGCAGATTAAAAGGCATTTTTTATTTTTATTTTTTTGAAATCCAGGAAATTCCAATGAGATGAAGTCAGCCAGGGCTTGGGATTCAAATCCAGTTCTTACACCACTATACTCTACTCGGTCAAATTTGCTTATGAAAATAAATTATTTTGTTTTTTATATTTTTTATTAATTTGTCTAACTGGCTATCCATGTAGCTAGGTTACAATGACGTATTGAGCCACAAAGTTTCCTTTTATATATAGTAGATAGAAAACAATGAACATTTATGCTGAATCTCATTATATAAATAAGTTTACCTGTATAGGACCAGCCAATCTCTTCAACAAGTTTTCTCTGTTGTCTGTAGTATCCATAGGCCCAATCTAAAGTCAAGAAAAAACAAGTGATTGATGTGTGGAAATTCAAAATTTAAAAATAAAAGGTACACAAATCATTCCTAGCTTGAATGATTCTTGGTTATTTATTTCCATGTCACCTTGTCAACACGCCCCCTCTATCCCGACCACCACCACTGTAGACTCCAACACCTCTGTTCTGGAAGTAGTGGAAATTTCAGGGAATAAATGTAAAGAACCCTGAAGTTCAGGCCCAGCCACAGCAAATACTCTGGTTAAAGCAGGCAATTTAAGACGGGTCGTTCTAAAGACAGACTGGAGTCACAAAGGGCAGCTGGTGAAATGACCAAGCACATCTTGCTATCCCCTAGACCTAATGACTGAAATCTTATTGATTGAAGTTGCGTTGGGGTTGAGAAGCCAATTTTGTCTATAAATGCTTTCAGAAGACCCAGAGGTTATCACACTTTCAAAATTCGCTTCCCTTCTAATGTAAAATGACAGCAGCCGATTTGAGAAAACCAGGATTTAAAAGTGTGTATGCCATCTGGGAGAAAGGTTATGTTAGATGGGGTAAGTGAATTTGTTCCCTGGAGAAACAGATGTCTGAGAGAGGTAATGTTTTGAGAGAGAGACCAAGACAGACAGACAGAAAGACAGATGGACAGACTAGAATATGGGGGGAGGGTAGAGACAGGAAAAGCAAAAATCTCACACTGCATAATTAAAAAATCTTGCCTGGAGTCAGGAAATGGAGATGTTATGGTTCATCCTCCTCTTCCTTTTGCAGACATCTGCTAACACTACTGCATTACAGCTGCACTGTGGGTAAAGTGAATCTTTGTGGGCCTGCTATAGGGCTTGACCAGTGTTGATGGAATGGTTTCTATATAAAGGGCTACAAACAAAGGGTTTATAAATGAATGTGTGGGTGTATGACTCATTCCTAAATTACAGTTTGGCCAGTATAGATTTCATTTGAATGCAAGGATTTATTTATTACATATTTCATATATATTTGATAGCATACTGATTTTTCTCATTAGTTAAGAAACTATTGTCTCTGTATACAGTTTTTTTCTCTTTATTGCTAGATTTCAACTTTTTCAGGGATGTAAATATCTCAAGAATATTTCAGAAATTATTTTCTTCTCTTCTATGTTATATACTCTACTACAACATGATTCAAAAAAAAAAACTCTTAAACCACTTTAAAAAATCTGAAAAACAGGGCAGCTATCAGAAATGCACATATTCATAGATTATTTTAAGTCAAACCTGCCTTGGAGAAATAAGGGTTCTCTTTTTGTTTAAAATTTTTTGTAACCCATGTATCTAGGTAAATATTCCATTGACCATATAGGATATTTCAACATACATTTTTATAATACTTTTACTGAAATATATTTTACAAATCACACAATTAATCCATTAGCATGTGCAATTCAATGGTTTTTAGTGTATTTACAAAATCAGGCGATTTTCATTAAGAACAATTCTAGAACACCCTCATCACTCCAAAAAGAAACTCCATACCATTCAGCTTCCAACCACACCCCTCGGCCCTGGGAAACCTCCCACCCACTTTGGATGGATCTGGCTCTTCTAGACATTTCACACAAACAAAATCATCTTATGGCCTCTGCTGGCTGACTCCTTTCATTTGGCATCCTGCTTTCAAGTTTCATCCAAGGGGCAGCATGCATAATGCTTCACTCCTTTCTGCTGCCCGATAACATCCCATTGCTGGGTGACCCAGCAAGCCTTGGAGTTCCATCAGCTCTAGGCAGGCTTCTTCCTCACTGTAAGCCCTTGACCTTTTCCTTAAATCATTTACTTTAGAAAAGTTGTGAATTCTTTCTCTGCACCTTTGAGATGTAAATCTTTTCAATAGCCACCTGACAGTATAACAATCCAGAAATGTACCTCTGAAGGACCTAGAAAACACCTCTTTGAAACCTAATCACCAAGGAGATAGCATCTTCATCTCCCAGTTCCAATGGGCAGATAGGAGCCTAACTTCAGGACCTTGTTCTCAAGGTCCTCCAGTCATAAAGATAAAGAGTTTATTTTTCCTTTTCCTTTGTTTAGTCAGTTAGCAAACACAGTTGGCCTGAGGTTTCCCCAAATATCCTGTAGTATCTTTCTCTGCTATGCAGTAGCAGAATTCAGGCTTGGTTCTGGCTTCCCTATTATAGTAGTCTTGAATAAACTTTTTCCAACCTGTTTGGTGCAACTTCGTTTTGACAATAGATAAGCGACATTTTGTTTATCCATTCATCAACTGATGGATACTTGAGCTGTTGTCTACCTTTTGGTTATTATGAACATTCATGCATACATTTGCTTTTCCACTTAAAGATGAGATATCCTGCTTGTAATTTGTATTTCAAATAAGTTGTCCCCCAAAATGGTTCTCACTTAAGACCAGATTATTTCAAATTAAATTTTGTGGATAAATGTTTCTTTGTGGAAAGAAACAAACAAGACTAGATAGGTGATAGAAAGGGCTTACAAATGTGGCTGACTCAAACTTTCACACATTAGGGGGAAATTTTCATGTTTTAGAGATAGGACAATTTGTGCCAAATAAAAGTATAATTGATATATGTATTACATGACAGAAATGGAAACTATAGTATAGGGTTCTTGCCTCCTACTTCGCAGATCCCTCTGCTATATCAGTGATTCATCACAAGTCTGAGCTATTGGCTATCCTGTTAAGGTGCATCATCTTAGTAGGATTCCCTATAACCCTTATGTCTTTGAAAAAAATAAAGCTGAACAATGCAGTGGGCTAGAGGCTCACTAGCAGGGATTATATGGAGAAATAAATGAAAAAGAATTGATAGTGTATTTTATCCTATCAGGCAATCAAGTGGAACGCTCCTCTGAAACTTCGCACTTATCATAAGAAAAAATTGATTGCTGCCTCATATATTTTAAATATAAATGCTATTAAAATATAAAGCATTTTGGCATATAAGTGCATTTTTATGATTTCAGAAAATCTGATATCACACAAAGCTTACATTTACAGTTATTCTATTAAATTAAAAAGATCTCTAAGCTCTTGTTTTAGTGATGCGTTCTAAAGGATAATAACAAAATTTAGCATATTTTATCTCTCTTTGTAGGGCTTTATGATTACACATTGGGGATTGTCTTTGGTTTCTAATTACTTACATTAGGAAAGCTTTTTCAATACAAGATTCCCAGGTGTTAGTAGCTCTCTTCAGGTCCTTTAAGTATTGTTCCCTTAATTGTTACTTCAAACAATCCGTTACACATTCATATGCTAATTACACAGTTCTTGGGCGTGAGAGAGTACCCCACTGTTAAAATTCTACTTAGAGGTCTGATAGATGAGATCTGATAGCTCCAATGAACAAGAAAAAAAGGAGCTAAGTTCACTTTTCTCATTGCAAAAAAAAAAAAAAAAGTTCTACATAAAACAATCTCTTGAAGTGCTTATATACTTGGAACTCTATTAAAATAATGAAACAGAGGTTTTTAAATACTTTCTATAGATTTTAGTTCACTTAATTTTCATATTTTGCTTCTTTCAATTTAAAGTATTTGCTACGTCTGTTTTGGTAGGACTATTTTGTAGTGATAAAACTAAGAATGTCATGAAGGAACTGTATGCATGATACACAAGAAAATATACATCATCAAATCTTTTTTTAAAGCTATTCTAAAATGAGTTTGAAAAAATATTCTTCATGAAGTGGCTTTTTAACTTGGTAACAAAATGGAAAGAAAGTTAGTATCTATCATTTCAAGTAATCTTAAACATTTCTATTTCAATCCATTCTATCTGGCACTTCTCTTGAGCATCTATCTATATAATTGCAAATGGGTATTCACACATACATACACGTGCACGCACATGCACATGTAGACATTCTAATTTACATACATACACATGTAGATACACATATACATTCACACTTACACAGAAAATCACACACACTATTTCTTTACACTCATGTAAAGGAATCTAAAGTTTTGTTTTCCTACACAACCGCTATTAGCATTTTCCATCTAGTTTTTAAACTCCCTCCTCCCAAGTGATAATTAGGAGTTAATTTTATACTTAAAATATCATTGTAAATATTTTGAATTTTAAAATTACTTTCGTTTGTGCTCTCACCTTCCAAAAAGTCTCTGCTTCATGTAGGTCAACACTTTAGCACCTGCATCCTACTACAAGTTCCAGCAGTGTTGCTCTGACAAAATACACACCTATACTTTAATGCTATAAAGTGGTCAGACTATCATGGGAAGGAGAAACAGAGTGGTCCTTAGAAACTTCAGCTAGGGAATAACCACAGAATTATGAACACATGTGAAGTCTAGCATTTTGGATTTCTTTTCACTTTTTTTTTTTTTTTTTTATTTTTTGACAGGCAGAGTGGACAGTGAGAGAGAGAGACAGAGAGAAAGGTCTTCCTTTGCCGTTGGTTCACCCTCCAATGGCCGCCGCGGCCGGCGCGCTGCGGCCGGCGCACCGCGCTGATCCGATGGCAGGAGCCAGGAGCCAGGTGCTTTTCCTGGTCTCCCATGGGGTGCAGGGCCCAAGCACCTGGGCCATCCTCCACTGCACTCCCTGGCCATAGCAGAGAGCTGGCCTGGAAGAGGGGCAACCGGGACAGAATCCGGTGCCCCGACCGGGACTAGAACCCGGTGTGCCGGCGCCGCTAGGCGGAGGATTAGCCTAGTGAGCCGGGGCGCCGGCCTCTTTTCACTTTTTTAGTTTTTATATATCCCTTCCCTTCCCCTCCCCTCCCCTCCCTTTCCCTTTCTTTTTTTTTCTTTTTTTTTTTTTTTATTTGAAAAGCAGGGACAGATGGAAAGAGGTATTCCATCTGCTGGTTCAATACCCGAATGCTCACAACAGTTGGGACTGAGCCAGGCAGAAGCAAGCAGCAAGAACTCAGTCCTGGTCTCCCACATGGGTGGCAGGGACCCAGGATCTGAGCCAACATATGCCACTATCCAATGCATTGTCAGGAAGCTTATCTGGAAGCAGAGTAGCTGGCACTGCAGGCACTTGGATAAGGGTTGCACATCTCAAGCAGCAACTGAACTGCCCTGTCAAACGTCTGCTCCAGGTTTCTGGAGCGTTTAAAGTGGACTTGCTCAGGGCAGGTGTTACTTCTGGCATATTTCACATCTGGTAAGATCATCAGAGGAGGTAAAAATGAAGCCAATCAATGACAGAAATCTGGGTAGGGTACAAAGACGGGGAAGAACTGAAGATAAAACCTTTGAAGCCTTTGAGTAAGACTGACAAGTAGAGACACAGAGGGAGACACTGAAATTTTCCAGGTGGAGAAAAGGGCAAGAGCACGGAGAAGTGCAAATTTTGTAACCATCGGTTTCAGAGGCCACCTGAGAGCTCCTGCAGCTGTTTAGGTCACCAGGGTCTCACAGGGAACTCGCGGGGATACAAGGTTGTGTCAACCTTCACACCATTTTTAGTTGAAGAAATGAAGTTCACGTAGAAAAATGAATGGAAAGCCATAATTTATAAGAAGCTTTAGAAAAAGAGTAAAATAATGAAAATTTGGTTAATGATTACTAAATGATCAACATTAAAAAGGCACATAGCACTAAAATTCCACCTAATATAGAAGCAAGTTTAATCTATTACCAAGAAAAGATTATAAGCAAGCAAAGAAAGCGTAAGAGTTTGGGGCTGGTGCTGTGGAGCAGTGGGTTAACACCCTGGCCTGAAGCGCTGGCATCCCATATGGGCGCCAGTTTGAGACCCGGCTGCTCCTTTTCCCATCCAACTCTCTGCTATGGTCTGGCAAAGCAGTAGAAGATGGCCCAAGACCTTGGGCCTCTGCACGCTCGTGAGAGACCCGGAAGAAACTCCCGTCTCCTGGCTTCGGATCGGCGCAGCTCCAGCCGTTGCAGCCAATTAGGGTGTGAACCAGCAGATGGAAGACCCCCTACCCCACCTCTCCTCTCTCTGTGTAACTCTTTTTTTTAAAGTTTATTTATTTTTATTTACTACAAAGATTTATTTATTTATTTATTAACTTTTATTTAATAAATATAAATTTCCAAAGTACAGCTTTTGGATTATAGTACCTTCCCCTGCCCCATAACCTCCCTCCCACCTGCAACCCTCCCATCTCCAGATCCCTCTCCCATTCCATTCGCTTCAAGATTCATTTTCAATTATCTTTATATACCGAAGATCAATTTAGTATATATTAAGTAAAGATTTCAACAGTTTGCACCCACACAGAAACACAAAGGGTAAATTACTGTTTGAGTACTAGTTATAGCATTAATTCACAAAGTACAATACATGAAGGACAGAAATCCTACATAGGAAGTAAGTGCACAGTGACTGTTGTTGTTCATTTAACAATTGACACTCTTATTTATGATGTCAGTAATCACCCGAGGCTCTTGTCATGAGCTGCCAAAGTTATGGAAGCCTCTTGAGTTCACCAACTCCGATCTTATTTAGACAAAGTCATACTCAAAGTGGAAGTTCACTCCTCCCTTCAGAGAAAGGTACCTCCTTCTTTGATGGCCTGTTCTTTCTACTGGGATCTCACTCGCAGAGATCTTTCATTTAGGTGTTTTTTTTTTTTTTTTTTTTTTTTGCCAGAGTGTCTTGGCTTTCCATGCCTGAAATACTCTCATGGGCTCTTCAGCCAGATATGAATGCCTTAAGGGCTGATTCTGAGTCCAGAGTGCTGTTTCTCTCTGTGTAACTCTGACTTTCAAATAAACAAATAAATCTTAAAAAAAAAAAAAAAAAAGAAAGCCTAAAAGTTCAACATGTACTGGGAACCCTGAATACTCAGAAAAATTAGATAAATCACATATCACACATACATCAAAAGGTTAAAGAATGTTTTCACAAAGATACATAAAAAGCAAAATATGGGAATATCTTAAAATGAAGGATGTCTTCTATGCATACAAAAGGTATTGTAAGGAAGTAGATATTTGATTGCAAACAGTTAAGACTTGTATAGAAAAATGTTCAATGAAATGCAAATTACAAATACTAAGTTATGATAACTGTTAAGTACATTAAATACATATAACAATATATTCTAAACTTATGTGGTTCATACAAATAAATGTGAGTAGGAAAATATTAAAATGAAAGTTTCACTAATTAATAAATCTGTAAAGAATTAATGATTTCACTGGACATCAAATAGAAGCTAAAGCAACACTAACAAAATTTTCTAGCTGTAAGATTGCCAAAAGGTATTACTATTGCAAAAATATTCAGTGATGCCCTAAGTATCTTGAGATGTTGACTTCCACATAGTTGGAAGAGTGAATGACCATAAACTTTCTAGAAAGTCTGTTGGCAAGAGGTATCAAGATCCTTAAAACATTCCATATCCTTTGACACAGTAATTGTATAACAAGGAATGTATTTTAAAAGATAGCAGAAATGAGAACAAAAGGTCATGCATCAAGTGGCTTATAGCTCTGAAACAGTAAAAATATTGGAAAAACATTAATGTACAAAAGTGTGGGGAGGTTTAAGTGAATTAGGTAATGTTCACAATGGAAAACAGTGTAAAGTCATTAAAATTTTGTTTTCAAACACATTTATGCTAGGTGGCATGTACCAATGCCATCTCACTAGTCCAAGTGATCAATTTCAGTTCACAATTGATCATAATGAAAGGACTAAGAGTCAAAGGGAACACATAAACAAGTCTAGTGCCTGCTAATACTAACCGATAGAATAAATAAAGGGGAGAGTGATCCAACATGGGAAGCGGGATACACAGCAGACTCATAGAATGGCAGATGTCCTAAACAGCACTCTGGCCTCAGAATCAGCCCTAAAGGCATTCGGATCCAGCTGAAAAGCCCATGAGAGTATTTCAGACATGGAAAGCTAAGACACTCTGGCAAAACAAAACAAAACAAAACAAAACAAAACAAAACAAACCTAAATGAAAGATCTCTATGAGTGAGATCCCAGTGGAAAGAACAGGTCTTCAAAGAAGGAGGTACCTTTCTTTGAGGGGAGGAGAGAATTTCCACTTTGACTATGACCTTGTCTAAATAAGATAAGAGTTGGAGAACTCAAAAGGCTTCCATAGCCTTGGAAACTCATGACTGGAGCCCAGGGAGATTACTGATGCCATAAACAGGAGTGTCAGTTTGTAAAGTCAACAACAGGAGTCACTGTGCACTTACTCCTCATGTAGGATCTCTGTCCTTAATGAGCTGTACATTGAGATTTAATGCTATAACGAGTACTCAAACAGTATTTTTCACTTTGTGTTTCTATGTGGGTGCAAACTGTTGAAATCTACTTAATGTATACTAAACTGATCTTCTGTATATATAGAAAATTGAAAATGAATCGTGATATGAATGGAAGGGGAGAGAGAGCGGGAAAGGGGAGGGTTGCTGGTGGGAGGGAAGTCATCGGGGGGTGGGGGAAAGCCAATGTAGTCCATAAGCTGTACTTTGGAAATCTATATTAATTAAATAAAAGTTAAAAAAAACACATTTATGGTATAGAGAAATGTATATAATGTAAAACATCAACAGTTATGATGCAACTTTACAAAAATTACATATATATAGCAATGTGAATTTTTTTTCTTGCACCATTGGTACTGATATTTATTTTTATATGTATTTGATACAATTATAATAAATAGTTTCATAATTTAAGGAATAGATGTACTCTGAAAGAATGTATTTCACTTTATAAGCAAACAAATTAGAGATACATATGTAAGTACATTTTGAAGACTGTGGAAAGAAAAACTTGAGATCCATTTCTCATTTCTTTTTTGGATTTTATAATAAAACTTCTCCTTTTTCCCAAGAGACTGAACACAGTATCTAGATGCAGCATTGGCAGTATTTTAAGGGGAAGTTTAGGAAAGCATAGCCAAGTCCACACATGGTAGGTAATCCAAGCACTTCAGCCATGAAGATAATCATAAGCAAGTACATGGAAAAATAGGTTATGTCACAAGTTTACAGATCAATTCATGGGCCATGCTGGTCAGATTGATGGGCTGGGTCTTCTCTTTGTGTGTAAACTTTGAAATAACCTTATTTTAACTGTGCCTTATTTCAAAATAACACATTTGCGTAGGTAAAATTACACCCAAACATAAGTGTCTACCCATTAATCAGGAAAATCTGGCAGCCTTCCCTGTTGGCAATCCTATTTTGAAGTTGGTATAGATCATATGTTCAAAATGCTGCCAATATGTTGACTGATTCATCACATTATGTCTGGAAGAGCAGAAAGATCCTGATTCCTTCCAAGGAATTGACTGAAAATTCATTTCTGCAGCAATTCCATTTTGATTTTTTATAGGTCTAGTAAAACATACTTTATTCATAGGAAGCATATTTTTATAATAAACTGATAATTTTTAAAGCATTTTTAATGATTTATGATATTTCAGATGTGTCAATATATTTTCTGCACTTAATAAGCTTCGTGCTATAATTTTTAAGCCTGTTTATGCTTGGGCAATATTTCAAAAAGTATCCAAGGTGAGCATGGTAGAACCGTCTACTTTAACTTAAATACATGTAAATATTATGTGCCTCTTTTCATTTATAGGGTTAAGATCATAGACTCTGCTGTTGAGGTATGACCTTGGGAAAATACTATCTCTTTGCTTGAATTTCTACAATTGTATAATAAGGGTATGTAGCAGCTGTTTATTTACAAAGGATACTGCAGGAAGACACAGGGCTTGTGTAAAACCATTTTGAGCTCTTCATAAAATACATGCTTACATCATCAATTCACATCATTTCCTGAGGTTTTTTTTTTTTTTTTTTTTTTTTTATCTCTCTTTTTTTTTTTTTGACAGGCAGAGTGGACAGTGAGAGAGAGAGACAGAGAGAAAGGTCTTCCTTTGCCGTTGGTTCACCCTCCAATGGCCGCCGCGGCCGGCGCACCACGCTGATCCGATGGCAGGAGCCAGGAGCCAGGTGCTTTTCCTGGTCTCCCATGGGGTGCAGGGCCCAAGCACCTGGGCCATCCTCCACTGCACTCCCTGGCCACAGCAGAGAGCTGGCCTGGAAGAGGGGCAACCGGGACAGAATCCGGCGCCCCAACCGGGACTAGAACCCGGTGTGCCGGCGCCGCTAGGCGGAGGATTAGCCTAGTGAGCCGCGGCGCCGGCCCTGAGTTTTATTTTTTAGGTACTGATACTTTTTCTTTAAATAGTGAAGCAAGGTAAAAAAAAAAAAAGAAAAAAAAAAAAGAACAAAACAATGTGGCAATGTGTCTAGTCTGTGTTTGTTCAGTCATAAACTTAATCATTTGCTTACTGTTGTTATCTGTCCTTAGCCTGCATACTCCTTAAGGTAAGGATACTCAACAAACAATATTAAAATCCTGAAATATTTCACTCAAGAACAGTGTGGACACAGGAAAACAAAATATTTAATTTTAATTAAATTTGGGTGGACTATCCTTATCTAACTGCTTCATTGAATGAATGCATTTTGACAAGCAAGATTTTCAGAACATTTATACTTGCTTTGTTTCAGAAGAAAATGAAGGCACCCAAGATCACTGTCTTGGTAGAGTTAGAAATGTGCCAGGGGATTCCAATTCAATCCCATCAAGGTGGCATGTACCAATGCCATCTCACTAGTCCAAGTGATAATTTCAGTTCACAATTGATCATAATGATAGATCTAAGAATCAAAGGGATCACATAAACAAGTCTAGTGCCTGCTAATACTAACTGATAGAATTAAAAAGGGAGAGAATGGTCCAACATAGGAAGCAGGATACACAGCAGACTCATAGAAGGACAGATGTCCTAGACAGCACTCTGGCCTCAGAATCAGCCCTTAAGGCATTCAGATCTGACTGAAGAGCCCATGAGAGTATTTCAGGCATGGAAAGCCAAGACACTCTGGAAAAAAAAAAAAAAAAAAAAAAAAAAAAAAAAAAAAAACTAAATGAAAGATCTCTGCGAGTGAGATCCCAGTGGAAAGAACGGGGCCATCAAAGAAGGAGGTACCTTTCTCTGAAGGGAGGAGTGAACTTCCACTTTGACTATGACCTTGTCTAAATAAGATCGAAATCAGCAAACTCAAAAGTCTTCCATAGCCTTGGAAACTCATGACTGGAGCCTAGGGAGATTATTGATGCCATAAACAAGAGTGTCAATTTGTTAAGTCAACAACAGGAGTCACTATGCACTTACTCCTCATGTAGGATCTCTGTACTTAATGTGTTGTTCAATGTAAATTAATGCTATAACTAGTACTCAAACAGTATTTTACACTTTATGCTTCTGTGTGGGTGCAAACTGTTGAAATCTTTACTTAATATATACTAAATTGATCTTCTGTATATAAAGATAATTGAAAATGAATCTTGAAGCGAATGGAATGGGAGAGGGATCTGGAGATGGGAGGGTCGCAGGTGGGAGGGAGGTTATGGGGCAGGGGAAGGTACTGTAATCCAAATGCTGTACTTTGGAAATTTATATTTATTAAATAAAAGTTAAAAAAATAAAAGTTCATATCTACATTTTAAAGGTGTTCTTCACTTTGGAACCACTTTCCTCACTAGCAATTTTAAGTAATTGAATGTTTGTGATGGCATCTTTAATAAGTTGTCTTTCCATTGTTAACAAGCACCTACCTATATGTTAGTTATTGATTTTTGTTCTTAACTGTACAAAAAAGTTTGCATCTACTGTTTTGCTGCTGTTTATAGATAATTCATTGCCAATAGATTATCAAGTGATAATTATTTTCCATTGTTTTATGTTTCCATTGTTTTATTTTCCATTGTTCATCTATCTGAAGTGAGCAGAAATACTCAAATCTTACTGACTCAACTGGCACAGGGTAAAGATGGTCTTTCTGGCTAGCAGAATCATTTTATTTGCTTCATATTTTTCTGCTTGATAGTTATGCTACTCATCCTATGCCTCTAATTTGTGCCAGACAACTTCTCATGTGGTAAGTACATTCTCCATGGAATTTGCTGTCTTCGTTATGCTATTTCTATGAACCATCACAGTCAGCTTCAAGAAGAGAGGATCACCTGTGGCAATATACCTATCTTCAACCCTTGTTATTGGCAACCTATCCTGACCCATATCAACACAGGTTGTCCTGGACCACTGTTGCAAAGCTCTTCTCAAATTCTGCCTGAAATTTGAATGCTTTCTGTAATGACAAATGCTGAAAATTATTCAATAGGTTGTCTAGATATGGTTTATTATTCTCAGAGGAAGAATACTAAAAAACCATTCCTGTTCAGTACATAATTAATAGCTTTGGAGACTACATCTCATTAGGTCCTTTTTAGATATGATTACAAATGGTTGGCCAGGGGTTGGATGTTATTTGTTTTGGAACAGTTAACTCAGTTGGAACAAATACGTTTTCTCACCAGGTTTACCATTTTGTTTGTGAGGATGTCAAAGCACTGAACAAATCAGAGCAGTATTTCTGGCCTGGATTTCAATGAGGACTCTGCTGGCATTTTGCCTTGGAGTTACTAGGCCACTGGGACACCTCAGAATAATTAACATACCTCTGTAGTGTCTAATGTGATAATAGTGATGGTTAAATAAGAAAGAGCTTCTTAGAACAGACTACAGGTGTGACATCTTTGCACCTCAAGAGAGCTAGCTCCAAGGGAGAAATCAATGTCTCCCTCTAGATCCAAGCCAAGAGAAAAGAAAGGAGTGTTTATATGAAGATATTTAGACCTTGAAATTTATGTATGATATATCATGAGGACACGGATATTGAAATAGAACTTAAACTTTCTTCAGTACATTTTTAAATATCCAAAGATCACACCTTTCTAAAGCTTACAACTTCTGCCACTAAGTTCTCTTCGGGCAAATACTTTTTGGTGGGAGCTGTTTATCTAATCACTTATCATGTCTAGCCAAAGACACACTGAATTAACTTTGGAAATAAACTCTCGGAATATGTACTCTGTGCTTAAGGAGGTCACAAACCAGCACCAAGATGCTTTTTTTTTTTTTTTTTAAGATTTACTTATTTATTTGCATGGCAAAGTTAAAGAGAGAGAATTTCCTATCAGCTGGTTCACTCCCCAAATGGTCCCAATGGCCATAGCTGGCCAATTCAAAGCCAAGAGCCAGGACCCCCCCCCCCCCACCTCAGCTCCCAACGTGGGTGCAGGGGTCCAAGCACTGGGGCCATCCTCCATTGCTCTTCCAGGTATATCAGCAGGGAGCTGGATTGGATGTGGAGTAGCCACTTTACCTACTTAGCAGAGGTAGGTAAAGGCAGAGGCTTTACCCATTGAGCAGGTCCCAACACTCAACATTTTAACATTCAAAAGTGCACTTATACATATATTAACATTCAAATACATTGGAACTCTAATAAAACAATGAGTACCAAGAAACCGATTATTTTAACTACAGTTTTTTTTGTTTTTTTTTTTTTTTTGACAGATAGAGTTAGACAGTGAGAGAGAGACAGAGAGAAAGGTCTTCCTTCTGTTGGTTCACCCCCAAAATGGCCGCTATGGCCAGAGCTATGCCGATCCGAAGCCAGGAGCCAGGTGTTTCCTCCTGGACTCCCATGCGGGTGCAGGGGCCCAAGCACTTGGGCCATCCTCCACTGCCTTCCTGGGCCACAGCAGAGAGCTGGACTGGAAGAGGAGCAACAGGGACTAGAACCTGGCGCCCATACGGGATGCCGGTACTGCAGGCGGAGGATTAACCAAGTGAGCTATGGCGCCGGCCTCAACTACAGTTTTTTAAGCCTCAGAAATAGCTCACAGAAATTGTTGACTTCCATTTTAGATGATATCTATATACCTCCAACTTGTCTTGTCTCATGTAATATTAACTGAAAGGAGTTATTTTTGTGAGATCCAGGCACCCCATGGGTCTCAGAGCTAGGGGCATTGGTAGGCAAAGAGATATGGCATTTCTCAAGTAGAACCACTGATGTTGTACATTCAACTTTTTAATGAGTATTTTTTACCAAGATGGTGGCCTGAGAATACTTTGCTCCTCCCTGATCAGTGAGAGTCAGTGCTATTGGGCAATCAGGCAACCAATGGTTATACCTTCACCCTGACTCAGGTTTCCTGCCCCACACACAGCTCTGGCCATTCAGAAGGGGCAGGTGTGCAGATAATTCTGAGGCTCCAGGGATCTTGCTTACCAGGGATGAGGACCACCCTCATGTCCCTGACACAACCAAGTCATTTATAGGAAACCTAGGAGCACTTCTGGACATAACTAGAAAACTCATATGCAAAACCCAGCACAGTGGTGCCTGGCACATAAAGGAATAATTGAATGTAAGTTACCAATCTCCATATAATGTTCAGTTCTACGGTCGGGAGAGGAATGGCAAGTAGCCAGTAAAATCTCTTCAGGAAGAAAAAGCACTGAGGATTTTATTCCATGATTTTCAATAATCCCACTGTGTTTTTGTTTTAATCAGTTTAAAAAAAAGTTGGTCTGTAAAATACCACTGACCACCCAGGGCATTTCAGTTAAAAAAAAGATTAATAGATGATTTATGATTTTAATGAACTTCATTCTTTGAATTCAAGGCATGTCGTAAGGATTTTTCGCAAAAACAATTGATCCTTTTCATGGCTACTGCAACTGTAACTTCCTGCGCTCAGCTAGGAGATTGCCATGGACACACACCCGGATGCCTTTCACTCTCTCTACATAGTCAGAAGTTTACATCTGGGAACCAGAGGAAAGGACAGTGAAATCTTTTCCGTGCCTGTAGCTTTACTTGGGACCTTAAACAATACACATCTTTGTAATACAAATTACTACTAGGAATTTACAGCTTGCTAAGAAATGTTATTTCTATACAAATAAAAAAAAAGCAAAGCTTTTTAAATCCAGAAAACATCAAGCAGCCATAAATCGATGATAGAAGACAATGATAAATGCACATGATTTCACAGGGGTATAACATTGCACGGCCAAGATAAGCAACCTTGGAGTTTTGCTTCTCTTACAGAAATATGCAATTAAAAAGTATAGACTGTGTAGTGGAATAATTCCAGATAACAGGTCCAGTTTTCCCCAGCAAATAAATTGCATTATTTTATCTAAATTTTTGAATAATTTCCTGAAATATTTGTTTAATCTGTGTAAATAGAGAATTCTTTCGACTAAATGTTAGATCATTTGAAACATAGCTCAATCTTACACTATTGTACTGACAACACTTCATCAAACATAAATCAGAAAATGTCCTCCCACACCTCTCCAAGGTATCCCAATCTTTGTATGCAATTTGAAGATGAACTATAATTTTGCATGCCATCTGCAAAATTTATAAAATTTATAAGTTTTTATACATTTATAAAATTTGCACACATTTAATGTACCATCATATTATCAACTACATATTTGCTAAATAAATGTTTTAATTTAATAATTGCAAATACTTGAAAAGTGCCAAATTAATCAGAGCTTCAGGATATCTCATCTACTCCATGTACCTTGCTAGTATTACAGAAGAAAAGTTCTAGTTCACCTGACACAGGGCTTCTCCAACTATTTAATATCGTGGCTAAGTTATAAACTAATGAATTTTGCAATGCCCTGGGGTAGCACATAAGACTGGTCTGATGAGTGTTAGGCATTCCTGTAGCCCCCTAAAAGGGCACATTATGTGGGAAGTATAACCACCCACAAGCACCCTGTGTTAGGGTGTTTTCTTCATTCATTTCTCTGCCTTCAAATCTCCACCTTTCTCCATTCTCTCCACACACACCTGTTTCATCTTTCACTTGTTATCTTAAGACCACTTCTTTTATTTTACAGTCTTTATCACAATTATAACTGAAAAATAATTTGTGTAATAAGTTTCGGATATTTGTTTACTATGCTAGGCTCAAAACTCATTGAGACTTTGAAACATGTCTATCTTATTATTCCCAGCTGTGTTTGCTCAGCACAAAATGTAGGTATGCAGTAGGCACTCAATAAAAATTTACTGACTAGGGACAAGAGTTGGCCTAACAGTTTAAGGTACTGATGTAGATGCCCATATTCCACATTGATGTGCTGGGTCTGATTCCTGGCTTTGGCTCCTGAGTCCAGCTTCCTGCCAATACAGACCCTAGCAGGCAGCATTGACAGCTCAAGTGATTATGTTCTGGTTACCCAATGTGAGACATTGACTCAGCTTGTCCTGGAGACTCTTGGGGCAGTTTGGGAAGTGAGCTAACAGTTTGGGGCTCTCTCTTACTACTTGTGCACTTCTTAAAAAATAAAAAAATTTAAAAATTCACTGAATGAATCTGGTGCAGATTTTATAATTACATTCTCAGCGGAACAATAATTCATTTTCTCCACTTCTGTTCTTCAATTTTGCGGAATGGGAACTGTGCTAAATAATCTTTATCATTAGGAGCTGACTCAACTTTCTGTTATCACCCAGAAAACAAAGCCACTGGGTCAGAAACTCTGCAATCTTCATTTTCTCTACCCTTTGACTTCTATCTTCACACATAGACTATTTTTCCTTTGCATCTCAGACAGACATGTGTCCCAATTTCTTCCTTTCCTCCTACTTCCTCCAGGATTTCTTCCTCTTCACAGGTTTACTTTCTATAGGCCCCAATTACACACCCAAGTCCTGCCACCCTCAAAGTTCCTGTCCCTGCTCCCCTCCCCGTTAGTCACATGCACTAACATCTGAACTTTCACATCTGGGAACTTAGTGCTTAGGTCGTGTCTAGCATAGACACAGGCACAGAATAAGTGCCCAATAAATACTAACACAAAAAAGAACAAATGGATTCAATTAATACAGGATGAGAGCAAAGCAGTGATAAACACATTATCAACTTAATAAACATCTTTTATTTTGTGTTTCTTATACTTGATTACTATCAAAGAACAATGGATAAGAACACAGTATTGATAATGAAATGCAAACTTTGCCTTGTCATCACTGTGACAGGAAATGGTTGCAGTTAACATGAAATCTAAAAAAAAAAATTGCTTCCAATTACTTCAGGATTTTCTGCACCTTCTTGAGTTTATTTAGTATTCGCATATGTTCAATTATTGGAATCTTCAATTACATATTTGTTCCTTAGGAAGAAATAAACTTAGTTTTTATGCTATTGAAAATGCTTCATTATAATTTTCTATTTCAAATATACTATGGTAACAGACACTTCCTTTTTCAAAATACTTCAATGTTTTAGTAGCAATTCATTAATAGAACTGTAATGCTCTCCCGTAAGTTCTTCCTGTATAGATTTACCATTGAAATAAAAAAGTTACTGATCTTATAGTTGTCTAGGTGCCTATAATATCAAATAGTTTATTGAAATATTGAATGGCTTATTAAAATGAAAAGTAGTTTATACATATTAAATAAGTTTACAAATATCATTCAAATGAAAGTAGTTTATATATGTTTGTGTATATATATACAAATATAAAGATTCCTTCTCCGTAATTCTTTTTTGCATTAGGACATATGATAGATGCTTATGCTTGAGACATGCACTCATGAATGAGATCTATAATCAAACGCTGGGGAAAATAATCAGGTTTATGTTGTAAATGAGAATGGAACTGCTGCTTCTGTAATTTTTTCTTTTCATTTTGAAACTTTCTCACAGCAACCCTTCTAGTGCAAACTTTGCAGTCTTTTACAACTATTCCTTCCCATCATCCCCTGCCACTGACCTGGGTTTCAGAAAAAGCAGGGGCTATGAAAAGACAAGAAAAGAAAGATGTTGAGAATCAGAAACAGTGGGAGGGCCGCTGTTCATATCTATTCAAAATGTACATGAGAATGTAGGCACGAAAAGTTATTGTCAAGATATTCAGTGAAGAAATACTTGTTATTAACATAAAGAAAACCACAACATATACTTCCTAGTTATTCTTACTTCTAGGACAAAAGAAAAGGAGTTTATTTTATTAAACTGGCCAGTTACAATGTAATCAAATTAATCTGTCATTGGTATTTTCAGGAATAAAATAATCATTTGTTATTAAAAAATACAGTCAAAATGAGAATTATGACATTTTAAGTTATCTCAAAGTTTAAATATTTGCAGGTCTTAACTTCAGATAACACAAAACAATGACTATGTGTTGTAACACATATGTTAATTAGCTAGTTGTAGCCATTCAATATGTACATATACTTCAAAACATCATGTTGTACACAATAAATATATGCAAGCTTTTCTGCCAATTAGAAAATTAATTCATTAACAAAAAGAAACCTAATGGTTTTTTTTTTATGCAAGCCTTACTGATGTTAGTGGAATTTTCTCCTATAAAATTGTTATCAATCAGAACGTAATATTTTAATTGAAAAAAATAATCAGTATCATGGTGAATGTTGCATTAATTCCATATTTAAGTTTGAATAATCCAAACCACAAAAATCATCATCTTTGTAACCAATAGCTAAACTAGATACTTGTGAAATTTGGAAAATTTTCTACAAACACTTTTATTGTTTTTGTTAGCTATGTTACTGTACCATTTTTCTTTTCATTCAAAATCCAGAACTTCCATGAATTTAAATGAAACATAGTATGTTAAATTTCATTTTTGTATGTCTATGAATGCTATTTACTTCCAAAAGCTTGTGAACTAAAATCAGTTTATTTTGATGTAAAAATGTTGAAATCTATGCATAGTTTTTTCTAATAATATGCATTTCCATGAACTTTTTGAAGACTCCTCAATTCTAAGAATCTTAGAATTCCTTATTTTCAGCTATTTTATATTCATAAAATTAATCGATGTATGACTTATACTTAATCTTATTTTTCCAACATTATATCAATTCTATGTCCCAAACATTTCAAATCTTTTCATTTCTTTCCATTTATTTTGGCCCTACTGACTCTAGCTACCACCATCTAATCTATGCAACAATGCAAACTCCTTCTAACTCCTGTTCCTTGTTTCACCCATCTATCCCTTTTCCTTACTTTGCAGTTCCAGCTATGGTCACAATTCCAGCTTCCTGCTAAGGTGCACCATGGGAGGCAGCAGATTTGGTTAGTTAGTTGCATCCCTACCACCTGTATGAGTGACGTGGATTGAGTTCCATGTTCCTGACTTCAGCCTGGCCAAACTCCCACTGTTGAATGTGTGAAACATCAGAGGAAGGTCTGTGTGTGTGTGTGTGTCTCTCTCTCTTCTCCCTCTCTCTCTCCCTCTTCCCACTTTCTGCATTTTAAATAATAAATAAATATATAAATAAACAACTTTTAATAGTATATGAATTCGTGTCTTTACAAAATACATTGAATAGTTCATTTAAATGAAAAGTATTTCAAATAAGAGTGGTGAGAGTAGACATCAGCTGGTTCCAGATCTTAATACAAATGCTTCCAGCTTTTCCCATTTTATGTGACATTGGCTGTAGGCTTATAACATATGGTCTTTACTATGTTGAGGTATGGTCTTTCTATACCTGACTTATTTAAGGTTTTAATTATGAATAGATGTTGTATTTTATCAAGTGCTTTTTCTGCATCTATTGAGATAATCATATGAATTTTATTCTTAATTCTTTTGATGGGAGTTATCATGTAGATTGATTTGTATATGTTGACCCATTTCTGCATCCTTGAGACAAATCTCATTTGGTCAGAATGGATAATCTTTTTGACGTGTTGTTGGATTCAGTTTGCTAGTATTTTGTTGAGAATGTTTGTATCTATATTTATCTGGGATATTGGTCTATGGTTCTCTTCATTCTGTTGTGTGTCCTTCTCTGGTTTTGGATTTGAGGTAATGCTGTTCTTATTGAAAGAATCTGGAATAAGTTGACAAACACTGTGGAGAAAAGCATTCAAGAAAATATACGCATGAGTGAGTAGGCACAATTATTATTCTGGGTGGTCAAGGGGAAGGCCTTGCTGACAAGGAAAAACTTTAGCAAAGACCTGAAAGACATCAGTGGATGAACCTTGACTCCTGAGGGAAAAGCAGTTCCAGCACTGCTACAAAACCCCCAACACAAGATTGTGCCTGGTGCTAACATAATATCCCAGACACAAGTTCATGCCTGGTGTGTTTGAAGAACAGCAAGAATGTCACTGGAATTTTTGATGGGGAGTTCATTGCCCTGTAGACTGCATTGGACATCATGGACATTTTAACAGTATTCTGTCTTCAGAATATTCATTATTCCATTTGTGTGTGTGTGTGTGTGTGTGTACTCTATATCAGTGTTTTATAATTTTCCTTGTAGAGATCCTTCCCCTCATTGGTTAAAGTTATTCTAAGATACATTTTTGTAGCTATACAATTGCTTTCTTGATTTCTTTTTCAGTAAGTTCATTCTTGGTATATAAAAGTGCTAATAGTCTTTGTTGACTCTGTATCCTGCAACTTCACTGAATTCATTTATTAATTCGAATAGTTTAGTAGCATCTACAATGGCTGAAGCAAAGAGAAGGCAAAGAGCATCTTCCATTTACTGGTTCACACCCCAAGTGGCCACAACAGCCACCAGAGCTGTGTCAGGCTCAAGTAGGATCCTAGAACTCTATTCAAGACTCTCAAGCACTTGGGCTATCATTTGCTACTTTTTCCAAACCTGTTAGCAGAAAGTTGGAATGGAAAAGGAGCAGCCTGGACTTAAACAGACCTTCATATGGGAAGCTGGTGTTGCAGGTGGTGTCTTAACCTACTTCCCAACATGGCCATCCTCTATCTCTAACCTTAAGCACTGATGTTTAGGAGTTTAATGCCTTTTTCATTATCAGTCCTTTGCATGTAGGGCCTACTTTATTTTCTCCCTCTCTAAACTTCTGGATGTGGCTCTTGCTCTCCAGTGTTCTGGATTTCTATGATATGTTTTTAATTAAGCTATTTTGTGATTAAATATAGGAGGCCCATTTGGGTTTTCAAGTTAGGGGCCAATGTTCTTAGTAAAATAATATTTTGATAATAATTATTCAAAACCATAACTTTTGTTTTAGTTTTAATTGACATAATAATTTATACATGTTTATGAAGTATAAGATGGTTTGTTGCATATACATATTGTATAATGATCATATTCGGATAATTGGTAATCTATCACTGGACTTTATGTTTTTAAAAAATTTAAATTTATTTGCTTATTTTTGTTTACTTGAAATGCAGAGATCGAGACGTTTGCAAATATACAGAGAAAGAGGAAGAGCTCCTCTACTGGTTCTCTCCCCAGAGGCCACAACAGTCTGAACTGGACCAGGCCAAAGCCAGGAACTGGTAGTTCCACCTGGGTTTCTCACCCTGCTGGCAGGGATATGCCATCACCTGCTGCCACTTCCCAGGGTGCACATTAGCAACAAGCTGGAATTGGGAGCACAGCCAGACTTGAACCCAGGCACACCAATTGTGTTGTGGCTGTCCCAAGCAGCATCTTAACTGTAGCATCGAACACCCACCCCTATCATTTCTTTGTAATGAGAACACTTAAAATCCTCTTTCCTAGTCATTTTGAAATATGCAATACATTAATGCTATCTACAATAATGCTACTGTGCAATATAACACCAAACTATATACATTCCAATGGTAACTTTGTACCAGTTGACCAGCCTCTCCCTATTCTACTAATTTCTTTTATATTTATCTGTGTAATTCTTTTCTTCTTTCTAAAACTCGATTAGTGGGATATTAGCTGTTCAAGATTGATATCCTATATTATTGTTAATTTTCTAACATTTTTTGATCAGCATGTAATACTTGTACGTCTATAGAAGGTACAGTATAATATTTCAACACAAATACATCGCTAAACTGGTTAAGTTAAGGGAACAACTATGCTTTCCATTTCTTTATCTTTTGTTGATGTTTGGAGCCTAACTGCGTCTCTGTTCGAGGTCTTTGTCCTCTGGAACATGTATCCAAACTCCATCTATAAGTCTTTCCTCCTACACTTCCCAATCTCTGGTAATATACTTCTTCTTTTTTTAAAGTAAAGTAGGATTTATTTAGGTTGGAAACCTCCTGTCAAGCGGCAAAGAGGGAGGTTCCAAGAGAGGATGACCCAACAGGATTAGTGGCAGTTGGCTTTTTAAGTACAATTTTGAAAGAAAAAAATAAACCTGACAATCAGATTGGCATTCAGTTACCAGGGAGGACAAAAAACATCAAAAGACCTCATTTACAATTCTCTATCCTGTCTGGCCAGCTAAGGGTGGGATAGATAACTTGTTTTCACAATAAGCTGTAAGATCAGGAAAAGCTCCCTTGCTTTTCTCCTGGTAAATTTGGATATTCTGAAGGAAGGAGGGCAGCCTGTTCGTTCTTGCTAAAGATAATGCTTTAGGGAAGGAAGCAAATATTTTATACCCCAAATTCCATTGAGATCCCCTAACTATCTTTTTTTTAAAGATTTATTTATTTATTTGCAAGTCAGAATTACACAGAGAGAAGAGAGGCAGAGAGAGAGAGAGAGAGAGAGAGAGAGAGAGAGGGGGGTCTTCTATCTGATGGTTCACTGTCGCTCCCCCTCTTCGCGGAGGAACGACACAGGACCCTGCGCTGTTCTTTTGTCTGCTCGGCCCTTCCCCGGTTTGCTGCTGGTTCTTCCCCGGTTGGCTACCGTCCCTCCACCTCCGTGGAGGGGCGGGCCCCCCTGCCACTTTCCCCACTTCCGCGGGGGAGCGGCACACCGCCGGCCGGCTCTCTCGGGGGCTGCTCAGGTGTTCCTTCAGATAGATGTTCCTGGTGCATGTTGTCTCTCTCCTCCTTTATAGTCCTCTTCCACCAATCCCAACTCTGCTACCCACACGCCGAGTACGCTGCTCTCCTCCAATCAGGAGCAGGTCCTACAGTTTATTGGTTGAACTGGAGGCAGCTGTGTAGAAGCTGTTTACTCCTCTCCCAGCGCCATATTGTGGGAGAGCAGATGCATAGAATAAGTCTTAATTCCAGTAACAGTCTAGTCCGAATTGCTCCCCACAGTTCACTTCCCAGTTGGCCGCAATAGCAGGAGCCAGGAGCTTTTTCCAGGTCTCCCACGCGGGTGCAGGGGTCCAAGGACTTAGACCATCTTCTACTGCTTACCAAGACCATAGCAAGGAGCTGGATCGGAAGAGGAGCAGCCGGGATTAGAACCAGTGCCCATATGGGATGCCGGTGCTTCAGGCCAGGGCTTTAATCTGCTGTGCCACAGCGTGGGCCCCAGGATCCCCGGACTATCTATTAACCCATCTGACTCCTCACATTCCCTCCTCCGGGATGGAAGCCCTAGTATCTGTTAGTGGGAACTGAACAATGATTGCTCTGGCTGCTTCATGCTGAAAAGGGGCATCTTTGGAAAGGGGAGTCAAGACAGGGTTGCAGCAGGAGGCATCTTCTCAACAGGAGGTGGTTCTTCAGGGCTATGCAATGTAAGCTTGCAGAAACTGTTTCCATCTGATAATATACTTCTAATCATTTTCTCTCTCATTTTCCATGTATTTGGATTTGTGTTCTACATCAAAAGTATTTTCTACACAATATTTATCTGTTTATTTCAACTAGCATTTATTATTTTAAATTTTGATGTGATTTTTCTTTTTTATGCCATTTAAAGTATCTTGTTAATATGTCATGAATGCAAAATCATCTGTCTTCTCAGTAAATACATTAATTACTGATTTTATAAAATTTCACTTTACTTGCTATATTTTTTCATGTTCTGATTTCCTTGTTTCTGCTTGTTTTTTATTTTCATTTTCTTTGAAAGGCAGAGAGAAAGATATTTTCTGGGCTGGGTCAAGCCAAAATGGTGGCGGGGCAAAGTACTTGAACCATCACCTGTGGCATGCCAGGGTTGCCTTGGCAGGAAGCTGAAATCAGGAGTGGAGTCGGGATTTGAATGCAGACCTTCTGATACAGGATGTGGGCACCCCAAGCAGAATCTCAGCTGTTGTGCCAAATGCTCACCCCTGGATAGGTACTATTCTTATATTCCCTGTAATGTTTTAATGCACCTTTTTCCAAGAAATGAGGACTTAATTCTATTCATGGTCTTCTCTGGCCTTCAAACTTAGCCTGATGATAAATTTTAAAAGGGTTTATTTGTATTTAATGTTTTTTCTTCTTTTTTCTAGTATTTATTTGAGAGAGAGGGAGAAGGAAAGAGAGACAGAGCTCCCAAGCACTGTTTACTCCCTATTTTCCCATGAGAGATGGGATCAGCATCGCTATATGGGGCTACAAGCAAGGTCTACCACATGGGCGGCAAGGACTCAGTTACTCAAGGTAACACCACTGCCCTCCTAAGGTCTACACTGCTCTGCTTCCATTTCAAGAACACAGTTAGCCAAAAGCATGGTGTCTGTGGTTGATTAAAGACTATCAGAGATGAAAAATGATGGAATGTCTCCTGCCTTGTAATGCTTTGGCTTCAAAACATAAACTTCAAATTTAAGGAGGTAGGTAGGTGAATATTAATCACTATGGTTATTTTAAGTTTATATTTTTATATTCAAAGATTCATTTATTTGAAAGGCAAAGATAGAGAGAGAGAAGGAGAGAGGGAGAGAGAGAGAGAGAGAGAGAGAGGAGAGAGAGAGAGATCTTCCATTTGCTGGTTCATTCCCCCAGTGGCCACAATGCCTGGAGCTGGGCCGATGTGAAGCCAGGAGCCAGGAGCTTCTTCCCAGTATCCCTCGTGAGCTCAGGGGCCCAAGGATTTGGGTCAGCTTCTGCTGCAGGGAGGTGGAACAGAAGTGGAGCAGGAAGGACCTGAACCATCACCCGTATAGGGTGTTGATATTACAGGTGGAGGCTTAACCTTCTATGCCACAGTGCTGGCCCCTATTTTGAAGTTTAATAGCACTCTTTTATAAATTTGCATGGGTCACCTTTTACTAACACTGGAAACCAAGTGAAAGGAATTTTTATTAAATTTTATCCATTTTATTCAGCTGCAGCAGTTTGATACACAGTTCAATATTTTAGTTCAATATCATAACGTGTTTCCATAGATCAAATTAAGACTCATGGATTATAAAGAATTATAATTAAGTTGAAGACTGTCATTGATTGTTAGGTGCCTGGCTTGGTATATAGTTTTGAAAAAATGAAGTTGATTTGAAGGTGTTTCAGATGGCTTGATTTTTCTTTTTCCTGGAAAATGGCAATAGATTCTGACCACACATATCAAGTCGTGTAAAAGATTTATGTTTTATTATTTGGTGATGGCCCATGGTCATACATTAAAAAATGACATTAATATCTGTATAAATTTTCACAAGGCTTAATTTAACCTTGGGTTTATGAGAATAATTTGAATTACCAGAAAATAATCATGGAGCCGGCATTGTGGCGTAGCGGGTAAAGTCGCTGTCTGCAGTGCAGGCATCCCATATGTGGGCCGGTTCAAGTCCTGGCTGCTCCACTTCTGATTCAGCTCTCTGCTATGGCCTGGGAAAGCAGTAGAAGAAGGCCCAAGTCTTTGGGCCCCTGCATCTGCGTGGGAGACCTGGAGGAATCTCCTGGCTCCTGGCTTCAGATCGGCACAGCTCCAGCTATTGTAGCCATATGTGGAGTGAACCAGCAGAGAGAAGACCTCTCTGTCTCTCTCTGCCTCTGCCTCTCTAACTCTGCATTTCAAATAAATAAATAAATGAATCTTTTTTTTTTTAAGAAAATAATGACAATTCCTTCATGGTTTAAAGTGACATGGAAGAGTACAAGGTCAAACTCAAGGTTAAGGTTTTTTAAAATTACATAAATTCTCACATTTCAGAAATCCTCTTTTTTATCTCATATACTTACATATTAGCTTTTCAACTTATCAATTTCACATTAATAAAAGGTTATTAAAGGTCATGTACCTTTTTCATTAGTGCAATTTAACAAGATGCTGAATTCTTCAGATCCATTTTATAAAGTATTACTTTTCAAATAAAAGTAACAGAGCCATCATTTGAAGCTATAGACTACTGGCATAAAATATTTAGATGTATCTGTGCACTTTTAAAAAAATAATCAAATTTAGATATTTAGTCTTTGGATACAGAACAGGAAGAAGTTAAATGGCCGATGCAAGAATTGAACTAATGATTGCAATCTTGGACATGTCAAGCTCCAATTAAATGTGTGAAAGAAATATAGAGGAAGAGGATACCATGTTTCATGTTTGGAATGGTTAATCATTTGTGTTTAAAGTAATTATGAGTAATTTATCTTCAAGGTTTTGAATACAGTAGTTTGCTATAATCTGACCACATTGTTATAAACTTAAATTAGTTGCCTGGTGTCAACTGTATAGCTATCTAGATCAAATGCTGTAGTAACTGAATTTGTGCCCTGTAAACAGCAGATCTTAATTAATATGTGGGTCATTCCCACTGGAATATAATATATAACATCTGTATTTCTTAGCTTTTACTTTTTCTCTTCCTTTTCAGAGTGCTGAATCATCCAACATTTATGTTCTTTCCCATCTGTGTTATATTTTAGTGCCGCACCAGATTTCTTTTTTTACTTTGCCTTCCTAGTGTGGCTTCAAATGTTAGTTCCCCCCAGCATTACACTATGTCCTCTAGATTACCATCTTCTACTTCTGTAATGACTTCCTCTTTATTTTCATTACCCTTCATTCACAAGTGGCCACACTTTAGGTAAGGACCTCTTAAACATCAGAACTTAAATAAATTTAGATTTTAAAAATAGGTCATTGAATAACAATCTAGAAACTAAAAATGTTCCTAGTAAGCACTTTTCAAGCTGGAAGACCATCAGTTTGACACCATAGTGAGAGTGTTACTCATTTTATTAAAAAAATGTGAAATATTTTTGGATAAGGTTTGGGAAAGTGAGAGCAAATACAGAACAAACTTGTTTTCTGCACAGAAAAACTTGCATTGTGTATTTTAAAAACAGAATATTCATTGGTGCTGGAAGATTTCATGGAAATGTATTTAGGATTTTCAGGATATTGAGAAGACATATTTAGGCTTGAATGCTGTGACATTTCTGATTGTTCCATGCACGCATGAATGCTAATGTTATTTTTGAATCCATTTGCTTGCTCTGCTTCTACCTTCAATATTTTACCTTTCATATTTAGCTTTTCAGAAACATGCCTAGCAGAGTAGGATTGAGTTATGAGGATAAAAACAGGGGAATTCACTGAAAGTTTAAGTGTCAGATGTGTGGCTTTCAGTTGCATTCCTGCATCTTGATCCCAGAATGCCAACAACAGGTGCACAGCAGAGATGAGTGTTAGACCTGCACAATGAAAAAATCAGCCTTAACTTGAGAGCACCATTTAGTGAAGCACATCGTAGGATAAATCCTACTCAGTGACATCCAAACTAAGCATATCTAATCTGTAGTTTAGAGTCTTACTCTTAAATAGGAAGACTGAATCAAGAATGAACAGATGTTTAAGTAAAATCTCCAAGGTAAAAGTGATCAAACAGAGACAAGCATTTGGTGTGGTGGTTAAGACACTGCTTAAGATACCTGCATCCCAAGCACAGTGCCTGGTTTGAGTCCCAGCTCCTCTGCTTCCAATCCAGCTTCCTGCTAAAACGCACCCTGGGAGGTAGCAGGTGGTAGCTAAGAAGTTGAGTCCTTGCTACACAGGCAGGAGACCTGGGCTGACTTCTGCTCTCATGGCTTCCACCTGATCTAGGACTAGCAGTTGTGGGTATTTGGAATAAACCAGAAAATGGATAGTGCGCTCTCTCTCTCTCTCTCTTTTGTGTATACATTTCAAATAAAGTGAAAATAAATTTAAAAAATTACAAAAAGAGAAAAGATAATTTTCAAAGCAGGTCTAAATGAATTCCTATCATGAACTTTTTTTTTTTTTTTTTCCAAGCAGAGTGGACAGTGAGAGAGAGAGAGACAGAGAGAAAAGTCTTCCTTTGCCGTTGGTTCACCCTCCAATAGCCGCTGCGGCCGGCGCACTGCGCTGATCCGATGGCAGGAGCCAGGTGCTTCTCCTGGTCTCCCATGGGGTGCAGGGCCCAAGCACCTGGACCATCCTCCACTGCACTCCCTGGCCACAGCAGATAGCTGGCCTGGAAGAGGGGCAACCGGGACAGAATCCGGCGCTCCAACCGAGACTAGAACCCAGTGTGCTGGCGCCGCAGGCGGAGGATTAGCCTATTGAGCCACGGCGCCGGCCTCCTATCAGGAACTTTTATTTCCCCTTTGCTCTTATAAAAGATGCCCACTAAGTATGTGTATGTATGTGTGCATGTGTGTAAAGATTAGAATATAGAACTTGTTACAAGTGTTGCATATATTTTACATTAACATTCAGCAAAAGCTTAGATTTGAATCTTCTTATGATGTCAATTTCTACTTCTTGCAGAAATTTTTTCTTTCCTAGTGATTTTCATGCTCCAGCCCCATATCTACATGGCTTTGCTGTATACTCACACTGGAAGCAGGGAGAAGCCAGAAGATATGTATATGCCTTTGTGTCAAGTTAAATAAATTGATTTTTATAATAATCCTAGAAACTTGTGCTGTGGTTCAATTGGTTAAGTTCATTGACAATACTCATTCAAATCTGGGTTGTTTTGCTTCTGATCCACCTTCCTGCTAATGTGCCTGGGAAGTCACTTCATGGGCACTGTGCCCCAAAATTGGGAGACAAGGATGGAATTTTGGACTCCTGGCTATGTCCTGGTCTGTGTGTGTGTGTGTGTGTGTCCCCTTCTCTGTCACTCACCTTTCAAATAAATCTTTAAAAAAAACTCATGTTATGTGAGAATCACAAATAAACAGTCACTCAACCTTAATTGATACCGTTGTAATTGACAGCTTGCTAGTTCCAAGTACAATAGTTTTTTTTTTTTTTGACAGGCAAAGTGGACAGTGAGAGAGAGAGAGAAACAGAGAGAAAGGTCTTCCTTTTTGCCGTTGGTTCACCCTCCAACGGCCGCCGCGGCTGGCGCGCTGCAGCCAGCGCACCGCGCTGATCCGATGGCAGGAGCCAGGAGCCAGGTGCTTCTCCTGGTCTCCCATGGGGTGCAGGGCCCAAGCACTTGGGCCATCCTCCACTGCACTCCCGGGCCACAGCAGAGAGCTGGCCTGGAAGAGGGGCAACCAGGATAGAATCCGGCGCCCCGACCGGGACTAGAACCCGGTGTGCCGGCGCCGCAAGGCGGAGGATTAGCCTAGTGAGCCGCGGCGCCGGCCCCAAGTACAATAGTTTTAAGGAGGACGAGAGACTGGACAGCCTCTTTCTCCTCTACAATCGCAGAAGTCCCCCAGTGAATGACACATACATGCTCCTTTAATGCATAGAGCAGTCAAAGTTGGGAATTTGTGTCAGGTAGCTGTCATCTCTGGCTTTTCTTTCTTTTTCATTAAAAAGTAAATGTGCTGATTTTTCAACATTATACTATATGTCTATGAGATCCTGAAGAAATATAGAAAGGAGTACCGTAATTCGTTCTAGTCATGCAAGAGGGATATTATAAATAAACATTAATATATGAACTAAATAAAGACATTGAACTTTCTTGATTATAATGGATTATAATAGGTAAAAGAAAATTCAGGAAACAAGTTATTGAAAAAATTAAATTCCAATTTGACTTGTGCAATATTTCCTTTACCAAATTTTACAGTCTATTAATCAGTAATTAAATTGTTGGTAAATGTATAATTCTACAATAGTCATTAAACCAGTTATTTAAAAAGGGATCTATATTTTACATCTTGAAATATATCTATGGAAAGCACTTTAAGGCCTCATTGTTCTGTTTCTCTAGCTATTAAGCATTTTAACAAAATACATTTTTGCTACAATATTTACCTAAATTTAATCTTTATTATATTGCTTCTAAACTTTACATAACATTGCTCACCCCTATTTTTAGCTTTGTTTTTTTTCAGTTTGAGTAGGTTGTGAATACAAAAACGAGATTACTGGCAGACACAATGATTTTGTATGAATTATGGAAGGGGCTTCTTAAAATATTGCTCATTGTTACTACTTTCATTCTTAAGAAAGTGACACTCAGGGGACATTCATGGTGGTAAATATCAGAAACCAACAATGGTATATATAAATAAGAAAAGATACCACTCATTTTTTTTTTTTTTTGAGCTCAGACACTTTAATTCAAGCTTTCCTATCTATCAGCTACATGATACCAAACAAGTAATTTGACCCCTCTATGCATCATTGTCATTTGTGAAATGGATATAACACAACTTAGACAGTTGTGTTATTGTTGAAATACATCATAAATGAAAAACATTTAGGAATGATAGACACATAGGTTAGGTGCAAGATACAGCAGTCATCCCACTGATTACTACAGTTTGTAATGGGAATTTCATTGTCCTTATTTTTTCACGCAAGAGACTCACAATGATTCTTGTCAAAAAGATGCATAAGGGGCCCAAGACTGTGGCGCAGTTGACTAAGCTGCCTTCCGCAGCACCAGCATCCCATATGAGTGCGGGTTCAAGTCCCAGCTGATACACTTCCGATCCTGCTCCCTCTTAGTGCACCTGGGGAAGCAGTGGAAGATGGCCCAAGTGCTTGGACCCCGGCACTCACATCAGAGATCTGTGCACTTACTCCTCATGTAGGATCTTTGTCCTTAGTGTGCTGTACATTGAGATTTAATGCTATAACTAGTACTCAAACAGTATTTTTCACTTTATGTTTCTGTGTGGCAGCAAACTGTTGAAATCTTTACTTAATGTATGCTAAACTGATCTTCTGTATATAAAGAGAATAGAAAATGAATCTTGATGTGAATGGAAGGGGAGAGGGAGTGGATAAGGGGAGGGTTGCGGGTTGGAGGGATGTTATGGGGGGGAAGCCATTGTAATAAATATTCTGTACTTTGGAAATTTATATTCATTAAATAAAAGTTAAAAAAAAAAAAGAAAAAAAAAGAGATCTGGAACGAGCTCCTTGCTCCTGGCTTCAGCCTGTTCCAGTCCTGGGAGTTGTGGCCATTTGGGGAGTGAACCCGTGATTGGAAGATCTCTCTCACTGTCTCTGCCTCTCTCTTTGTTAACTCTGACTTTCAAATAAGTAAATAAATAATGTTTAAAAAATACTAAGCACATCCTCTGGTTCCGAGAATGTCTTTATATTACTATGCCCTTCTACAAATGCAAGCATTTAGAGCCAGGCAGGGAGAATCATCTGAATGGACTGGGGCAAAGTGACTTACCATTATCCATATCCCAGAATTAACCATTATATCAAGGCTGTTTGTTGGTTTTCCCTATGAACAAATATATTCTCAAGATACCTCCAGTTGAACATTCATTTGTCACAAGGTGAACTAGTCTCTAGCATTAGGATGTCACAGAGTAGGCTAAGAAGTACTATACAATGTACCATACACTGGGGTCCAATTCAATTATTCCAATATAGTCCAATACATATATTCCAATATATTCCACATATTAGCAAAAAACTACATGATTTCAGAGACAGGGCAGGGGACCTGATGGTGCACAAGAAAGGCATAGAAGACAAGGTGAAGTTGGTATTCTGTCAAGAAGTGTGGGAGGCCCTTACCAGAGGGCACTGGTTTCTTGAGTTGCCAGGGCTTCAACCCTGGCTCAAATTTATGATAGTGTATCTTGGGTATCTAGTTGCAGTTCATCCTTTCTATTGACCTTCTTCCTTGTCATGTTTCTACTTCCTCCCAGCTGCCAAACTTGACCTCTTCACTCTGAAAACCAAATATGGTTCATGATACATGTCTCTCAAATTTCAGGCCTATCCTTGTGTCCTGCTCTGTCTCATGAATGAGCATCTCACCTCTGATCAGTCTTTAGCCATGAGTTATCTACTGACTGGGCCAGATGTTCTTCAGAAAATGGATCTGGATCTATTCTAAGAGCAGTGTGGGACCCAATATTTACTGCAGAGAACAGAGTGGTCTCTGTTATTAGAGAACGAGTTTTGGGGTCATAAATGGTAAGTATAAAGGTTTCCTGTATTTTAAAAAAAGGCAAAAAAGGCTCTTTCTGGTCCCAAGCCCCAGGTCTCATCCTCAGTAGTCTATAAAGGTACCTTAATCCCATTTATTCTATGTAACAGTCTCTCAGAGGAGCTGCAAGTCCCATTTGAAAGCTGCTTTATATCCCTAATCTGGCTTGCCCAGAGCTGTGGAGCCTTCCAATCAAATCTGGTCCTGTCTCCAGGCCCAGGGTAGGAGTCTCCCTTGGTCCCAAGTCCATGGCAACCACCCTCTTGATGCTTAGCTCTGACTGCCACAGACTTCAGGGTTCTATCTTTCTCAGGAGAGACAGATGTCTGAAAGATATAAATAAAATCCCTAAATTATCACTATGTTCAAATGAAATCTGAGCTTTTATAACTATAATGATAAATCAAAGCTTCTGGAAACTTAAAAAGCAAGATATCTATTTGTACAGTTACAGTTATTTATATCCAATATTCAGAGCTATAGATAAAGTGTTACATGTATAATGAAACAAGGGTATTTAAGAGATTTAGAAATCATATCTGAATATACCTCCAAGATTTTGATGATACATATCATGAATGAAGACTAAAAAAGATTCTGTACTGCAAAAGAAACACTCAGCAAAGTGAACAGGCAACCAACAGAATGGGAGAAATTATTTGCAAACTATACAACTGATAAAGAAAAAAAATAATTAATAGCCAGAACATACAATAATCAAGAAGCTCAACAGCAACAAAACAAATTACCCAGTTGAGAAATGGGCAAAGGACTTAAACAGACATTTTTCAAAAGAGGAAATCCAAATGGCCAACAGACACATGAAAAAAATGGTTAGGATCACTAGTCATCAGGGAAATGCAAATCAAAAACACAATGAGCTTTCACCTCACTCCCTTTAGAATGGCTTTCATACAGAAATAAACAAACAAGGATGTGGGGAAAAAGGTATCCTAATCCACTGTTGGTGGGAATATAAACTGGTAAAGCCACTATGGAAGACAGGATGGAGATATCTCAGAAATCTGAATATAGACTTACCACATGATCCAGCCATCCCACTCCTGGGAATTTACCCAAGGGAAATGAAATCAGCATATGAAAGAGTTATCTGTAAGCCCCATGTTTATTGCAGCTCAATTCACAATAGCTAAGAATTGGAATCAACCTAAATGCCCTTCAACTGAAGACTGGATAAAGAAATTATGGGATATGTACACCATGGAACACTACATAGTGTGTTAAAAAAAGGAATTCTGGTCAATTTCAACAAGACAGATCAAACTGGAAAACATCATACTTAGTGAAATAAGCCAGTCCCAAAGGGCCAAATGTCATATGTTCTCCCTGACCTGTGATAACTAATACAGAAACTAAAAGGCAGTTTGTAGAAGTGAAATTGACACTTTGAGAAGCAATGACTTTGAACAGACCTTGTCTTGACTGTTGTGGAAGTTTTTTTTCCTCATACTATTTGTTGAACTTTTAATTAGAGTTAATCATTTGTGTATAAAGTTAATTGAAAAATAGATCTTGGTAAAAAAATAAGAGAGGGAGTAAGAGGATTGGCAGTGTGGATGGGAGGGTGGGCATGGTGGGAGGAATCACCATGTTTCTAAAGTTGTAATTATGTTATGTATGAAGTGTGTAACTGTAAAGTGGTAGGGCTCTTCACACATTCTTATGGACTTGCTGCTAAGGGTATAGTTTAAAACTTGCCATGGGACCCCAAATCCCCTTAAGCCATGTGGTAAAAAATAGAATTTTAAGTGTTAAAGTGATCATATAAGTAACATCAAGTGCCTGGTAATAATAATAATAGATAGAGTTAAACGGGAATGAATTCTCCAACATGAGAAGCAGTCCATACAGCAGACTCATAAAAATGACAATCACTTTAAGTAGCACTCTGAACTCAGAATCAGCCCTTAAGGCATTCTGGTGTGGCTGAGAAGCCCATGACAGCATTTCAGGCATGCAAAGCCAAGACACTGTGGCAAAAAATGTCCTACATGAAGGACCTTGTTGGGTGAGACCCCAGTGGAAAGAAGTGGTCATCAAAAAAGGGAAATGCAAATATATATATATATATATATATATATATATATATATATAATTTTCTCTGAAGACAGGAAAGAACTTCCACTTTGCTTATGGCCTTGTTTAAATACGGAAGGAGTCTCTGGATTCAAAAGGCTTCCATAGCCTAAGCAGCTCATGTCAAGAGCCTCAGGTGATCACTGATGCCATGCATAAGAGTGTTGTTAAATTAACAACAGGAAGCCGGCGCCACGGCTCACTAGGCTAATCCTCTGCCTTGTGGCGCTGCCGGCACACTGGGTTCTAGTCCCAGTCGGGGCGCCGGATTCTGTCCTGGTTGCCCCTCTTCCAGGCCAGCTCTCGGCTGTGGCCAGGGAGCGCAGTGGAGGATGGCCCAAGTCCTTGGGCCCTCCACCCCGTAGGAGACCAGGATAAGTACCTGGCTCCTGCCATCGGATAGGCGCGGTGCGCCAGCCGCAGTGCACCAGCCGCAGCGGCCATTGGAGGGTGAACCAACGGCAAAGGAAGACCTTTCTCTCTGTCTCTCTCTCTCACTGTCCACTCTGCCTGTCAAAAAAAAAAATCTATAAAAAAAATTAACAACAGGAGTCACTGTGCATTAACTTCCCATGAAGGACCTCTGTCCTCAAAGATTTGGATTATGAGAGTTAACAATAAAACTTCTCAAAAATTCACTTAATTTTAGTATATTAAGTGGAGGATATTCTTATGTCTCATAAGTTACAGTTATCCTAAGGTCTCTTTGAAGTTAATTTTCTCAAAAAAAAGTAACGCTTTAAAAAAAGTAGTGAAATTAGCTTCTAGATGTAATGACTTTGAACAGTCCTTGTGTCAAATGTTGAGGAACATTTTTTTCATACAATTTGTTGAACTCTTTACTTAGTAGAGTTAATATTCTGTGTATAAAGTTAATTCAAAATAGATCTTAGTTAAAAATAAGACTGGGAATAGGAGAGAAAGGAGGAAGAAGGGTGGGAGTGTGGGTAGGAGGGTAGGTATGGTGGCAAGAATCACTATGTTCCTATGAAATGTATGAAGTTTGTATTCCTTAAATAAAAGGTTTCTTTGGGAAAAAATAAAATAAAATGTAATCTATGTCAATGGGAACATGGACTTCAGTATGTTGAAGTATTTGTGAAGAGGAAGAAATTAGAGATACGTTCCCAACACTATTGTTTCAGTGCAACGAAAACCATTGGTATTAAAGAACTTCCAAAGCTAAGGCAAATTTACTATCCTGGGATTTGAATGTTAAGAGAAGTTGAGAGAGAGGAGAAAGCAGTAGTGGTGAAGTTTTATCTTGGAAATTTTATCGTACAGCAATATTCTGAGGCTTGTTGATAATGAAAATGCAGAACTGTGAGATCATCTGAATTCCTCACACTCTACCACCATTAGTTCTTCACGCCATCCCTCACTTACTACCTACATGTTCTAACTGACTTTTCCCTCATTAACTTCATCTATTTATCAAGAATTCCAATGAACTTTTTGGTATAAGTAAATATATGAAATACTTCTCTTTGTAGCAAGATGTACTTAGAGTGGCATGCACCTTGTTTGGATGTATAGATTACCAAAACATCCAGTAGCACTTTTGGGACATGTTTCTTAAGATTTCACACAAAAAACACTTTCAAGATAACTTCTTTATAAGCCTAAAGGAAGTACAGTAACAGACATGAATTTGATACTATTCCAGCAAAGAAAAATGTTATTAATAAAACCAGTAAGGGTTGACATAAACTTCAGCTTCTCATGATCTAGAAAATACAACTTGAACAAAGAATACTGTTATATTGTTAGATACACAAAAGATTAGATGAAAAGATTTCCTATAAATTTGTTTAATAGCAGACTCATCTCTGGAGATGTTTGTAACAACATCATTTTTGGATTGGAAAAGCATCTGTGTCTGGTTTTTTATGAATTCTTTCATGCTGAGTACCATGCACAGAACACGAAGAAACTCATCAAATTCCTCCATAGTTAAAGAAATCTGTGGAGGAAATTCAATGATTTTGTAAGATTACTGAGAGCTGCACATAATCTTGGATGTATGCAAGTTGTTATTTATGGTTTATTCTTCTGTTTCAGCCCCAAAAGGAGTCATAGCTCTCTGTATACATTTTCAGGTATCATTTTCTGCAACTGTGGCGTTTTATTTGATTATTATTTTTAGCAGTCATTATTTTAATGGAATTTATTCATAGATTCTTAGGTCACAGAAAATGTATAATTACTATAACACAATCCTCATCAATTTTTACATTAATGCAATATTATAAAAATAGAATAGATTCATTGTATTTCCTGGATATAATTCAAAGAATATTCTAAGAATAATGAAATTTCCCACCCTCCTTCTCTTCTTCCTTCCTGCTCTTTCTCTTTTTCTCCCTCCCTCCTTCCCTTCCTTCTTTCCTCAGTTTTTGACATAACATATTATTAATTTACACTATAGTTACGGTCTTAAGACTACTAAATAAAGACTTCAACAAGTAAAATTTACAGGACCACAGTTCAGGGAGAGTATAGGCAAGGTCTGTAAGAAGAAAGGACCTCCAAAATGGTATATCCTACATCCAAGAGAATTTTTTTTTCTGCTTGGAAAAAGTTTTTCCCCTTGTTTTTGTAAAATTTAAATTCTAGCTTTTGAATGATTGAAAGGGTAATAAAGTCATGAATGGATAACTTTGCTTCATGTACCATGATGTTCCTCTGTATTTCTGGCCACCACAATCACCTAGTGTTAGTGGACATTAAGATGGACAGCAACAAATAGGACAGAAAAGAATGCACACAAAGATGGAGAACAAGGACACATGGTCATGCTTTTGAAATCACCAGAGCATCAGCAAGCCTGGAGCCAAAAATGTCACTGTAGGAATTTCAAGATTCTGGCCTCAGAAGAAATCATGCTCCATTTTTCCCCATAGAGACTGGTTCTTAGAAATGTGTGTGCTAAGATGAACTTATCACAAACCTTTCCTAAACTCTAACTCCTATTATAAATATAGTAAAGACCATCATCACTGAAAAGCAGAGGAATTAAAAGCAAAAGCTTAGGAATCAGCAGATCACAGTTCAAATAATAGTTCTGCTACCTTTCATTGTGACTTTAAAAGGTTATAAGATGAATAAGAATCAGAAAAACAACAATATCTACTACAGCATTTACAAAGGTTATATGAGAATACAAATCTCTAAAATTAAAATTATACTATACTTGTGCCCACACAACTGGTTTATTTCATGTATCACACTATTCTTATGGTTTATCTATGTTCTATGTCAGGATTTCCTTCTTTGTTAAAGTCAAATACAACTCCATTTTTACACATAGACTACATTTTCTGTACCCATCCATTCACTGAGTAGCATTTAGGGTTGGTTCTGTCTCTTAACTTAACTTAAATTATGATTAATGCTTTAATATCTAATGTAGTCAAGGGTGCAGATGTTTGGTCTAGTAATTAAAATTTCCACATGCTTGGGGCTATTGTTGTGAGACAGTGGATTAAGCCACTGCTTGTGACACTGGCATCCCATTCTGGATGCCAGTTCAAAGCCTGCTTGTTCTACTTCCAATCCTGTTCTCTGCTAATGTGCCTGGGACAGCAGCAGATAATGGCCCAAGTACTTGAGTCCCTGCCAACCATGTGGGGAATCTTGATGGAGTTCTGGGCTTCTAGCTTCTGGCCATTTTGGGTATGAACTGGCTGATGGGAGGTCTCTGTCACTCTCTGTCTCTTCCTATCTCAGTTACACTTCTTTTCAAATAAATAAATAAAGTCCACATCTATATCTCAGTACCTGCTTTTGAGTTCCAGCACCACTCTCCATTCCAGGTTCCTGCTAATACACATTGCTGGAGGCAGCAGGCATGGCTCAAGTACCTGGCTCCCTGCCACCCACAAGGGAAACATGGATTGAGTTTCCCATTCCTGGCTTTGGCTTAACGTAGTCCTAGCTGTTATGAGTGAATGCATGGATGACAGATTTCTCTGTGTGTGTGTCTCAAATAAATAAAAAAAATCAAACTGGAAAATTTAAGAAGCCAGATTTCATGTTACATGTTTTCATAACAACATAGGTTTCTTTACACATCAATTCCATACTCACATCAGTTACATAATTATTGATCTTAAGGTATTCCTGCTTTTCTGTGAATTTACAATTTATTTTCCGTTTAAAATTTATATAAAGAGAAAAGATTTCATGTATTTCATATATACAATTTTAAGCCCATAATGACACTTCTCATCTTCTCTCCTTCCCTCATTCCTTTCTTTCCCTTGTAATTTAAAATGTACATCTGTCCTTCCTTATGAATTTTGGCCAAAATCCAGCATGAGTTACCTTGATCAGATGATCAGCAAGGAAATCTGCAACTAAGTGGTCAAGATAAAAACATGGAGATTTGATTGCAAAAGGAGGTTGAGAAGCTGACTCATGAGGCAGCCAAGAACTCTTGGCATGGAAGACCTCAGACAAGGTGCAGACACTTGGGAAATTTAGATTTATTAAATAAAAGTTAAAAAAAAAAAGTGTGGCACTGGCCTTCCAAGTGCAACCTGCAGAATTACCTGTCTGGGGATGGTGGTGGAGAAGTACATCAGAGAGGGGGAAAGATGCTAAACCACATTTCTTTTTCTTTGAGACCTGCCTGAATGTATGAACACAGTCTTGTATTTCAGTGAGAAATGTTTTCACATATTGGTGTATAGTCTGTAGTTTGCCAAAGCCTTTTATCATTTTAACAAATTGACACACAATAAATCCACATAGAAAGTATAGTGTAATTTGAGATGCATATACAATGTAATAATCAACATTTTAACTTCCTTAAACATCCTGTGTGAGAAGCTTTGAAGTCTTTTCTAGTTCTTTAAAAAATAAAATCAGTTGATATAACCAGAATCACTCTACTGCCCTCTAGAACACTAGTTCTTACTTCTCCAACCTAATGTATTTTGGTGTCCATTAGTAATCTCCTTTTAAACTTCCTCCCTCTCCACTTCCAGCCTACAGGGACTGGTATTCTGCTATTTCTAAGAAATCAACTTATAGCCTCATGTTCTCAAAAAACTGAGAACATGAACTATTTGTCTTTCTGCTCTTGGTTTATTTTACTTAACATAATGTCCTCTAGTTTATCAACGTTGCTACACATGACAGGGTTTAATTTTTTTATGGGTGAAAACTACTGCATATTGTCTCTAGGTATGCCACTAATTTTATTCATTCATCTGTTAATGGACACCACAGTTGTTTCCATATCTTGACTATTGTGGAAAGTGCTACAGTAAACATGGGAGTGCAAGTATCTCTGATATGTTGATTTTGTTTACTTTGGAAATATCCCAGTAGTGGGATAGCTGTTCCCTATGGGAGAACTATTTTACCTGAGACACTTTGATATTGTTTTCCACAATGACTATACTAATTTATATCACCGTCAACTTTGTCCAATAGTTCTCCTTTAGCCAAACCCTTTTGTTATTTTCTGCTTTTTTGTTTTTTTTTTTCTAACTGGGGTGAGAAAATATTATGGCTTTGATATTCTTTTTTTATGATGAGCAATATTGAGCACTTTTTCCATATACTTGTCCATTTGAAGAAGATATCTTCTTTTGATCACTTTCCCATTTTTTAAAAAAGATATATTTATTTATTTATTTGAAAGGCAAAGTTACAGAGTAGAAACAGACAGGGAGAGATTTCCTACACCTTTTGTTTCACTCTCCAAACGGCTTCAACAGCCAGGGCTAAGCCAAGCCAAAGCCAGGAACCTAGAATTCCATCTTGGTTTCCACATGGATGACCAGGGCCCAAGTACTTGAGCCTTCTGCTGTTCTCACATGCCATTAGCAAGGAGCTAGACTGGAAGCAGAGCAGCCAGGACTTGAACTGGCACTAATACGGGATGGTGGTGTTGCCAACAGCAGCTTTACCCGTTGTGCACAGGGCTGATCCCTTTTTGCCCAGTTTTAATCAGGTTATTTTTTGCTGTTGAGTTTCTTAAATTTATTATGTGTTCTGAGTATTAATCCAATGATAAACTGGAGGAGGAAAAGCTGAAAGTCTTTCCTTTAAAATCGGAACAAGACAAGGATGTTTACTTTTTCATGTTATTCACCAGAGTACTGAGGGGTGAGCTGGAACAACGAGACAAGAGAAAAAATAAAGGGAGTCCAAAAAGTGAAGGCAGATGTAAAATATTTATATTTGCAGATGATACGATTTTATGTTAGACAAAGTTAAATACTGCAACAAAAATCTGTAAGAATTGTGAAATCAATTCATTAAAGTAGCAGGACATAAAATCAACATACAAAGCACTTCTATTTACAATAGCTACAAAAAAATTCCCAAGAATAAGTTTAACCAAAGAAATGAATGCAAATCCTTACTTTTTTTTTACATAGGCCAATTTGAACGATGACAGAAACTAATAGTGCATAACGCTAAACAATTCATAAAAAGGTAGCAAAGTTTACAATAAAACAACTTATACCCTGAACCTTCAACATAACATGAAATGTCAAATTCTCTCTTGTGGCTCACATTTCCTTTAAAATACTGTTGTTTTACATCTCTCTAAACAGAGTATTTTAAAAAGATCCTTGATATTTCTGGTGCAAGTAGTCTGCCAGAATTTATGGGATCAGTCCCACCCAGCATTGTCAACTCCTTCTAGGTGTCCCCTTTTCTTCAATAACTGGTTTTCAAATATTTAACTCCAAAAAGGTGTAACCATGATTATCCCCCATTCACAGTAGTTGAATGAGGTGTGGGGGAGCCACTCAGGAAAAGAACACATAAGAGAATCAGGTCACATGTATCTGTCTCATTAGGATCAAAGCCACACCTCTTGGAGGCCAATTCCTATTTTTATGGACCTTCAAACTGACAGTGCATTCCCTATTTTAAAAGAGAAACAACCTACCTTTTAAAACATTTTGCTCTCAAATAGCTGAATACTTTTAAACAAAAGCTATAAATAATCTATCCAATGAAATGCCTTCTGAAAACAAATTTCACTTCTGTCCGCTCTCCCCTACACACTGGGAGGAGGACTGTCATTTTAAAAGGGACAGTGACACTCTCAAGGAAGAGTTACATCCATGGCATTTAAGTTGTCTCTCACTTTTAGGGTCGATACACATTTATAGTGACAAATTTCCCAAAATTACTTTAGAAGATATGTAAGACAAAAATCAGTGAACAGAAGGGGCCAGCGCTGTGGAGCAGCGGGCTAACACCCTGGCCTGAAGCACCAGCATCCCAAATGGGTGCCAGTTCGAGACCTGGCTGCTCCTCTTCCCATCCAGCTCTCTGCTATGGCCTGGGATAGTAGTAGAAGATGGTCCAAGTCCTTGGGCCCCTGCACCCAAGGGGGAGACCCGGAGGAAGCTCCTGACTCCTGGCTTCAGATCGGTGCAGCTCTGGCCATTGCAGCCATCTGGGGAGTGAACCAGCGGAGGGAAGAACTCTCTCTCTGTCTCTACCTCTCTCTGTAACTCTGTCTTTCAAATAAATAAAATAAATCTTTAAAAATGTCAGCGACAGAAACATATATTTTCACCAAAATCTGATAAAGTATGTAAAAATCCAAGGAAATAATGGAGGAAAATATCTTTAACATAAAGAATTCTAATAATCTCTAAGAGCAATATTTCAGTGGGATAAAATGCAGAAGATTTGTACCAATGCCAATTCAAAAGAGATATGAAATGTAATAAATACACACTTAAGAATTTAGCTACATCATTTTTTAACCAAATCAAACTAAAACAAAGTGTTTTTTTGTTCTTGCAACCTGTTGAGTATCCAAGGTTGGAAAGGGTTTTGGCAGGGATATTCTTCCATATCCTCCTGACAGGTCATCAGCTGGTGTCTGCTTTATGGAGTGTGCATTAACAACCTAAATAACAGCCTCAGAGATAGGAACTTTGTGGTGGAATTTTTTTCTTCTAATAATCTGCTCTAAAACATGATTTGACAGTAGGAGCTCAGAACCTGGACTCTGAAGTTAGCCAGTCGTACATTTGAGTCTCCTGTCAGTCATCCATTTACTGGCCCTGTGAACCCAACCAGGTTATTGGACACCCTATCATTGAACTCATTCACATCTAGACTTCCTCAGTCATACCCGAGTCAGTGTAAAGAAGAGAAGCTACCCAATAACATCATCAAAGTCAGCTTCAAAAATACATGTAAAACCAGTAGTAGCTTACTATCTGGCATGTGATAAATACTTTGGAAACTTTGGGCCATCATTAATTATTGTTACAAGGGAAAAACTACGGAGATGCTTCAACAGTGAAATGTGAGTAACAGCCAGGAACCAGTCAGAACGATTCTAAGGGAGTACCATCTTGAGAGTGAATGTTAATTGCTCCCCCAATAACAATTCTCCCTTTGCTCTACACTAACAAAATATTTACCTGGGCACCTCAGCCTCCAGATTAAACACCCAAAATATTCCCTGTGGACATATGAATAAGTGATGACAAAATAGAGCACACTGCACCTCTGAAGGGAATATGCAGGCCCTGCCGTTTCCCCATTTCCCGTCTCGTTCAACAGAACCTGACATGGTTGTGAGCCATTCAGGACATGGGAAAGAGGATAATCCTCTAGAGATAGTGGACCAAGATAAAAGGACCTCGGGTTTCAACACCGCGCTTGCCAACCATCTCCATTACCTTAGGAGGAGCCAGGCACATCAGTCTGGACTGACAAGAAAACAGAAAGAATTTATTTCTTGTTTGAATCACACAGTCATTTGGGGTTTCTGCAACATGCAATCAAGCTGTATTCCCAATAATACTGTAACTAAAAATGAGGATGATCAATGACAAGATAAATGGGTCACTATACTTTAAATTCCAAAACAAATCACCAATCCTCTGCACTGAGCAGTCTTTATTTTAAAAAATATATACTTTTCTCTCTCTCCTCATCCCTCTATTTGTCTCTTTCTCGATTCCTATCCTCCTCACTTTCTCCTCTGTGTGTGTGTGTGTGTGTGTCCTTAGAAAGTGTAAAAAGGGGCCTGCATTGTAGTGTAATGGGTTAAGCCACCATCTTCAACACCAGCATCCCATTTGGTAGCTGGTTTGAGTCCCGGCTGCTCTACTTCCAATCCAGTTCCCTGCTAACGCTCCAGGGAAAGCAGTGGAAGATGACTGAAGTGCTTGGGTCCCTACACCCACGTGGGAGATCCAGATGAAGCTCCTGGTTTCAGGCTTTGACCTGGTCCAGTCCTGGCCCTTGTGGCCATTTGGTGAGTGAACCACCAGCTGGAAGATGTCTCTCTCTCTCTCTCTCTCTCTCTCTCTCCCTCTCTCTCTATCTCCCCCCCCCTCTCTCCAATCATACCTTTCTTTTTCTTTTTTTTTTTTTTTTAGATTTATTTATTTGAAAGTCAGAGTTACACAGAGAGAGAAGGAGAGGCAGAGAGAGAGAGAGAGAGGTCTTCCATCCTCTGGTTCACTCCCCAGATGGCAGCAATGGCCGGAGCTGAGCTGATCCGAAGCCAGGAGCCAGGAGGTTCTTCCGGGTCTCCCACAAAGGGGCAAGGGCCCAAAGACTTGGGCCATATTCTGCTGCTTTCCCAGGCCATAGCAGAGAGCTGTATTGGAAGTGGAGCAGCCGGGTCCTGAACTGGCGCCCATATGGGATGCCAGTGCTTCAGGCCAGGGCTTTAACCCACTGCGCCATAGCGGTGGCCCCCAACCTTACCTTTCAAATAACTAAAATAAATATTAAAAAAAGAAAATGTGAAAAAGGCAAACTAATGAGTTAAAAATATCTGGTGGAATGGGGGATGAAATTTATTTTTATATATTTTATTTAATTTCTAAATATTTGCAATACTTCTATTTCATTTTGTAATTACAACATATTTTTTATTTTTTTTTAAAAGGGAGCCCACCACCATGAAGAAATCACATTTTCTTAAGTCTTGAATTACCATTATCTTTATCTTGGATTAAGAGTCACTGCATAGCAGATATGTACACACACAAATTATGTATCTATGAGATGCCTGCAGAACTCTAGGAGATACCAGGCAAAATGACTTTGTTCTTTACATGATGAAATAAGAAATCCAAATTTGACTTGTGGAATAATCATGTTAAACAGTATTGTTGCGCATATATATATATATATATATAATTTCAGTGTATTTGATTATGGAGACAAAAATTACATATTCTATGAAGTCTGACGTCTGAAATCACCAGAATTCTGTGTGTCTTCATTTTACCAGGCAGGCACTGAGAAGGTGGTCTGGCTTCTATTTGCAGCCATTAACTGTGCCAGTTCTGGCAGAAATGAAGAGGTCTAGAGGGAGAAGTTTCAATTCTTTTCTCAGCGACATCAAATGCCACAATAGAAGAAAAGCAGAATCCAAATGTTTTGTAAGAGGAAAGACTTTGACCAAATAATCTCATGTGTACCCAGGTTGTCTTTTATTGGAGAAGAAAAGAAAAACATAATATTTACATCTTGACACAGAAAACATGTTATGTAAGAATTCTTTGAACTGTTACCTCCAGGAACAATTCAGCTAAAAATGAGAAAATTACAGTTTCAAACAATAAAACATATGCTGTGGAGCACAAAAAACAATCTGTATACATTCTGTAAGGCTAGTTGCTGTATGGATGTCAATGAAAATGTAACAGACAATTTAATAACAACATTCTCTATTTAAAATAACAAATCTGCATTGAGGATACCAAGTACCAATGGTAGCAGCAAAGCTGAAGGATGTTGGCTGGTGGGGTGGCAAGAAGGTTGCTGGTGTTGGAAATACATCACTTGTGTGCTATAGTGCAGCACTCAAAAATCCATTTCGCTCTTAGACAACTGGAGAAAAATAATTTTAAAGTATTTTACTAGTGAACAAGTCGAAGAAAGCAAAAACACGACCAAGGGAAAGATTAATGCAAAGACCAGATAGTGCATAAAGGAAAATCTAGAGAGTGTGTAAAATAATTAGGAATCATAAATATGAAATAATACAGCAAGATAAAGGATATTGAAAAGAATCACATACTAAGCCCAAATTGACTCTGCGATGTTTTCAAGGGCCATTCAGTACAAAATTATATAGAATAAATAAAGGGATAGTGAAAGACACCAAAGAAGCTGTGATATCAGACAGAATACGAGTCAAACAAAATGTAACTAGAAAAGAAAAAGATGGATATTTTATTTATAAGTTCACTCAACAAATACTTGTTTATATTGTTTAGTTTAGTACTCTGTATCAGGCATTGTGTTGAGGACTGGGACTAACGCACAAACTCTCACAGGGCTCCTGTTCTGGTGAGGAGAGACAGAGAATAAAATACTTTGGGAAAATATACAAGGGATAAGAATGAGGGAGGAAAATAAAGAGACATGGGTAGAGAGCATTTGTGAGAGGAAGATGGGTACCATTTATGTATTTGTACAAATGGGTGTCCAGTGAAGGTCTCAAGAAAAAGTAATGCTGATCAAAGAAGAAAGGAGGTGAGGAGTCAATCCTAAAGAATCACACGCGTGAGGCATCTCATCCAGGGGGAACAGAAAGACAAAGACCTCATGAGGAATTGTCTGGGGGACTCAGGAGCAGCCAGGAGTCCAAGAAACCAAAACAGACATGCGAGGGAAAGGCCACAGAGCCAGGAGTCATACAAGCGAGCCTGATCATCCAGGACTTGATGAAAACTGTAGAGATTTTGGCTTTTATTCTGAGTGAAACAGGAAATTGGAGAGTGACATGGTCTGATTTGCCTTAGAACAAACTCACCGTGGCTGATTTGTGCAGCAAGGCAGGGAGACCAGACAGGAAGTTAGTGTAATAATTCAAGTATGGGACAGGTGTTGGAAGTATATGGAGATCATGAGAACACAAACCATTGAAGTCTGCTAATAGAATCAACACAGACAACTGAGTACCCTGTCATTTCCTAAGATAGTCGAAGTTGGGAGTCAGGATTGGTGGAAGACCAGGAGATGAATTTTGGATGTGTCAAGCTTGAGAAGTGCATTAAATATCTAGATGGGTGCTGGACATGTAACTCTGGACCGCCTTTCAGAGTTCCAGTCTAAAGACATACATTTGGGAGTCATCTGTAAAGAGATTACAGCAATGAGAGAGTCGTGCAAGTGTGCAGGCAGAAAACAGAAGTGGCCCAAGAAATGAGCTTTGGGGACTCCACTGTTCGGAAGATAGAAAGATGGAATGGGATACCCAAAGAGAACTGCGAGGCCAGTGAAACAGTAGGAAAAGCAGGCAAGGGAGGATGCGTTCTGAAAGTCAAGACAATAACGCAGCCCCAGCACAATACAGTGATGCACATCAAAAGCTACCTGCAGTCAATCAAATGAAGACCGAGAACATGGAGCATAGCAACACCAAGGCACAGGGGAGATTGATAAGGGAAGTTTTCCTATGGTGGAAGCAGAATTCTGTTTAGAGTGGGTTCAGGAGGAAAGAGCTGGAAAACAAGTGGAGATGGTGAGGACAGAAACCTCCTTCCAAACTTTAAGCAGGAGAGAAATGTGTCAGACCTCAAAAGACAAATATACTTTTAATTCTATAAATAACAGCCTGTGAAGGAGCAACCACTATTGTATCCACATTGGCTGATTAGCTTATATTATCATATGTTAGCTTAATAATGTGAGAGAAAACACCAAGGCTTTAATTATGAATGAACATAATGCCTCAAAGAAAACAGAATTTTGTACTAAAGATGTGGCTGCTGGGGCTGAGCAAGCACACAAACTCTTGCTTCAGGATGGCAGGGAGTTCTTCCAAAGGAACCCATAGTGCTGTTGGTCATGTCCCTTGAGTTTCAGTCTCCCCTTCTGCTTGTGCACCGATTATTTCTTATCAAAAACTTATAAAGGTCTAGTAAACTTTCTCCAAAACATATACTACACATAATTTTACTACCAATATTGCCTCCAAAAACCATCGCTCAATCAGCTAAATTTCGTTTGACTCAGTATTAATTTTTGTAAAAAAAATTAAAGCCTTTAAAAAATCAAAAATGAAAATATCTATCCTTTAAGAATGAATAGTACATCAACCCAATCCCTCTCTGAGTGCATAATTTTAAAATTTCAATCATCTAATTTGTTCTCTATATAGTTGGGTTTTAAAACCTGATTTCCCTAAATTGAGATCCATGTGAACTTTAATCACTGCTGATAGCTATTTGCCAATTCTTTTTTTTTTTTTTAAGAATTATTTTATTTATTTGAAAGACAGAGTTACATAGAGAGGTAGAGCCAGAGAGAGAGAGATCTTCCATTTCACTGGTTCATTCCCCCAAATGACCTCAATGGACAGAGCTGAGCTGATCTGAAGCCAGGAGCCAGGAGCTTCTCCAGGTCTCACGCAGGTGCAGGGGCCCAAGGACTTGGGCCATCTTCTACTGCTTTCCCAGGCCATAGCAGAGAGCTGGATGGGAAGAGGAGCAGCCAGGAATTGAACCGAGCTTTAATCCACTACACCACAGCGCCAGCCCGATTTTTGCCAGTTCTTTATTAGATCAAATATGGCTGCTTTTAGCTATTATACAGTAAAATAATAGTTATTAAACTTTTAATTAATTAGTTAATATCCTGTCAAGCATCAATATTTCAACAAGCAGTCTATTTTCCAGCATCTCTTAATTAGACATCTGAGTGTTATAATTATTCTCCTCGTACATATTATTTTCTCTTAATTTATATTTCTTAAATTATAGTGACTACATTCTGTCCTGTGTATATTAAAACAAACATTTCAACATAATTTAAAAATACTCTGTTATTCAACATTAATCCAATTCACACTAAACTAGAAAGAATGACTATTTTTTCAGGGTAAGTGATTCTGTATTTTAGAGGATCATTTGATTCTAATCAGAACAAACTTTTCGGAATTGCATTATCCTATTGTTGTTCACAGATTTAGACATTTAAAAGAAGCTTGTACAAAGAATTCCTGTTTATTTATTAGGCTTATAATGACCTGAGCTATTTTTATCTTAAAAGGAACACTAATTTCTATAGCATTCCCTAAACATTTGCCCCATCTTGATATGGTTATTTTTAGCAATCTATTTTTTCAGAATCATTTAGAGTAGCACATGTCTTATCAGGGACTCTTCAGCTACACTCTTAACAAGGTCAGCAGCCAAAGAGGACACACTCTTGATTTTTCACACAAATGTATAGTTCTAGAAGCTTCCTCATAGCCTGGCAAGCAGGGGAAAGCACAACTCTGATATTCTCTCTTTTTTGAATACTTTGAGATATCAAGAACATTGGCTCCTTTTCAAGGATCATAGCTTTTACTCCACAAATCTCTCCCAGTCCTCAAAAATTTTAAAGCATTAGATCCATGATAAAATGCTAACAATACAGCTATTGACAGCAACAGGTAACCAGTGGCTATAAAATATACAAGGCTTTCTCCAAGCTTGAATCAAACAGGATCTCACATATCTCAGATCTTGTTCTTGGTAAAAGGGGATAAAAGGAGCTGGTAGAAATGCTGTTGGCTGGCACTGGCTGGGGTGCTGGAGGATGGAGAGGTGTTAGTGAGAGGGATCCGGTATCTTTTTGTTTCGTTAAACCCTGGCTTGACAGGAAACATAGGGAAAACTTACCCACAGAAATGGCGCATCCGCTATGCAGGCCAAAAAGTAGATTCTCCCACCGCTATGCAGAATAAAGAAACTTATAGTTCTCTTTCTCTCGTGTTTCTGGCTACAGTCATCTCTCTTCCCTTATTCTGCATTCACTATTGTACTCTATTCCAATCACTTAATTTTCTTTCTTAAAACGTTGAATGCCAAGAGTAAAAGCCCTTAGGAAGTTCTCCACGATTGTGTGCCAATTCAGTTCAAAATCTATATAGACTCTTGGACTTGTTAAAATGAGAGTGTGATTTGATTGACCCACTTTGAGTCTACTTTTTCAAAAATGAGAGAGATTGAGTGAATTTGAGGGTGAACTGAATTCTACTTCCAAATGCTGGAATTGTGATCGCAAGTTTCTCACCCTGCTGATACGTGTGCTGAATGAGCCGAGGTGGTGGCAACATGGAACATTTGGCTAGATGGAGTCTATTGCATCCTTTTTTTAAAGGAATTGCCTTGGAAGAAATTTCACTCATTTATGTTGCTAATATTTACTGAGCATCTACTGTATGGGCAAGAGGTTTTGAGAGTCCAGTAGCTGTTTATCTTCAGGAGCTCAGACTCCCCCAAAGGGGAGAGCTCTGGAAACAATGGAAATGCAGCACAAGTGCTGTGCCATCAGAGGTGAGATGATGTTTCCCAGAGAGGGAGGGAACAGGGGTGACTTAGAGAAGGTTCGGAAGAGGTGAAAGACAACTGGGAATACATGTGGCCAAGGACCAGCACAGAAAGAGGAAACGTTTGAGCCCCGTGGGAAGAACACATATGTGGAAGTTCAAGTAAAGCTGGACAGGCAGCCTGAGCTCACATTTGGAAGCATCGTGCATGGCCTGCTAAGGGTATCATATTAAATCAGGGGTTTCATGGACCTCGGGGTCCTTAACAAGGATGAGCTGAAGAAACACAAAATCTCTCCCCTGTTTTCTCAAAGATCCCCACGGTCAGGGGCCAGGTCGGCCTCTACTGTGCTTCATTTTTGAAATCAGTGCAGAAGAAATGTCTTTCTGAGAACTATAAAAACACATTCTGTGAGACATCCTTTCCTAGGTCACAAGTTCTCTAAAGCATTGCAAATTCATTGCTACAGATGTACAAAAGGCCCTTTAACATTAGTTTTTAACAAGCTATAATTTATGTGCAGTAAACAATAACTGCAGAGGCTTTATTGAAGTGCATACATTATGGAAGCAAAGCCACTGGAATGCCTTTCCTAGGCTGACAGCTGATGAGTTTGTTGCTATATGCAAGGCTAAATGTGTATGTGTGTGTGTTAATTTTAATACAGTGGAACTTATCAGATGTATCCTGATCAACTAATATTTGTCCTTCAGATGTCTAGGTAAATGAACAGGAACATTTATAGTGTATAGAAAACTATTTATTCTTGAAGAATATATAAAGAACCTGCGAGGGTTAATCAGTGGAAACTTAACTAACTCAGGTCTGTAAACCTTGAATAGAACTACATATGTATATATTAATGTTGTCTCACTGAAATTGCACAGACTTGCAGATCTGATTGTAACACAATGCAATAATCAAGCATAATTGCTTACAAACACAAAAGCCCATATCAATCTTTCCGTGATGAACTATTTCCAGTGAGTTTTCTCCAGTAGTCCAACCACTCAATAAATCTCCTGGCAGACTGTGCACTGTAGTCTCAATGCCTCCCATTAAAAGAGCCAGCACTCCCTAGGTAATTATAAATGAAAACTTACTACATGGAGGTACACTTCTCTTGCTGGTGGAAAACCCACCCTGCCTCATGGTAAAAGGGCTTATATATTGTTATTATTTATTGGCAAAGAGACAATTTGGCTGAATATCTTATTCTCTCTTGCTTGAATGCCATCAAGTCTATTACAAGTGAATCTCTTGTTATGTTTGTCAAACTTAAAGTAATTTTTGCAAATTAACGGATGCTGCAGGATTCTGATTTTAAAATGTGAAGAACAAAGTAGATATCTTGAAAGGCTCCCTCCAAATGGGGAATTGTTACATTTCTTCATAGGCATTGTGCCGTAGGTAGAGAGTTTGGTATAAAATTTTGCTGAACAAGGAAGCATCTTGGGTTTTCTTGGTTTCCTCTGCCAGAATACTGAATAGTTAAGAAGTAATGAAAGGTTAGGACGAACATAATTTGGAATCACAGACAAGACAGAAGTATCGTCTGATACTTTCTTGTGGGATTGGTAGTACCAGATTGTGCTGTATCTTAATGCATTTAAGTGCAACATGCACTAGCCATTCTTGGCTCATTAAGTGATTTCACTCCTCATGCTTTCCTTAGAGGAATCCATTTTGCAGGCACCATTACTGTGTATGTTGAAAATTCTTTGGAGTAGCCAAGAATCGTATATCTACCTACTCAGGCTTTAAAATTCTGGCACTCAGGGTTTACCCTTCTCCCCAAATAGCAGATGCCACCATCAAAAATTAAGTCTCAAGCTGGGACAGATTTAAATGTGAAAAAAATACGTGACATTTCCTTGTAGTAGTTACTGAACAGAACATACAAGAAGAGTTTCTTAACATACTCATTTTGCTTATATATAAGTATTTTCCTACTTGCACGATTATTTTGAACATGATAGGATGGATTATTGAGAACTAAATGCATCTGAGAACAGAAATGTGAAGCCCAACCAATTTCTGTATCAAACTTCTTCAATAAATAATCTAAAAGGGGTAACATAGGCTTATCTTTTTGTTTCTGAATATTGCCATAAAAATGGTAGAGTAACACAAAAGAGCTTACATTACCAGGTGAAACAGCAAATGTTCCAGGCTCAAAAGTGCTGTTCAAAGTCTAGTACCTGCTAACACTAACCGATGGAATAAATAAAGGGGAGAGTGATCCAACATGGGAAGTGAGATACTCAGCAGACTCATAGAATGGCAGATGTCCTAAATAGCACTCTGGCCTCAGAATCAGCCCTAAAGGCATTCCGATCTGGCTGAAAAGCCCATGAGAGTATTTCAGGCATGGAAAGCCAAGACACTCTGGCAAAAGATCTCTGCGAGTGAGATCCCAGTGGAAAGAACAGGTCTTCAAAGAAGGAGGTACCTTTCTCTGAAGGGAGGAGAGAACCTCCACTTTGACTATGACCTTGTCTAAACAAGATAAGAGTCGGAGAACTCAGAGGGCTTCCATAGCCTTGGAAACTCATGACTGGAGCATGGGGAGATTACTGATGCCATAGACAGGAGTGTCAATTGGTAAAGTCAACAACAGGAGTCACTGTGCACTTACTCCTCATGTAGGATCTCTGTCCTTAATGTGCTGTGTATTGAGATTTAATGCTATAACGAGTACTCAAACAATATATTTCACTTTGTGTTTCTATGGGGGTGCAAACTGTTGAAATCTTTACTTACTGTATACTAAACTGATCCTCTGTAAAAAAAAAAAAAAAAAGAAATTATCAACTCCCAACTTGACTCTCACTGGGATTAAACATGACAATAGGTCTGATCTGATTTCATCATCATTTTAAAAAAAAATCATCTATTATTTTTCACTTTATGTTTCTGTGTGGGAGCAAACTGTTGAAATCCTTACTTAATGTATACTAAGCTGATCTTCTGTATATTAAGATAATCGAAAATGAATCTTGATGTGAATGGAAGGGGAGAGGGAGTGGGAAAGGGGAGGGTAGTGGGTGGGAGGGACGGTATGTGGGGGAAGCCATTGTAATCCATAAATCGTACTTTGGAAATTTATATTCATTAAATAAAAGTTAAAAAAAAAAAGAAAATGTATAAAGCAAAAAAAAAAAAGTGCTGTTCATACACTCAGAGACTTTTTAAAATGAATTTACGTGTTTATTTTCTCTCTCCTTTATTGAATAAGAAATGGTTCTGATTTTCCAGACTTAAAATCTAATCCAAACAGTCTAGCATTTATTTTATTACTCTTGATTCCAGTATGCTCCCAATGAGTACATTTTATATCTTTAACCAGATTAACTTCCAAAGACAAAAGGCACTTATGAATTTCTGAGTGCGACATCGGGCACACAGTAACTGCTCAGTGAACACCTGCTGAACTGAGTTTCCTTGATCTAACAGGATCGAAACCCTTCAGAGAAGTACAGCACTGTTATTCAGTCATCAGAAGAGGCAGACATTCTTCCAATCCTTTCTTTATGACGAAAGAAAGAAAAAGGCTCAGAATATCCTGTTATGTGCTATGATTCAACTTAACAATTTTTCCAAAAGTTATCATCTTTTTAATGTTCAAAATAAAGCAACATCAAGTTTGAACAGCAGTAGAAAAAATCTGTATATAAGTATATATGTCCTTATTCATTGATTTATGCATGTGCATACCACTGCATAGGTATATGCAAATATGTATTTAGCTACATGTAGTCAAAACATGTTTATATACACATAAACATCACATATCTACTCTAAAAGCTATCAAAGGAAACTTTTCTTTAACCAAACATTTCTAATGAATAATCCAGTCATACTTCTTAACATATCTACATTTTTTCATTCCTAAAGGAAAAATATGTTTACATTTCAATTCTTGACAGCTGTCTCTTTCTCCCTTTCCAAAATTTGAAGATGCATTAATTTAGCATTTCATGTGTCCTCAATGTATTTTGAAATACAATAGATAACAAAATCCTATTGCATTTTTCATGAATTAAAAGACCCACTAAAATAAAATTTATAACAAACTCTTGCAAGTCTGTATGATGGATTATTTTACATTGCACTATTTTTTGCATAAAACACAAAATGTAAGCAATTTAAAAAGATACTAGTTTATTCAAGAGAAACATGACAGCCTTCAAGCAATCTGAACTGGCAGATATCAAGAATGCCTATGAAGTAGTAGAATGTTAGCTGGAACGTAACAGGAGTGCATACATTCATTGTAGGAAGGACAAATCTATGGGTTTTAAAAGTGAAGTAAATAGTTTTGAGATGGGCCCTTGCTAAGAATAGTCTGACCCTACACGTATGTTCAAATCCTTCCATCCTTAGAAGAAAAGTTTGCTTGTTTTGGTTACGTCCTGACTATGATTGCTGCTAAACTAGATTACTTTCAGCAACATTTCCTCTTTTTGCCACTCAAGGCACTGAATTAATCAGTTCAGAGGAAATGTTTAGCTTCACTTCCTAAAATTTGTAACAAATTTAGAGTTTTACTATTCAATAAACAAGCAAGCTTCCAGCTAGCTTTCTCTGCTTTTCCCTCTTTTTTTTTCTCCTCCAAATGATCAACTGTAAGCATTTGCTGCATCGCATAACCTTCTTGGGTGTGTTTGTGGATACATGTCCCATACTACACCTTCACAGGGAAGGCATTCTCTTGAGGTTCAATAGAGCCTCACAAACACAGCACCGCAAGCTATCAATTACACCAATAATGTTTGTATCAAGTGAAATAACATATTTGAAAGTGCTTCATAAACATTAAATTAGCATATAAAGATACATTATTTTACTCCAAGTGATCTATGAAATTTCCATTGTGACAGTCACAGTGTAATAACCTTTTAATGAGCTTCCTGATTCTCAGTTCCAAACTTCAATCTTCTCTTCACTCTGCTCCCTCACTTATCTTCTTAAAAGAGGTTTTTTCTCAAGTCCTTTCATTGCTCAAAACTCTCCTGCTGTTCCCCATTGTGTAATGGATAAATTTCAAGTTTCAAAACCTTCAAGTCATCATTGGAGATCCTACCTGAGACTTTCCTGAGAAACTGTCTGAGACCTTCCACTAGTACACATCCCTCTCAGTTGTTCCCTCTTCCTAAACAACATAGTTATATTGTTGTAAAATTATTTTAAAATCCATTCTCTATAGTTACTCCTTCACTTACATTTTCCATGAATGTTTTAAAGACTGCTGCATATGCATGCATTTCAAAACTTTTGTACTGAAATAAGAAGCACAGCAGATAACAAAATCTTATTGTATCTTTTCATTCCATTTTCCATTAACATTTTGAAGAACCCTCGGATGTATCATTGACAAAATTAAATATGCTGTGTTGCTGTGACAAATGGCACTTGCGAACCCCATTTCAGAGGTTGGTTCATTTATCTTCCCACCAGCTAATAGAGTTGAATCTCTGGACGAACTCCAAGACTATGTGACTTGCAAAGACTAAGAGGTCAACCACTATAGACCATATTCCTCCTTCTAGGGTTACTCTGAACGGGAAACTGCATCAAGAAGCAGAGAAAGAGATGGGAACTTTTCCAAGACATTTGTCCAGTTATACCAGTTTTGTTTCAGAATAGCACGAAACTTGCCAATATCTCCACCTAAGATTAGTAGTTTTATGAGGTTGGCCTAGATCTATAGTTTTAAACCTTGACTGTATTCTTCAATCACTTGAGGAATTTTAAGAAAATATCCATGTCTGGGCCCAACACCCACACATTATGATGAACTTGATTTGCAGCCCAGCATCAGTAAATTTTAGAAGTTCCTCAGTATATTTGTCAGCTTAGGCTGCTATAACAAAATACCATACTTGTCACTAAAAATCAGACATATTTATTTCTCACAGTTCTGGAGGCTTGTCCATCCAAGATCAAGGGACCAGTAGATTTGAATACTACTGAGGTTCTGTTCCTGCTTTGCAGAAGGCTGACTTTTTCTTGAACCCTCACGTGGTAGAAAGAGAGAATACGCTCTCATCATTTCCTCTTCTTATCTAATCTCTAATCTCAGTTATGGTGGCTCCACTCTCAGGATCTAATTACCCTCTTAAGACCCTCATCGCAAAAAACCATTGCTTTGTCAGTGAAGGCTTCAAATATGAAATTCAGAGAGGGCACAAAAATTCAGTCCATAACACCAGATAAATCCGAAATGTAGACAGGATCAAGAACTGCTGTCACAGATCAATGTCTGCCAAACTTTCTTTATTTTGGAACAACTTGACAATGATATCCGACGTGCCCTAAAAAATATCCTTATTTCTCCTGTGGCAGACAATGACTTTGTACAATTCTGCATGGCAGTTGAAGCACCACTATATATATATATATATATATATATATATATATATATATATACTCTATTGCAGAAAATGAAAAATTGCAAATACATAAAAATTTAATTGCAGAAATATTTTTTAATGTGAAGACAATGTGATTGAAAACCATGAGAAAAATACACAAAGTTCTTCATAGCTGTCCAGCATTTTCTAAGGCTGAAATCAGATCTCTCATTAGGGCCATGCTCTCTGCTTAAAGAGATCACTTCATAAAGCTGCTATTTTCATTTATTCTGCAACAAAGTACTGAGTTTATCAGTTCAAAGACAATGGCTAGTGCTAAGACCTACCTTTAGGTAAATATATTAGATCCTTAGGATTCAAGAAATAGGGAGTTCAGTTTAGTGGCAATGAAATAGTAAAATAATTATGGAGTAAGTGCTCAAAGGGAAGGCAAAGAGAGGAGAGGACAGAATTATTTTTCAACAGTGGGAAGGCACCTATAGTCTAACCATGGTTATAAATATTTTAATAGAATATCATTTTCCCTCTAATTAATAAATTATTCTTTCCAAATATGTTTAGACTACTTCCAAGGAAACTTATGAAAAATTGACCTCTTTTTTACATGTACATAAATTGACTCATGTTTATTTGAGTCAGGTCAGAAAGTTTATATTAACCAGGACACTGAATAATTGAATTTATTTTAATATCTGTGGGCAAATACAAAAAGAAAAAAAGACAACTAGCTCATGTTAATACTGGAAATTTAGGTATAAACATCTGTCAACTCATATTTTAAAATTTATGGTAACTATAAAGTCTCCAATTTATATTAGCACAGTAGACATATTTTTAACTGGTTGTATCAATCTATCCACTGAACTCTTTGTCAAGTTTATTACACTATCTTAAAGTAATGTTCAAAGTAAGTGAGGGTAAAGATATTACAACAAAAAATATAAAGAAAAGCAAGAAGGGGGCAGGGAAGGAAGGAGGGAGGGGAAATAATGGAGCAAAAATCCTTACAAAAAAAAGAAAGCATGAGTTTTTTTTCTCTGCTTTTGACTGCTGTGATAATTTCTAACTTGTCCCATGCCCCATTCCATCGGAATTCAACTCAGCTCAAATATCTGCTGAACATCTACTATGTGCAGCACATCATCTCTGGCCTTAATGATAAACTGCACACAAACTCCAAAAGCACACAATTCTACACTGTAACTCTATTTCTTATTACTTTCCAGGTTTTCAGAACTGTTTTGGGCCATGATCTCCTATGGTCAATGCCAAGGGAGGATTTATCCAATACTATGGTTTCTGAATGATTGAAAATACTGTCTGCGGGCTCAGCATACTTCATTTTTCATTACTGACCACCTCCATTTCTGTCTCCTCCCAAACACATGAGTTACACACACACACAGCCACATTCACTGCTTGATTCCTTGGCCCACTGGGACATATTCAATATCCACTGGTGCCAACTCCTCTGGAATCACATGCTCACTCATCATTGCTCCTATGACCACACATGCAGTATCCATCCTGGGAGCTTTACTTTCCATGAATAGATAGCGCCTGGGTCTAGGTGATGCTCAGGTGCATTTCTAGAAGAATCAATGACAATGAAGTTCCAGTGTCAGAATTGCCATTAAAGATGGAGAGGTCAAGGTGAAGCCGACCTAACTCTGATTGGAATCAGAATCAAAAGAAGAAAAGATTGGAAATTGGCTGATCCCCAAAACAAAAGCCTATGATCATGTACATAGCTTCATGGTACAATCTATGATCTTATGCATTGACGATTTATTGTATAGTTACTACAGGTACTCAGTCAAGGTATACAAGGAAGATTGAAATTCAGTATTTGCTGTGAATGAGCAAGACTAGTGAGGGAGACAGATAAATTACAAAACAACAGATGCTGGAAAAAAATTGCAGAAAATGTATTGAACAGATCACACATTCCCACACAGCAACATATCTCCCTTTCAATCCCAGTCCACAAAGGCCACCGAGTGGTTATTAAGCTTCCCCCATCCATATTTGCTCTAACAACGACCACTATCCTGTCCCTGTGATGTTTATGTGACTGACACAACACAAACACACATTAATCAACATGTGTCAGTGCTTCAAATAATTCAATGACTTTAGAAATCTCTTCTAGTTGAGTTGACAGTGCCTCTTAAGTGTTACCAATCGTTACCTTACTTGTGTTTCTGTTATTGATGTAAAACGGTGGTATTCAATAGACTTTTGGCAGTGATCGAAATGTTCTCCAACTGTAGTGTCTGTATGGTAGCCACTAGACAAACGGACTATGGAGCATTTCTAATGTGGCTAGTGTGACTAAAACACTGACTTCTTGAATAAATTTTATATTATATAGCCACATATGCTAGTAGGCTACGGTGTTGGACAGCATAGTTCTAAAATATAAGTGTTTTAGGATTGTGCAATAGGATAATATGATTTTTTTCATTAATGCCTATGTAGTTTATTACACATACTATACACTGAAGAATCACACACACATAAAAACTGGTTTCCTTTTGTAAGCTGAGAATTTTGCTATGGATTCAGTAGGAAATTGAAAATTAAAGCTCATTTAAAGTATGTTTATTTGATTAAATTGTTTCTGACTTTTAGCATGAGCATTCTTGACAGAGTAGGAAGCATTTTAAGGTACTTGAGAATTAGCACATTATGAGATATTTTGAAATATTGTTATTCTCAATCAGTTGTGAATGGATAAAATATCTAAAGGATGAGCTTTAAAGAAGGTTTTCAATGTGGGGATTGGATCAAATTAGCTGCATTGTGAGCACCATGAATATTAGGACTCCATGTATATGTGCTGTTGAATTATTAGCGTCTAGAATGCTGCCTATCAGATTTGGGCACATAATAAGCGCGAAATGGATAAGCAGTTAAAACCTTGTGGACAAAACTACACTATAACTGGATCATGGTGGTTGTTACATGACCATATGTATTTGTCAAAAATTCAAGATGGTTCACTGAAAAAGGTAAATTATGTCACTTTAAAAAAAGTAAAAATAAAGTAATATATGAGGACGTGGGAAAAGTCATGAACATGAAGTACAAGTGAGCCAATGGGAATGTGAAGTGAGGATTACGTCCCACGCAAGTCAGTTCAAAAATCCTAAGCAGCAAACTGAACTGGAAAGGAAAATAGAAAAAGCCCCAGGCTCTGGAATGGGATGCAGGATACAGGCCAACACAAGCTGTGTGATACGAGGTAGGTCATTTGACTTCCTTGGGCCTGAATGTCCTCATTTAAAAATACATAAAATGAGAACACCTACCTCAATGATTTGGGGGAGACTGAAATGAAAAAAAATTTATATAGAATTTTCAGCACTAGGACTGCACCACATAAATAGCTGAGTAGATGCTAACTGGAAATAAAGCACAAGCTCATTTTCTGAATGAAGCCCTTCCTTTTAAGGTCTTCTGGTCACAGCTAGGGGGTTCCACTTCCATGTTAGTCTCAGCAGTTGGCAGATAGGTGGTCTAGCACAGTTATCAGGTTGGACATAACAAAAAAAGAGTACAGGAAATGGGAAAATAAAGCTCACGCTTCCAGAAAAACCTGAATTTTTGCCAGAAGCCAAATTCCCACAATGTAAAAATTAAAGCAAGATCTCAAATCTCTAGTGCAGACATGAGAACAGAAATTAATTCATCAATGAAGTGATTTATCCTGGCAAACTTCCCTGAGTAGAGGCAACCCATAGTCTGAAAAAAAAATAAATAAAAGGAGAGAGAAATGAAACAAAGAAAATTGCTCCTATACAAATCAAAAGTAATTAATTTTCAGAATGGAGACTAGTTATTATTTTGGGGGAAGCATAAATATTTTATATTTATTGTCATGGTTTTCTTTTCAGACGATAAATAGGCCAAACTAAAAGTCACAACATATTGAATTCCACTGACACCATACCCAGGATAATTTAGGAAATTAATTCTTGCAGAGGCATTGAGTATGGTTTATAGTTAATGTGACTCTTAAAGCAATGCCATGACTAAATACATAAAAATTTGATTTATTACATATTTAATAATAATATTGAAACATTTGAGTTCAGTGTACCTTGCAACACTCTAACTCATTTAATTCAAAGATTCTAAATTCTCTTTAATTGAAAGAAACTATTCCTTAAAAGCTCTTAAAACACCTACCTCTCTTCTATGACTCACAGTTAAGCTTCCTTACAGGAAAGTCATGGTAATTTTTCCCATAAGAAATACCTGTTCAGTGGGTCAAGAAGGGATTTGTTCCAGTTCATATACTGTCATGATAATTTCTCTGCTTGGAGAGTTATTTATTTATTTTAAAAACCAACTGCTCTGTATACCCTGTTCAAAATATCACTACATTTTGGTCACAGAAAGTGATAAAGTCCCAATCATTCTAAACTGCCAATAACAACTTGTTAGTGAACTCTACAGCATGTTCCTAGATGATGGTAAGAATGGCAGACCAGGGTTCGAAGTGTATTGGAGCGGTCATCCTGCACAAGGCTCGAGCAATCAACATTTAGTGAGCACCTATTACATGCACCAGCCTACCTCCCAGGCTCCAAAGGCACTGAAGATGAGGAACAAACATACCTACCATGACTAGAGCAGGCAGGCACTCAGAGTAACGGAATTGAAGTGGAGGCCTAATTTTTCATTTGAAGATCAAGTGCCTCAGTTTGTTGAAACATGCTACCCCAAAAATAGCATACTCATCTCTGAGGTTGCTAAGCCTTCTAGGTCAGTCCTTTGGTAACAATGTAGGACAATTTTGTTATAACAGTCAGGGATACAAAAGTAGCCACCTTCAAGTTCTGGCAAAAATATTTGTTTGATTTCTGACACAGGTTGACATCCAAGCTTGGGATCCTTGTGAACAATGAATATAATACTTTAAACTGAATTTTTTACATCACCAAAGAGTCACATAAAATATTCAATAAATGTAAATATATATACCCAAAAACATGTTCCAAGTATGCTTTACTGAGAAAAATCTTTGTAAATGTGATATACTAATATAGTGGAATACTACTCAGTCATAGAAAAGAATGGCATACTGATACACACTCTAACATGGATAAACTTAGAAAATATTATGCTAAAGCAACAAAAACAGACAGAAAAGGCCCCATGTTGTGTGCCTCTACTCATATAAAATGTGTAGAACAGGCGAATCTATAGGAAGTGGTTGCCAGGCATTAGAGTCTGAGGGAGTGGAGAATGACAGCTAATGAGCACAGGGTTTCTCTCTGGGATGATTAAAATGGCCTGCAATTAGACAGCGGTGATGGTTGCACAACTGCATACAAGTACTAAAAAGCACTGAACTGTACATTAAAAAAAAACTGGATTGTATGTAAATTTGTTCCAGTTTTTCAAAATTCACAATACAGTCTGGTAGAATGGTTTTCATGATATATAAAGCAATACTCTGGTTTATTTCCCTACTAATGTGAGATTTACTTTAGTAATTTATGACCCAAGAGGACCCAGTTTTGTTGTTAACTAGTGCTAAATGCAAATTCAACAGGTGTGTGTTTGATGGCCAGGGCACTGCACAAAAACATCTTCCCCTCTCTGAAATCAACAGAAGTCTTTTCCAATCAACTAGGACCAGAGATTTCTCTACAAACCCTAGGTGTTAACTATATGCATCACCTCACTCCAGAGAACTTGTATCAAGCTTTTTGAATTTAAATTATGCCCACAAATGTGGTGGGACACGGACTATGATCACATTTGCAATGCAATTTTCATAGGTTAGAACTTGAAAATGATTTCTATTTGTAAAGATAACCGTGCCAATGGCAGCACCAGCTAGTGAATGAACCTGTAGGTTTAATCTCTGTTATGAACCACCTAAAATTTAAAACGCAAATGATCTCTATGTGTTCTCACAAATCATGACACAAAAGCACTCAACTTTTCAGGTTAATGCCTCCAGGATTTTTATATCCCATCGTGACTGAAAATAGTCAAGAAAAAAAAAAAAAGACAATTCTTCTTCGATAAAACGCAGAGATCCAGTCTTCCAATTGTGATGCAAACTTGAATTTGCATCACAAGCAAACATTCGCACTGGTTATTTTAGAAGGCAATTGCAGTTTTCCTTGTGCAACCTGAGAGGTGGTGGGTGATAAATGCATGCACGAAAAAATACATCAACCTACAGCTCTCCTTCGCCTTCGGCAGCACCGGCAGACGCTCGAGAGAGAGATTTTGATTGAAACTTTTTTTTTTTTTTTTTTTTTTAAGTAACTGCCCAGACTTGAATGTGACTAAATCGTAAGTACTAAAAAACACTGAAAAGTCAGGTCTGTGCTTGCTCCTGTACGCACTACTCTTCAGGCGTGCCTCTGTGTGTAATTCATATCCGACACGTGCATTTCTCCCTGGTGCCCATTAAATACCCGTAACATGAAAATGCACAGCGCTACGTGGCCCCGCACCACGGTTGTATACCTGGCCGTTTATCCGTCTTGAGATTCGTTATCTAAAAGGCCCTCTCCACACTTTGCAAAAGAGGACAGACGGGCGCAGCTCGGGCTGGGGCTATGACCACGCAACCTCTCCGCTCGCGGGTCCTCAGCTCGTGCCCCGGGGGCAGCCGGAGCGTGGCGGGGGCGAGCAGGGGAGGGGGCGCGCAGCCCCGCGCACCTGACACCGTCCCGCCGCCGCCGCCAGCGCGGGACCCCAGCGACGGCCAGTCTTCGTCCTGGCTCGATGGCGGCAGACGCCGGCAGCGAACACTACTCCGGCTCCCCAACCCGCGCCCCGCCGATCCCGGGGATGCAAGCCCCCTGAGGTCTGTCACTCACCGAGGCGGCACACACACAGCAGCTGAAGGCACGCGAGGAAGAGCTTGCGGCTGCTCATGGCCAGACGGTCCGGGGCCCCGCGCCGCGGCCCCTCGGCTGCTTCTCCGGGTGGACAGGGAGGGGGCGCGACGGAAACGCTCTCTTTTTATGCTCCAGTGTACATACACACGGATCTGAGTGCGTGTGCGCGTGTGCGCGCGCGGGCGTGTGTGTGTGTGAGGAGAGAGAGAGAAATAGAAATATGGATGGATGGAACGGAGGGCTCGTGGGGGAGCGCGAAAGCGGGGGCCGTGGCCGAGGCGCCCGTCGGCGGGCGCGCGGGACTGGGTCTCCTGCGCCGGCGGCGGCGGCCGCGGTCTGAGCGCTCGGAGCGCGGCGGCGCGGGAGTGCCGGGTGCGCGCCCCTGGCCGGGCGGTGCGCGCCGCGCTCGGGCGGGGGCGGGGACGCGGGCCGGCGGCGCGGGGCGCGCGCGGGGGCGGCCGTGCCGCGGGGTCTGGATCCCAGGGTAGCCATTCACACTCGCACGCCCCTCCCCCTGCCCAGCGCCTGTGGCTTCGCCGCCCTGGAGTTAGTGGGACCTGCTGTGGTTGAGATTCTTCTAGGAGAAAACGGCTGTTGCTTAGGGCGCCTTCATCCCTTGGGAAGAGAAGAGGAGGCCAGACCCCCATTGTCCCGCACAGCCAGAGGCTGACCTCAGGGCTTCGCCCCTGGGAGTGTTTTCCATTTTATTGTTGTCCTCGGTGAGGATGCTAAGTGGGTCCAATCACAGAGTGGTGGGGACGCCTGGGTACACGGGGTACCCCTCCCCCTCTTTCTTTCCATTTTCCAAATAACCAAAGTTATCCCAGACGCCATTGCCTCTAGGGCAGTTGACACCAAATAATCTCCTGGCTCTGATTGTGAACAGCCTGACACTGACCCTCTGCTAGACCCCAATCGAAGCGTCCCGCTGTGCACAGCTGCTAGGGGAGCTTCCAGCACTGTGCCGGCCCTGCGGGTCAGAGCTACCCCAGTGCCCCTCACACAGGGTCGCGCGCAGAGAATCTTTTAATCACCGCGTGCACGGGTATTCAGACACAGAATGCTGCTTCAGAGCCCGAAAGGTTACCCTGTGTGTGCTGGCTTCTTCGTGGTGTTGGTAACTAGACCGTGAACGCCCTGACGGCAGGAACTTTGCTTTTTAGTATTATAACCTCCAGCTCCTGCATGCACAGTGACAAAAATGATGAACGGATGAATGAATCAGTAGATGCTCCCTAAATGTTTGTGGAATTAACTGGAAAACTAAACGAAATGACAGAGCAATTAACTGGTGGTGCCCTCCACCATACCCTGACTACACCCAGCCTTGAAAATCTGGGAGATTCTCATTTATATGATACCCAGTATATATTAGTACATTTTTTTCTCCTTATAGGAGACCCAGTTTGGAAGCTTTTAGGAGTTCCACCTGGGGCACAGCAAACCAAGTTCTGGAGCCCTCCCTTGCACTCTTAGTAAACTGAGTTTGATGTAGGTAATGTACAATATGTGCTCCTGTGACTTGTTCTTGTTTCAGAAGTGATATTTTGGCTTTACTAAATTTAAAGCAAACTCGTTACTTACAAAATTTGGTTCTCACGTGTTTTGGGAGGTACCACCAGTTCTCAATAATATCCACAGCGTCTAAACGCTTGGGTAAAGGTGCAGAGATGATGATACAGTTCGCTATTGCTTCGGGATCGATTCCAGTCATATGATAACAGAGTTTGAAACAATTTAGAGTGTTTATTCAGGGATACATATCCAAAAAGATGACCCTGTCCTTAGCATTCCTGTGAACAAAAATAGGAATACTACAGCTTTTGCAAGAGTTATAATGGGAATGAACCATTTTTGCTAGCATAACGAGAAGTGTCTATAAAAACTAGCAGTGCATTGAGAGGTCAGAGAAAGTGTTTATTTAGTATGGACTGGGACAGGCAGGGAGGGTTTCCTAGAGATGTGTAGCTAAGCCAGGAGGACTAACAGGAAAAAAAGAAAAAGATGTCAAAGGAAGTGGGGACAAGAATGGAAGAAGCAGATGTCCTATTTTATAAAAAGAAAACTATGAATTAAATTTAAACATATTGGGATGGTTCAGACTATGGTGAACATTGATTTCCAGAGAAGCTGCTTGAGGGAGCCACAACAGGGAGTTAAAGGACCTCAGCTGTTTAGAAGATAACTTTCTTCAGGGCTTCAGGGGATCCCAATGATCCAGCCTACTCCACTAGTCTGTGAGGATAATCCAACATTAACAACAGTCATCACTCCAAACTCATTTCTTACCTGACCAGAGTCACGTCACTTGTCACTCTTTTCAGTTAGATCACAAAACGGGTAAATTTTGGGTCTCTGATGAGTCAGTTCTCATATCTAAGATTATCACTATTTGCCTGGAAAAACACAAAAGCCACCTTGAGGAAGTAAATCACAGAGCTATTGAGGTTTGTGCAGGGAGCTGGATGGCAGCCTATTCTATGAGACAGAGTGACAGCAATGGAGGACTGACATGGAGGACCAGCCAATGAGTTTCTGACAGTCCTGGGGAGTGGTGATGGAGTGGGAAGCTGAAGTGCTTGGAAAATAGGTCACGGCTAGTTGTGGGAACAGGGAAGGCTGCAGGAAGGTGGGAGCATTGGAAACATACTGAATCTCCCAATTCACAATTTTACTGGGGCCATGGTCATTTCTGAGACATATTATATGGTCAATGTACATTAGTTATTTGGAGTTGAAGCTGTAAACTTGGCAAAACTACATGCCTACACTCAGAGTTGAGTCTGTGTGTGTGTGCGTGTGTGTGTGTTTGTGGTATATGTAAAGAGAGAGAAACAGTATATCTAACTAAAGCTCTCACTTTTCTTGATGAATTAGATTCATTTATTTTGCGTTTTGTAAATTTGAACTCATGTAGGCTCTGGTAGTGTTTTCACTTTCAGTAAATTTAACACCTTATTTAACATGCGAATTTCAAATAGAGAAGTGATTATATCAGATGGACCTATAAGGTCAGGAAAACTTCTGGTGGCGGATTGTGTTTACTTAAGTAAGGATTGGACAAAAATTTCAAAGCTCAAGAGCTTTAATAAAACAGATTGGGGGTTCTTTAAAAATTATTCTTACATTCATTTGTTCATTGAAGATATTTCTGTTGTGTGTCTGTACTGTTTAGGTATGATGCACTACCATAGGCCTCACAATCTAATAGGAGAGAAAGACATTGCTACTAGCAAATAACTACAAAGGACTTCCAGATAAAATAGAGGATGTCCAGTTAAGGCTGAATTTCAGATAAACAATAAATAATGTTAGTACAAAAATAATTTTATTGCATAGCCATGTCCTAAATTTAATGAATAAATTTTAGTATAATGAATTTATTAATGAAAAATAACTTTAGGCCGTGGCTCATTTGGCTAACCCTCCGCCTGCTGCGCTGGCACCCGGGTTCTAGTCCTGGCTGCTCCTCTTCCAGTCCAGCTCTCTGCTGTGGCCCGGGAAGGCAGTGGAGGATGGCCCAAGTTCTTGGGTCCCTGCACCCGCATGGGAGACCAGGAGGAAGCACCCAGCTCCTGGCTTTGAATCGGTGTAGAGCCGGCCGTGGCGGCCATTGGGGGAGTGAACCAACGGAAGGAAGACCTTTCTCTCTGTCTCTCTTTCTCACTGTCTATAACTCTGCCTGTCAAATAAAAATGAAAAAAAGAAAAATAATTTTAGTGCGTCCCCATGCAGTATTTGAGACATACTTATATTTTTAAAAATTAATATTTTTCCGAAATTCAAATTTAACTGGGTACCCTATATTTTTATTTGATTTAGTCTGGACAGTTCATCTTTGGTGTGTCTAGGAATTGTCAGATGTCAGAGTGAGTCACTGTTAAATTTTATTTATTTAATTTTCATTTATTTGAAAAGCAGGGAGAGAACTTGTTCAGTCCCCAAATGCCTGCGACATCAGGAGCTGGAAGCTCAATCTGGGTCTCCCACCTGGGTGGCAGGGACCCAAGTACTTGAGCTGTCACCTGCTGCCTCCCAGGTGTACTTAGCTGGAAGCTGGTTCACAAATGGGGGATCTGGCAGTCTCATGGAGGCACTCTTATGTTGGAAGCTGGCATCCCTAGTGTTGGTATCTTGTACCCCAAAGCTTATCCCAGGGTGGGTCATTTGTGATTGTGAGGTGTCCATAGTTTTCCATAAATCTCCTTACTCCACGAATTATTTCCAAAGTGTTCCTATTTTGAATACAGGTAGATATAAATGGGGGAGGAGTGCTTATTTGGTAGAATCTGACTCTTAAATTCAATGAAAGTGCGGTGAGACTGCAGAATATTGTATAATCAATCAATGAAATGTGGAATTAAAGGGGAAGTATATATATTATACTAGACAAAATAAGTTTGGCTCATATAAATTATTGTTCATTTTTATCCATCATCAGTGAAATATATATTTGAGCAGAAGCCACTAAGTTGAATCAATTATATCTTTATAGTCTGAGAAAAGAAGAATTATTTTTTAGAAGTAAAGTTTTTGGGCCAGCGCCGCGGCTCACTAGGTTAATCCTCCACCTTGCAGCACTGGCACACGGGGTTCTAGTCCCGGTCAGGGCGCCGGATTCTGTCCCGGTTACCCCTCTTCCAGGCCAGCTCTCTGCTGTGGCCAGGGAGGACAGTGGAGGATGGCCCAAGTGCTTGGGCCCTGCATCCCATGGGAGACCAGGAGAAGCACCTGGCTCCTGCCATCGGATCAGCGCAGTGCGCAGGCCGCGGCGGCCATTGGAGGATGAACCAACGGCAAAAGGAAGACCTATCTCTCTGTCTCTCTCTCTCTCACTGTCCACTCTGCCTGTCCAAAAAAAAAAAAAAAAGTAAAGTTTTTGTAATTATAAGGAGTTTGTCAGAGGCAGGTCTCGTTTTCACAAAAATGCATTTTTTAGATTGTGAGGATAGATGTATCCTGTGTTTTGCATCTTACATGTGATTGACACAATAGAACCCATTTAGTATTCTTGTAATGTAGTGAAATTTTAGAAAAGAGTGCAAAGTAATTTTGCTTTCTACAGTCTAGTCAAAACATTCTACCTGCCTCAGTTTTGCATTTTTGTCCTTAACTCTCTTTAGGAGTTCAGCTTGGTTATCTATTATTGCTTTTTTTCCAGTTATCAAGCACAAAACAGGTAGAATTGTCTTCACTGGTATTTCCAGTGCTGAGATTTGTGGCACTCTGAGTCCTTCTGAAGGAGGCATCATGATGTTTGAGAAGAAAACCACAGCATGTGACATAATTAGCCTTTGGTATCTTCTGATAACTGAATAATACAGTTGCTATATTCAAAGTGTACAATAGCACAAAAAGGGATATTTGGTTTAGTACAAGATTCAGGATGATTATTCCTGTGTATCAGAATAATCATCTTTGGTGTTTTGTGATTTTTCAACTTAAAACAGTTTAGAGAAAAAGAATTGCAACTGAAAGCAGATCATAGTAAAAATCAAGAGAGGGAGTAAGAGAGAAAGGAGGAGGAAGGGCGGGACCGTGGGCTGGAGGTGGGGTAGGATGGGAAGTCTTACTGTGTTCCTATCTCTTTATATATGAAACACATGAAATTTGTTTATCTGAAATAAAATTTTAAAAAGGACTGCAAACTGAAGATTATTTGTGGATGGATACTACTTAAGTTTTAGTTTTTATCACTTTAAACGAAAACATGTCATCATAGCACAGATCTTAAGTCTTGTCTTCATCCTCCAGGCTGCTATAACAAAACACTGTAGAGGGAGTGGCTTATAACCAACCGAAATATGTTTCTTAGAGTTCTGGTGACTCCAACTTCCAAAGCCAAGGCACTGGCAGAGAATGGCAAGAACCCAATTCTTGGTTCACAGTTGGCCCACTTCTTTGCTATAACCTCACATGGTGGAAACACAAGGCAGCTCTTTAGGGTTGCCTTTAAAAGAGCACTAATCCCACCCTCGGGACTTAGTCATTTTCCAAGGTCCCAACTCCAAACACCCTCACTGGGTATTAGGTTTCAACAGTTGAATTTGGTGGTGGAGAGGCACCCATTCAATCTATAGCAAGTCTCTTAACTGTGTGATTTGTTACCTATTATCTTGGTTTTGCAATTCCATTATATAAGCACATTTTTGTATATATATATAAAGGTTTACTTATTTTCTATTCATTTGAAAAAGAGAGAGACACTTTTAAGATTGTTAAATTGAAGTAACAGAGACACTAAATCTACAGTGAACAAAAATAAAAAGAATACATTAATTTTAAAAATGAGATAAACATAAATGCAATATATAAATAGGTTATTATTTGTAGAGATCCAAAAGGAAAGTCTTAAAAGCTAATAAAAATGAAGATAAAATGAGAATTACATTAAGAAAAATACATATGAATCAATAAAAGAGAAATAAAATAATCATATCAATGAGACATTTACAGGGCCATGAGGCACAGAGAACAAAAGATAAAAAGAAGAGTGCAAAAACAATGCCATGGCTGAGAAAGAACTTGTAGGATCAGTACTATTCACAGTAGCAACAAGAAATTTAAGTACATGGGAATAAATTTAGCCAAGGATGTGAAAATCCTCTACAATGAAAATTACAACATATTAAGGAAAGAAATAGAAGAAGAAACAAAATTGGAATCATGGATTGGAAGAATTAATATTATCAAAATGTCCATAATATCCAAAGCAGTTTACAAATTCAGTGCAATCCCAATCAAAATACCAAGGACACTCTTCTCAGATCTAGGACAAGTAATGCTAAAATTCATATGGAAACACAAGAGACCCTGAATAGCAAAAGCAATCTTAAACAACAAAAACAAAGCTAGAGGTATCACAATACCAGACTTCAAGACACGTTACAAGGGCAGTTATAATTAAAATAGCCTGGTACTGTCAGGAAAATAGACATGTAGACCAATGGAACAAAATAGAAACTCCAGAAATCAACCCATGAATCTACTATCAACTAATCTTTGACAAACGAGCTAAAATAAATCTCTAGAGAGAAAAGATAGTCTCTTCAACAAATGATTTTGGGAAAATTGGATTTATACATTCAGAAGTATGAAACAAGAACCCTACCTTATACAAAAACTCACAATGGATCAAGGGCCTAAAACTATGACCTGATGCCATCAAGTTATTAGAGGAAAACATTGGGGGAAACTCTGCAAGATATTGGCAACTGGCCAAGATTTCTTGAAAAAGATCCCAAAAGCACAGGCAATCAAAGCAAAAATAGACAATCGGGATTACATAAATTTAAGAAACTTTTGCACTGCAAAGAAGACATTCAACAAAGTGAGGAGGCAACTGACAGTATGGGAGAAAATATTTTCAAACTATATAATGGATAAAGGATTAATACTCAGGATCTATAAAGAACTTAAAACTCAACTACAACAAGACAACAGTCCAGTTAAGAAATGGGCAAAGGCTGCTGCCTGCAACGCTGGTATCACATATGGGCTCCGGGTCAGGTTCTGGCTGATCCATTTCCTATCCAGCTCCCTGATGATGTGCCTGGGAGGGTAGCAGAGCATGGCCCAGGTACTTGAGCCCCTATACCCATGTGGGAGACCTAGAGGAGGCTCCTGGTTCCTGGCTTCTGGCTTAGTCTTGGCTCACCATGGCCATATTGGTCACTTGGGGAGTGAACCAGCGGATGGAAGACCTCTCTCTCTCTCTCTGCCTCTGACTCACTGTAACTGTGTCTTTCAAATAAATAAAATAAATCTTAAAAAAAAAAGAAATGGGAAAAGGACTTAAACAAACATTTTTCAAAAGATGAAATTCAAATGGCCAAGAGACACATGAAAAAAAAATGCTCAAAATGACTAGCTCTCAGGGAAACACAAATAAAAAACAAAATGAGGTTTCATCTCACCACAGTTGGAATGGCTATTATCCAAACATCAAAAAATAATAAATACTCGCAAAGATGTGGCTATCCAAACACCAAAAAATAATAGATGCTGGCAAGGATATGGGGACAAAGGTACCCTAATACACTGTTGTGGGAATGTAAACTCACAAAAACCATTATGAAAATACACCTACCATGTGACCAAGTCATCCCACTCCTGGGAATTTACTCAAAGGAACTGAAATCGGCACATGAAAGAGTTATTTGCACCCCTTGTTTATTACAGCTCAATTCATAGTAGCTAAGATACGGAATCAACCCAGATGTCCATCAACTGATGACTGTATAAAGAAAAAGTGGAGGCCGGTGCCGCGGCTCACTAGGCTAATCCTCCGCCTTGTGGCGCCGGCACACCGGGTTCTAGTCCTGGTCGGGGCGCCGGATTCTGTCCCGGTTGCCCCTCTTCCAGGCCAGCTCTCTGCTGTGGCCAGGGAGTGCAGTGGAGGATGGCCCAAGTGCTTGGACCCTGCATCCCATGGGAGACCAGGAGAAGCACCTGGCTCCTGGCTGCGGATCCACGCTGTGTGCTGGCCACGGCAGCCATTGGAGGGTGAACCAACAGCAAAAGGAAGACCTTTCTCTCTGTCTCTCTCTCTCACTGTCCACTCTGCCTGTCAAAAAGGAAAAAAAAAAGAAAAAGAAAGAAAAAGTGCTATATATACCCTAAGGAATATGACTCAGATATAAAAAAATTTAAATTCTACCTTTTGCAACAAAATGAACGCAACTGGAGACCATTGCACTTAGTGAAAGAAGCCAATCCCCAAATGACAAATGTTGTATGTATTCTCTGATTTGTGGCAAGTAATATAGAATGTAAAAAAATGTATAGGAATGAAATGGACACCTTAGAATTTGATTGTTGTTTTTACCTCTTGTTTATACTCTTGTAGAATTGTGGTTTTCTACTTTTTTCTTGTTGAATTTTATGTTTAATGGTGCATAATCCTGTGATTATAGAGTGTATTGAAATTATGTTTTTGCAAATATTAAAAGAAACAAAAGAAAAGAAGGAAGGGGATTGAGGGAGGGAAGGAAGAAGGAAGGGAAATATGGTTATCTTCTTAGAATTGTACCTTTGAAATACATGAAATTATGTTCTTCTTATATTAATAAAACATTTTTTTAAAAAAGCCTGTTTTGGGGGGCCGCTGCAGTGGCTTAGCAGGTAAAGCCGCCGCCTGCAATGCCAGCATACCACATGGGGACTGGTTCGAGACCTGGCTGCTCTACTTCCAATCCAGCTCTCTCGTATGGTCTGGAAAAGCAGTAGAAGATGGCTTGATTTGGGCCCCTGCACCCGTGTAGGAGAACCAGAAGAAGCTCCTGGCTCCTGGCTTCAGATTGGCACAGCTCCAGCTGCTGCGGCTATGTGGGGAGGGAACCAGCAGATGGGGAAACTCTCTCTCTCTCTCTCTCTCTCTCTCTCTCTCTCTGCCTCTCCTTCTCTCTGTGTGTAACTCTGCCTTCCAAATAAATAAATAAACCATAAAAACAAACAAGAAAAAGCCTTTTTGGAACAAAAGTTCGAGTTTCAGCTACTCCACATGTTGTTAAGCTCCCTGCTAATGTTCCTGGGAAAGCATCAGAAGATGGTCCAAGTGCTTGGGGCCCTGCCCCCATGTGGGAGGCCCGGATGGAGTTCCAAGTTCCTGGCTTTGATCTGGCCCAGCCCCAGTATTGTGGTAATTTGGAGGAATGAACTAGTGGATGGAAGATTCTCTCTCTCTCTCTCTCTCTCTGTATCTCTGCCTTTCAAATAAATAAATTTTAAAAATGTCTAAGAATGTAGAGAAAAGTGGAGTAGGCATATTCCTGAGTGTCTAACATAAGCCTCTGATTTTTTATAGCTTGGATACCTTAGGTTTCCTTACTGAGGTCCTCAAGATTGGAGAACAAAGAGGCAATGTTAGGTCCCTCGTTGTCTTGCCTGAAGGTCCTAGCATCTAGTAAATTTTAAAAATCTTATCAGGAAGACAGCACAGAGTAATAGTGATGTTTTTCTTTTTTTGACTACCAACTCTAGGCCACACCTTTTTGCATCTTATCTTTAATCATTCCCAAATCCTACAAGCATGATATGTCATTTCCCCATTTTTCAGATGTACCCCAAGGATCAAAGAATTTAGCATTATTCAGAGCCAAAGAAATTATGATGGTAGCTTGGAATCAAACCTTGAGTGTCCCTGGTTCCACTCTGTATGCTGCGTTCACAGACACATCTTGAATTTAGTCAGTCACAAGAAGGCATCTTTTTCAAGCAGCAGTACTTAGTAATTACATATCACTTAGTGAGCACCTGCAGGTAAGTTTACTGCTAGCTTTGTAGCATGTGTGCCCATATATCTTTATGTATGTATCATTAGAAAATTTAAATTTGAAGATCAACTGACCACTTTAATGACATGAAAGGGTTTCTAAGGATGAGGATAAATTAAAATAACAGAAAAGCAAGTGAAGGCAAAGGTAATACAAAGCAAATATGTTAGTCAAGGTGGGCAAAGTTACATTGCAGTAACAAGGAAAACTGAATTAATTTTTTGCTTGAGCCTGTTGTGGGTCCCAATGACTTGCTACTTTAGCTGCCTTAGGTGGAGTTCATCAGATATCCATGGTGCTGGAGTCGGTGCTGTGGCTTAGCGCGTAGGCCGCTGCCTGCAGTGCCAGCATCCCATATAGGCGCTGGTTCTAGTCCTGGCTGCTCTTCTTCCAATCCAGCTCTCTGCTATGACCTGGGAGGGCAGTGGACGATGGCCCAAGTCATTGGGCTCCCGCACCCGCATGGGAGACCTGGAGGAAGCTCCTGGCTTCTGGTTTTGGATCAGCGCAGCTCCGGTTGTTGCAGCCATCTGGGGAGTGAACCAGCGGATGGAAGACCTTTCTGTCTACCTCTCCCTGTAACTCTGTCTTTCAAATAAATAAAATAAATCTTTAAAAAATGGGGAAAAATTGAGGGGCCAGCACTGTGGCCTAGTGGGTTAAGCTGCTGCCTACAGTGCTGGCACCCCATGTGGGTGCCAGTTCAAGACCCGGATGCTCCACTTCCAATCCAGCTCTCTGCTATGGCCTGGGAAAGCAGTAGAAGACGGCCCAACTCCTTGGGCTCCTGCACCTGCGTGGGAGATGTGAAAGAAGCTCCTGGTTCCTGGCTTCAGATCAGTGCAGCTCCAGCCATTGAGGCCAATTGAGGAGTGAACCAGCAGATGAAAGACCCCTTTATCTCTCTGCCTCTCCTTCTCTCTTTATATAACTCTGACTTTCAAATAAATAAATAAATCTTTAAAAAATCCATGGTGCGTTGATCTTTGGGAAACTTGTTTTCTCAATTACAGGAAAAGAGAGCTATAGTTGGCCTTGTAATGTCAACTTAATTTTCTCTCCAGATATAGCATATATCACTTCTCTTCCAACTCATTGAATTTCCATGGTGGATAGAAGGAGAGGAAAATAGGGTATGCTTAACAGTACAAATATCTAATACACACAACAGAGAGAGAGAAAATGAGAGTATAGAATAAAATGAGATGGAAAGAACTCAGAATCAGTAGAGTTCAGTGTCTCATGATTACAAAACATGTGATAATTGTTTTGCTATCTTTCTTAGGTTCTGAATGTTAAAAATCATTCTAAATTGTTTTGAGGGGAAATTATGCAAAACCTCAAAGAGCTCATGAAATGTTAACCCACATCTCCATCAATCTTGGAGGTGTTGTTCCATCACTGAAGACTTTGATAAGAGGTTAAATACGGTGGGTGAATAAGCATGAAGGGACTGAAAATAAAAATTAAGCAAATGGAGTATGTTAAAAAGGCAAATCACTTTATGATTATTCGCTACATTTTTTACCTTTGTAAAGAAAAACTTTTGTGACATTTACATGCTTTAAGATCTTGAAGGCATGAACTCTTGTCTGCCTTTATTTAAATAGCATCATTTATCCTTTCACTACTGAGAAGATGAAAACCACCATTTTCCCACTTTTAACCTGAGCCACATTTTCTTCATTCTTCAGTCAGAATACAGCTTTAAAAAGAATTATTGCTGAGAAGAGCCCAGTGAAAGAACATTTTCCTTCAGTTCTGTTGAGGGACATTGTGTTCCTCATAGTTGCACCTCAGAGCTTATATCATCTAGGTTAGCTTACACATTGAATTGGCTTTCAGATTTTTATGCACTGCTGACAGGTTATTGGAGAACAGAGACTCACAGAGAAATAATATGAGGCTGCTAATTTTTTTCCCACTAATACCTCAACACTTACTATGTTGTAAACTCCTTTTCTCATATCTTATTGCATCTTGTTCAGAGTAAGTAAATAAGTTCTACAAGTTCAATGCCCTATTGATTAAAAAATCTACCCCCCCCCCCGACCCCAGACACTTCCCACTCTCTCCCAGAGATAGACAAACTTTATTACCTTGGTCATGAAATATTCCTTAAGAGCTCTGATTCTTTTTGGTTTAGGATAAATCAGACAGTAAAATGGAAAACATTTGCTCACTTGTCTTTATGATGACACAATTTCTTCTTATTGATTCTTGCCACTTCTCTGATTATCACTGATTGCCTTGCTGTGCCTTTTGGAAATATTTGAAACCCAACCCTTGAGTATTGGGTTAATATGTGAATTCCTTGTACTTTCTGCACTACAAAATTTTCTAATGTGCATGATCCAAAGTTGTGTCTTTCTTCCTTAAAATCTAAAACACTGGGTCCATCTCAGAGACCTTTATGCTTTATACAGGTTACCCTGCAGCTTACCGGTGATAATCACTCTCAGGTGAAGTAATGGGAAGATATCTGAAGCCCAGTTACCTCTTTCAGTTGTCCATTGCAACTCAAGGCATGTTGGGCACAGCAATGGTTCCTGGAAGCTTTCTACATTCCCAACTCTGGATCCTGTTGTATGTTATATGTTACATTGCATGGCAAAGATCAAGGTTGCAGATGGAATTAATCAGCTGACCTCAAATGACGTAGATGATTGGTCTTGGATTATTGGACTGAGTCAGGGTTATCACAGAGGTCCCTAAGTGATGGAGAGAGGCAGAATAGTAAGTCAGTTTGATGCCATTTGAGAACTGTTCATTGTTGGTTGTGAAGATGGAAGGAAATATCATTAGCCAAGGAATGTCGGTGGCCTTGGAAGCAGGAAGAGGAAGGAATGCATTCTTTCTAAGAGCCCCCAGGTGGGAAGGCAACCATCCTGCCATCTTAACTTTGACTCCATGAGAACCATGTCAGACTTCTAACTTAAAGAAATGTAAAATAACAAATTTGTGTTGCTTCAAGCTACTAATTTCATAATATTTTAATATGATAGCAATAGAAAACTAACATCCTTGGTAAATCTGTGTGTGCTTTCCATGTCCAAGGCTGCTGACTGCTGGCCTACCTAGTCTTCTTTTAATCTTGTGCTTATCTTCCACAACACGGGCAAGCAAATATACACACCAGCAGCTCTACAGTTCATGCAGATATCTGAGCCAGGAACAAAATGCCACTTACCTTTTTATACAAACAATGCACATCTTTTTATTTTTAAGTTTGCTTTCCATTAATGTGTACGTGCCCAGTTAGCTCTGTACAAAAAACATAGCTGATTTTTGCCATTGGTACCTTCCACCATTCCTGCTTTCCTAAGCCAGCTCATAGCTATCCTTTTTGGTAGTGAATTCTGTACTTTAAAATAACATGCTAACACTACTAATTTTGATCTTTTAACATCTATTGACTTCTCCAAATGGAGAACTTAGCTATATTTTATCTTTATTCAGTCTACCATAAACAAACTTTCCTCAATCCCCTGAAGAGCTACATTATAATATTGCTTTGATCAATGTCAAGAAATTATATTCAGTATTTAGCATTTAAGATGCCTGTGACCCATATTAGAGTGCATGGGTTCCATTTCCCTACTTCAGCTCTTGACTCCAGCTTCCCTCCAATTCCCACCAATGATGGCTCAGTACAGCCCAGCCCCAGCCATTTTTAGTATTTAGGGAATGAACCAGCACATGAGAGCACTTTCTTTCTCTCCTTTTCTCTCTGTCTCTCAATATTTCTGCCCCTAAAATATTTTTTAAAAATAATTTATGTTTTTATGACCATGCAAATATTATTCATGTATTATACCACGGTTATTATCCTTTTTTGAGTCCCAATGCATCATTCCAGGAAAAATAATTGTCCTTTTCTGCTAACTTTCCTGATTTTCTTATGTATGCAATGTAATTCTACCCCAAATTTTTCACCAAATAATATACATTTTCTCTCTAACTACTTTTAGACAAAAGAGTTTCTCTGTCTATTTCATTACTTTAGGTGATAATGCCTCCATAAATTTTTGATCTGATTCACTTTGGATTCTTTAATACCAAGTCCCTGCCAATCTTTTCTCCTGGAATCTCCTTTCACCATCCTAGAGATTCTTGTTACTTCTTCCTCCAAACCTGTTTCCAGGGTCTACTACTGAGAAACTGTTCACAGAATGAAAATTGGAGGATTTTGTCTCTGCACAAGAATCTCTATACTTACCTATTTTCTACTATTTGAAAGGCAGAGAGAGAGAGAGAGAGAGAGACAGAGAGCGAGAAAATCTTAATAACGGATTCATCCTCCCCCCCCTTCAAATGGTCACAATAACCAGAGCTGATCCAGGCTGAATTCAGGTGCCTGAAACGACATTCTAGTCTCCTACATGGGTGGCAGGAGTTCAAGTATCTGGACAATCTTATATTGCTTTCCCAGGTGCCTTTATCAGAGAGACAGATCAGAAGAAGTGCAGCCAGGACTCGAACCAGCACTCTGAAATGGGATGCTGACCTTTGCAATCATCAGCTTAACCCACTGTACCACGATGCTGGCATGCTTACCCTTATCTTGATTGATTGTGGCTAGGTCTTAAATGCTAAGTTGTATATAATTTTGCTCAGAATTTTGAAGGCATTGAACTGTTTTTTCTGGTTATCAGTGAGATAGATGAGACTTCCAAGGCCATTCAGATTCTTGATTCTATCTCCATGCCTCTCTTTTTCTTCCTCCAATCTGGCACTCAGATCTTAAAATCTGTATATTTTTGTTCTTCAGTATTTAAAATATTTTTGAAATTTTCATTTCCCCTCTCATTTATTTTATCTCTCTGAATTCTCATTATTTGAATACTAGACCTTCAAGATTGATCCTCTCATTTTTCTTGTTCCTAATGTGTTGATTTTCACCCATTGTTTCCCAAGAGATTTTTCACAACTCATTTCAACACATTTATTTAATTTACTGTTTCTGTAACCATACTTTATATTTTCAAGAGCTCTTTTTATTCTCTAAATGTACTTTAAAAATAGTATCCTATTCTCATTCTATCATTTCACTCTCTTATCTATTTATTATCTATTTCACTCTCCTGAAAATCTTTCATCTTTACCAGGAATAGTAATCTGAATGTGAGGGGTAAGGCAGAAGACTTAGTACTCTAGTTTTTTAAAATAGACTTTGAGTCAACTTTTTGGTTTGACCAAGGAGATGAAAGATGTTTACAATGAAAATTACAAGACATTAAAGAAAGAAATAAAATACAAAAAGTGGAAGAATCTTCCATGTTCGAGGATAGGAAGAATTAGTACCAAAATTTCCATACTACCCAAAGTAATTTACAGATTCAATGCAATCCCAACCAAAATACCAAGGACATTCTTCACAGATCTAGAATAAATATATGTTTCATATGAACACATAAGAGACCCTGAACAGCTAAGTAATCTTAAACAACAAATACAAAGCCAGAGATACCACAATACCAGATTTTAAGAGATACTAATGAGCAGTTATAATCAAAGAAGACTGACACTAAAATAGACATGTAGATAAATGGAATGGAATAGAAACCCCAGAAATTGATCCATGCATCTACTACCAACTAATATTTGAAAAAGGAGTTAAAATCAATCATTGGATCAAGGACAGTCTCTTCACAATTGGTGCTGGGAAATTTGATGTATGCCTACATCTTGTACAAAAATCAACTCACAATGGATCAAGAATCTAAATCTATGATATGATACCATCAAATTACTAGAGGAAGACATTAAGGAAGTTGTGTAAGACATTGTCATAGACAAAGACTTCTTGGAAAAAACTCCAGAAGCACAATCAATCAAAGTAAAAATAGACAACTGAGATTATGTCAAATTAAGAAACTTCTGCATTGCAAAGGAAACACTAAAGAAAGAAAGGAGGCAGACAACAGAATGCAAGAAAATATTTGCAGACTATGCATCTGATAAAAGATTCATATCCAGGACCTATAAAGAACTCAAGAAACTCTACAACAACAAGATAAACAATCCAGTTAAGAATTGGGCAAAGGACTTGAGCAGGATTTTTTCAAAGAATGAAATTTTATTGGCCAATGGACACATGATAAAATACTCAGGATCACTAGCCATCAAAGAAAAACAATAAAAATCAAAATAAAGTTTTACACCACCCCAGTTAGAATTGCTGTCATCCAATCATCAAAAAATAATAAATTCTGGCAAGGATGTGGGGAAAAGGTACTCTAATACACTGTTGGTGGGAATGTAAACTAGTATAGCCATTGTAGAAGACAGTATGGAGATTCTTCAGAAATCTGAAAATTGAGCTACCATATGACCAAGTCATCCCACTCCTGGGAATTTACCCAGATGAAATGAAATCAGTTATCTGTTCCCCCATGTTTATTGCAGCTCAATTCACAAGAGCTAAGGTACAGAATCAGCCAAGATGTCCATCAACCAATGACATGATAAAGAAAATGTGGTGTGTGTGTGTGTGTGTGTGTATATATATATATATATATATATACATACATACATGCCATGGAATATTACTCAGCCATAAAAAGAATGAAATCCTGTCTTTTGTAACAACGTGGATGCAACTGGAAACTATTATGCTTAGTGAAATAAGCCAGTCCCAAAAGGACAAATACCATGTTTTCCCTGATCTGTGGTAACTAATGGAGTACACAAAATATAACGTATGTGAGTGAAATTGAAATTTTGAGATTTGATTATTGTTTACAGCCCTTGTCTCTACTGTTGAGGGGCAGTGTTTATTTTCTTTAGATTTTGTTGAATTCTTTGCTTATTGGAGGCTTAAACATGATTATAAAGTAAAGTGAAAGTATGTCATTGTAAAAATTAACAGAATAAATAAGAAAGGAAAGAGAAGTGAGGGTATGATGAGAAGTATCACTTTATCTTACTGCTTAACTTGAAATTTATTGTCAACAAAATTTTAAGTGCCTAATAAAATGCTGGTTTTTTATAGGCACAATGTTGTATAGAAGACCATAGAGTATGTTCATCTTGCTTAACTGAAACTTTATGGCCATTGATTAGCAATGGTCAATATTCCCTCTCCATATTCCCAGTCATCCATCATTCCACTTTTTTATCCTAAGAATCTAACATTTTAGATAACTCATATAAGTGGAATTATGTAGTGTTTATATATTTGTTACAGGTTTATTTCACAGTGTAATTTTCTTAAGATACATCCATGTTATTGCATATCACAGAGTTCTCTCCCACTTTTTTTTCTAACGTTGAATAGTATCTCATCATATGTAGGCCTTTTTCTTTGTTCCTTTAGTTGTCCGTGGACATTTAAGTGTTTTGCATATGTTCAATACTTATCTGGATAATTCTAAACTACATATAAGAGTGCTAATTATCTGCTGAAGATCCTAATTTCAGTTCTTTTGGATAAATACCCAGAGGTGGGATTTCCAGATCATATGGAAGATCTAGTTCTAATTTTTTTGAGGAAGCTCCGCAGTGTTTGAATCATTTTGAATGCCTACATCTTCTCCAACAAGTGTCATTTGGTATTTTACATTTATGAGAGCCACACTGACAATTGTTGAGATGATATCTCATTATGGTTTTGATTTTTAATTTTCTTGACAATTAGCAAGTGAACGTTTCTTCCAGATACCTGCTGGCAATTTGTATGTCTTTGCAAAAAGTTCAAATCCATTGGGTTATAGGTTTTAGAGACAATCTTCTGTTTAAATCATGCTTACTTACCTAAGCACATGGGGCTACCAATTATCTTTGTTTTCATGGACCTGCAGAGCAAGGTGGGTTGCTTATTGGTTTTCACCATTGCCATTTTAGGGTTCAACTCTCTCCATATTGGTAAATTAGTTAATATTAACCTGATTTTCAAATTATTTTCTACATTTGTTTACTTTACAATGATTTTCTTTTCTGTTGGCTTTGTTTTTGTGATGTAATTCCTTAAAACATTTCTATTAACTTTTAAAATAGGATTTCAATAAGGAGTAAGGGTAAATGTATATATTCAGTCCACCAAATTTAATATCTTCAATTGGGATGTCACCATACCTCTTTATGAATAATTCACTTATAAACATAAGTTCCTTCAAACAGATCACTTAGCTTTGGAAAATAAAGATATGGTGAACGCAAGAAAATATTTTCAACACAAACACTGCACTAATTCTCTAGAGAACTGAGCACTGCCCACTCTTCCTTACTTGGATGTCTCAAAGCATTTTCTTTTCTTTTCTTTCTTTTTTTTTTTTTTTTTTTTTTGACAGGCAGAGTTAGACAGTGAGAGAGAGAGAGACAGAGAGAAAGGTCTTCCTTTCTGTTGGTTCACCCACCAAATGGCCACCATGGCCGGCGCGTTGCATGCTGCGCCGATCCAAAGCCAGGAGCCAGGTGCCTCCTCCTGGTCTCCCATGGGGTGCAGGGCCCAAGCACTTGGGCCATCCTCCATTGCCTTCCTGGGCCACAGCAGAGAGCTGGACTGGAAGAGGAGCAACCGGGACTAGAACCTGGGGTGTTGGTGCCGCAGGTGGAGGATTAGCCTAATAAGTCGCGGCGCCGGCCTCAGAGCATTTTCTAAGAGCAGGCTTTACAGTCTCTTAGACAACGTTAAGGGTCTCAATTGAATTTTTGTTTAAGGTGACTATATTTAGTATGAATCATTGGCTTTTTGATTGGGCCAGAGTTAAAATGCTGAGCAAACAAGGAAAATTATATTCAGTATCCTATTATACTCAGAACTAAATATTATTTATTTTCCAAGAAATATTTCTACTCTGCAAGCTACATATAAAATTGTCCTGAGCAAACAGCTGACCATAGTTTGTATTTCTTTCACTTTTGCCTTTTGATTACCTTTATCAAGTCTTTTTCTGTGTCTCCACATGAGCTTATGCAGAAATGCCTATTACTCAGAGCTAAAATTGTACACCTCTTCAAATGAATATACTATTAGATATATTTCATATGTTTTCTGCAAGGCGCATAATAAAAGAATTAAATTAGAATTTTGTAGGAAAAATATTTATATAAAACCATCAAAGATAATAGTTACTGTGTTTTGAAGAATTTCAATTTTCTTACTCTTATTTATATTTAATGCTCTAAAACATTTTTAAAACTAACTCTCATCTCTTGAACTCACATATATCATAAATTCTCAGGAGGCAACATTAAATGGCATCATAATCAATGATTTACAGTTCTGTGATACCACTTCTCTGTTTAACACTCTCAGATTTTATTTAAGGAACTCACTTTGGGATTGTGTCTATTCCTAGCAATAATCATTTTTATTTTTGTCATTTTTCTTTTCTTTTATGTTATTCTAATGTAAATTTAAAGATGAGGTTTTTTTCTATATAGTGGAAAATAGACTTGTTGCTCTTTAATCTACAGACATCAGGGTCTCCTATGTTTTTCAATTCCCTTATCCTTTTTTCTGATAGATTATAACTGTGAGATCTTCCTCAATGACAAGATTATCCAAAAGGCAATCCACTGGCTCTGTGCCCAGTGCCTGGAGTTAATTTTCACCCCTAATTTTGGTCTTGCAAACTTACAAGTTGTGATTTGCTAGAAGAGAATTTTCACATCTCTATTATAAACATTTAGTAATATAACATTTTTTGCATATATTAAATATGTTAGAGCTGAGATTTTTGGAAGCTAATTAAATCACAGCAAAACCAAGTAAAATTGTGCTGTGCTGCTATAGGTACACTGTAGCAGGGTGCTTACTTAGCAAAGTGAAACTTCACTCTTCCTTTGGAGTGGTGATGAATAGATTTGGTAGGCAGCCACTGAATAAACAACATAGTGGCAGCAAGTGCTGGCTTTGCCTGGAATTCAGCCAATCTTGCTCAGAGCAGGTGGGAAGAACGAACTTTGGCAGAATGGTATCAATTAGTGAGGGTTTTCCTCAATGTAGTAGCCAAGATGTTATAGCAAAAGCTCTATGTGGGCTTTGAGACTCAGAAAATCATCTGGACTCTGCCTCTGTTTGCTTGTTGTGTGAGGCTGGGCAATTTATCTAAATCTCAGTTGCCTCCTTGATAAATGAGAGTTGTGTATTTGTCTTACAGGATCCTTATGAGTATTAAATGAAATAATATTTGTGAATGTTCTTTGTGAATTTTAAAGTGCCAATGGAAATCCAAGTGGTCTAATTGTTTAATTTTGTCTATGACTGAAGAGTGGATTAGATTGCTTTAAAAGATGATCTCACTGTGGCCAATACAGCATCTCTCAGCATCTCTCAATAAGTGTTAGTTCCTTTCCTTATGTAAGGAAGAAAAAGGTTTCACCAGTAATGAACAATTACAATACACTAAATAGAAGTCAGCATAAGATAAATATTGTTTTGGGAGCAGGAGAAAATATCAGGGAACATTGTACAGTATATAAAATACTTTTCCAAGGATTATCATTGTTATAGAAAGTATAGGCACTGTGTTCAAATGGGTTATGTGGCATGAGATGTTCCTCCTTTCCCCCATGGTAAAACTAAGTGAGTTAGAATATATTGTCTTATTGAATCTCAAAGAACCAGAATTCTATTTTTTTATTTTTAAAAAGATTTATTTATTTATTTGAGAGTTAAACAGAGAGAAAAGGAGAGGCAGAGAGAGAGAGAGAGAGATCTTCTATCCGCTGGTTCACTCCCCAATTGGCCACAACGGCTGGAGCTGTGCAGATCTGAAGCCTGGAGACAGGAGCTTCCTCCGGGTCTTCTCATGCAGGTGCAGGGGCCCAAGGTCGTGGTCATCTTCCACTGCTTTCCCAGGCCACAGCAGAGAGCTGGATCGGAACTGGAGCAGCTGGCACCCATATGGAATGCCGGCACTGCAGCTTTACCTGCTACACCATAGCACCGGACCCTCAATTTTATACACAAAATATTAACTCTATACTAAGTAAAACAATTCGGTAATTTGTATGAAAAAAAAAAAGTTCTTCAACAGTTGAGACAAGGGCTGTTCAAAGTCACTGCATCTCGAATTTCATTCTTTAGAAACTTTACACTTTAAAGAGGCTCCCAAGAATGATACATCTTTTGCAAGCACTTAGACATAAGAATATCTTCCACTTAATACACTAAAATGAAATAAATCTTTGGGAACAAGTTTTACTGTTAACTCTCGTAATACAACTCTTTGAGGATAGAGGGTCGGTCCTGCATGGGAAGTTAGTGCACCTTGACTTCTGTTGTTAATTTAACAATTAACACTCTCCTGTATGACATCAGTGATCAACCGAGGCTCCTGACATGAGCTACCTAGGCTATGGAAGCCTTTTGAATACACAGACTCCAGCAGTATTTCAACAACGCCATGAGCAAAGTGCAAGTTCTCTCCTCCCTTCAGAGAAAAGTACATCCCTCTTTGATGACCACTTCTTTACACTGGGGTCTCACCCACCAAGATCCTTCATCTAGGATGTTTTTTGCCACAGTGTCTTGGCTTTCCATGCCTGAAATGCTCTGGTGGGCTTTTCAGCCAAACCAGAATGCCTTATGGACTGATTCTGAGACCAGAGTGCTACTTAAAGCGATTGTCATTCTACGAGTCTGCTGTGTGGACTGCTTCCCATGTTGGAGCATTCTCTCCTTTTTAACTCTATTATAATCACCACTTAATTATATCTATATGATCACTTTAACACTTAAAATGTTTTGCCACCCAGCTTAAGGGGATTCAAGTTCCCACAGCAAGTTTTAAAATTATACCCTTAGAAGTGAAGTCAGTCTGTAGAAATGTATGCAGAACTATACAGCTTTACAGTTACAAACTTCATGTCATAAGGACAACTTTAGGAACATGATGATTCTTCCCACCGTGCCCACCCTCCCACCCATACTCCCACCCTCCTTCCTCCTCCCTAAATTTTACTAAGATCTATTTTCAATTAACTTTATATACATACGATTCTGAAAGTAATCTTGTGTTCCTCTTGTGCACATTTTGGAATATTTTCTTTATGTTTTACTGTGGAGACTTTGACTACAGTGTGATGCAGTGAAGACTTCTTCTGGCCATGTCTATTAAGAGTTCTATGTGCTGCCTGTATGTGGATGTCTCTTTCTTTCTCCAAATTAGAGAAGCTTTGTTATTTCACTAAGACCTTCTAATCCATTATCTCTTTCCATGCCTTCAGGAACTCCTAGGACCAGTATGTTGGGCCATTTGAGAGTATCCTATAGATCTCCAACGGTGTTTTTTAGTTTTCAAATTTCTTCCTGTTTTTGGTCTGACCGTAAAATTTTCTGCAATTTGTCTTCTAAGTTGGATATTCTTTCTTCTGCTTTACGGATTCTGTTGTTAAGGATTTCCACTAAATTTGTTAGTCGTTCTATTGAATTCAACATTTCCGGTTTTGTTTTATTCAGCATTTCCAAGATTTCATTTTGATTTTTATATAAGATATGCATGTCTTGGGAGAACTTTCCTTTCATGTCATGTATGAATTCTGTTACTTCATGCAGTTGCTTCTGACTACTTGTAAGTACTCGTATGCTCAATTTTTAAAATTCCATTTCTGTCAGTTCTTCAGTCTCTTCACTTTCACATTCTGGTATTGAAGTGTTATGTTCTTTTGCGGGCATCCTGTTGTCTTCCCTATTCTTGTTTCTTGAATTCCTGCATTTACTATTCGGCATTTCTGGAGATACTTGTTGGTTTCTTTTGTGTGATGGCACTAATCTTCAGATTATACCTCTGTGGATTAGTGGAGCATCTGCTTTTTCAGTGAATACCTAGAGGCATGTGCTGGGTGTGACTGGTGAGCTCTGTTCAGTGCTCCAGGTGAACCAAGTGTCCTAGGCAACACCCAGCTTGGGCGTGGTCAATCTTTTTTATTTTATCAGAGGGGAAGTTTGTTCCAATCTGTTGGTGTAGTCTCAGGCTCACCACCTCTCCTCAAAGAGAACAGAGCCTGAGCGCTAGCCCCAGTGGGTCCAATATTCGCCCACTCTGCCACAAGGACCACACATAGGATCTGTGCAGTCCTCAGTGTGAGCTCAGATTCCCCAGCAAGGACCCTCACCAGGTAACCAGGAAACTCAGCATGTGGAGTCTACCACCGTGACTGCCCAAAGTCCCAGCTACACCCTGTGCCCTCCCACGTGGCCACAGTTTTCACAGTCAGGAGAACCCAGCTCTGTCAGTTCTCCCTGCCAAACGCAGGTGTCTCCGCTCGGCTGGTTGCTGGGCTCGGACAGGAGCCAGCACAGCTGTTACCTGTGTCCAAAATGGCGCCCACCCTCTACGGGCCTGTTGCAGGACGCTGGTGCACACTGCTGGGGGAGAAACAGGCCCCCTTGTTTCTTCTCCTCTAGCTTGGAGGTACACTGTCCCCTACAGGGCTCCAAGCCGGATTCCCGCCAGGGTCTTGCTGTAGCTTTATCCCCAGGGGCTTGGGCTGCTGCAGTCTGGTCTCACCTCACTTCAGGGCTGGTGCAGAGGCTCCCGGCAGCTGGTGTCCTGAACTGTGCTCGTCCACACCCTCCACATCATCCACAGTGTCCCTCTAATTCGCGTGGAGTTTCCTCTGCCGTTTTCTCCCTCACTCTTCGCTGAGGCTGTGCTTCTCCAACTTTTTTTAAAACTATCTGCTAGACTAGAGCAGTGAGCTCCCTCCCTACTCTGCTATTTTGATCCAGCCACAGGAGCATGAGGGGCTGGCTTCCCAGGGAGGCGGGGCTGGGGCTCCAGAATTCTATTTCATTGTATTTTAAATTATATTATTATGATCTAACTTTAATAATAGTATTTTTCTATTTATAAAATAATACATGCATAGAAAAATTTGAAAACAGGAGCACTTGTATTTCAGTATAGTGAGCTAAACTGCTGCCTACAAGGAGGGCATCCTATATTGGAATGCAGATGTGAGTCCTAGCTGTTTTATTTCTGATCCAGCTCCCTGCTAATGTGCCTGGGAAGGCAGTGGAAGACATCTCAAATACTCCCATGGGGGAGACCTGGATGAAGTTCTGGTTTCCTGACTTCAGCCAGCTCTGGCCATTACAGCCATTTGGGGAATGAAACAGTAGATGGAAGATTCTCTCTCTCTCTCTGTCACATGCACACACACACACTCTTTCACTCTCTCTCCCCTTCAAATAAATAAATATTTAAAAAAGAAAAATTAGAAAATATAAAACTATAAAGAATAAGATCACCTACAGATGATAATGCAATTTAATAATAAGATTTGTTATATTTTTCGTGTGTTTCCTTCTATCTTTAGATTGTATATCTCCATGGAAACACTTGTATTTGCCTGCATGTGTTTAAACATTTTTTTAGCACATGGAACATGCCGAGTTTTGTGGATTATGACTTGGTTTTAACTTACTTGTCAGGTTTGGAGTTCTTCTTTTCAAGCTAGCAACTATTTTTTTTAAGATTTTATTTTTGTTGAAGGACTGAGTTACAGAGAGGCAGAGGCAGAGGCAGAGGCAGAGGCATAGAAGAGAGAGAGAGAGAGGTCTTCCATCTGCTGGTTCATTCCCCAGATGGCCAGCCAGAGTTATGCCAATCCAAAGCCAGGAGCTTCTTCCAGGTCTCCCACAAGAGTGCAGGGGCCCAAGGACTTAGGCCATCTTTCACTGCTTCCCCAGATCACAGCAGAGAGCCGGACTGGAAGTGGAGCAGCTGAGATTTGAACTGGCGCCCATTTGGGATGCCAGCACTGCAGGGCGAGGCTTTACCCGCTAAGCCACAGTGCCGGCCCCCACAAGCTAGTAACTATTTTAACATCTACACATCATCTTTTCTATTTAAAAAGGTAAGCTTGGCTGGCGCCATGGCTCAATAGGCTAATCCTCGGCCTGCGGCACCGGCATACCGGGTTCTAGTCCTGGTCGGGGCGCCAGATTCTGTCCCGGTTGCCCCTCTTCCAGGCCAGCTCTCTGCTGTGGCCAGGGAGTGCAGTGGAGGATGGCCTAAGTTCTTGGGCCCTGCACCTGCATGGGAGACCAGGAGGAGGCACCTGGCTCCTGGCTTCGGATCAGTGCTATGCGCCAGCCGCAGCGGCCATTGTGGGGTGAACCAATGGAAAAGGAAGACCTTTCTGTCTCTCTCTCACTGTCCACTCTGCCTGTCAAAAATAAATAAATAAAAAAAGCTTATTTTAGTGCAAAATATTTTGAAATATATGTATATTTTTCTTTAAAAGTTTTTTTTATTTAAAACAGACATAAAAATTATATACATTTGTGGGATACTACGTGATGTTTTGGTACATCACATGTGCAATGTCTAATCATGGCAAACACATTTATATCTCCAAGCATTTAACACTTCTTTATAGTGAAAACATCCAAAATCCTATCTTCTATCTTGTTTTTATTTTCCCAGCAAAATATACAGTACGTCAATTTTATCAGTAATCACCCTATTGTGCAGTAGAGCCCCAGAACATATTATTCCTATGAAGCTATAACCCACTATCCCTCACTCAACCTTTCATCAGCCTTCTCCTTCCCTCCCAAGATTCTGGTTTGGAATTTATGAGAGACTTTGGTGCCGGCCTTGAATCTCAAGTTCTGTGAAGTACCTGGGATATGGACAGTCCTCAGTTTTAATATGAGGTTGATGTCTGAAGGAATCACACTGAGAGTGAAGAAGCCTGACAGACCAGCCAGCACCCACTTTTCAGTGCAGTTTAATTGTTCTGTTTTAGCACAGTCTGATTTAAACATCCTTGTAATAAATTAAGTCTAATTTCTGTTTTCCTCTGGAGGAAACACTCCACTTTCATTGTCCCCCTCTTTCATTATAAAAATAATATTTTACATAAAAAGTCCCATAAACCTATCACCCTTTTGTAAAAGCAATAGTAAAATAATCAAAACACCAACAAGGGGCCAGCACTGTGGCAAAAAAAGTCAAGCTGCCACCTGCAATGCTAGCATCCCTACTGCTCCTCTTCCCTCCAACTCTCTGCTAAAGGGCTTGGAAAAGCAGTGGAAGACGGCCCATATGCTTGAGACCCTATACCAACATGGGAGACCCAGAGGAAGTTCCTGGCTCCTGGATTTAGCCTGGCCCAAGCCTGGCTGTGTGGCCCTTTGGGGAGTGAACCAGCAGATGGAAAATCCCTCTCTCCCTCTCTCTGTCCTTTCAAATAAATAAAAATATCTCTGTATCTCTGCCTTTCAAATAAATAAAAAAGGATATTTAAAAAACCAACCAACAAAAACTATTATATTATTTTTTTTAGTCTCTCATCACCCTTTTTCAAGCATTATATGCTTTTGCCGATTTGTCATCATGGTGCAAATGCAATTTATATTCTATGTCTTACTTTTTAAATTCACAGAAATTTGTTTAATCTACTTCTTTTTAATTAACATAAAGCCCATGTTTTTGTAGTTTACAATCCAGTCTTCCTAACTATAATATAATGTTGCATGATATCCTATTGAGAGTCTATATTATAATTTTATTACACACTTCCCTATGGTGAATTTTACTTAATTGCTTCCAATTTTTACTATTACGAGTAACGTTACACTGGAGGGCTACAAGTCTACAATGATATCCTTTAATTTTTTTCTCTTTAAGATGAAGTGTTAGAAATGAGATTATGAGCTAAAAGGTGTGTTCATTTTATAGGATTTTATTATGAAGGGAAGACTAAGAAGGCCTTTTCTGTGTGGAGGACAAACAAATGGATGCACAAACTTGTAGAAATGGAAATTATCCTTGTGAACTTGGGACTCCTTGTGACCTGATATCCTCCATGGGCTTACAGGCTGAGAAGACTCCCAGAAAGACACCAGTTAGAAGTAGGGACAGGAGGAGTGGTGGGAATTGGGGAAACCCTCCTCTCACTAGATGGTGGAAAGTGGAAAATGGAATTTCTGTCTGTCTTCCTGAGAGGGGAAATGTGTACCCTTTCTATAATTATGAAAAATTCAAATTTCCCTTTGTTTTAAATCAGTAAACATATTTTCCTTAGTAATTTTCAGACAATTAAAGTGTACAAGGATGCATGTATGATTGGAAGCATGGAGAATGGAAAGAAGCAAGGCACTGTGCTACTCGTCATAGCTTTCCTGCAGGAACACATGTTGGGCTGCTTAGGGAGCTGAGTTTTCTGGTTCTTAGTTATGTGTGAGCCTAGGATATAGTCCTCTGTTAAGCATGTCTAGAGATTGACACCTCTCTGGAATGAATAGCCAACTGGTATCATCTAACTAACTGATATTTTATGTTCCACAAAGGCCAAATTCATTAGAACCCCTTCTTCTGCATTTATACTAATATTCTTTTTTTTAAAATTATTTGTTTTGAAAGTCAGAGTTAGAGAGAGAGAGAGAGAGAGAGAGAGAGAGAGAGAGAGGCTCATTCCCCAGATGGAAACAATGGCTGGAGGTGGGCCAGGCTGAAGCCAGGAATCAGAGCTGCTTCCATGTTGCCATGAGAGTACAGGAGCCCAAGGACTTGGGCCATCTTCCACTGCTTTTCCTAGGCCATTAGCAGGGATCTGGGTTGAAAGTGGAGCAGCTGAGACTCGAGCCGGTGCCCTCATGGGATGCCAGTGTCTCAGGTGAAAGCTTCACCCACTATGCCACAGTGTTGGCTCCTACACTAGTGTTCTTAATGTAATGGTTGAATTATTCTGTCTGTTTTCATGACACTTCATGGCAGAACATACATATCTAAAGAAATTTTTAACTTTGGAAACATAAGTATGATCACAGTCTATCTCTAAGCTCATTAACACAAAAGAAGATCCAAACCAAATAAAAAGTTAACAGAGAAAGAAATGTTCTCATGGCCATTGTCAAGTCAAAGACAAGTATGTATCACCAATTTTGTGAATTGTATTAGATACCACATGAGTGGAAGGAGGAAGTAGATACCACAAAGCATGAGAGATGTTTGTTCTCGCCCTTAAGGTTCTAATTTAATGAATATTTGCTGATATTCTCCAGTTGAATATTAGCTAAAACATGTGACAGGACTTCAAAAAGTTTTTATTAAGAACTGTGAACTCTCTTTTATCCTGATGTGTTGATTTTTTCAACTCGTCATTCAGGATAGGTGAGTTGCAAAGCAGAATGAGGCAAGCCTTTATTGTGTGTGAAAGAGAACAATTTTGAATGTGTGTTGAAATGATTTTAGAGCAAATTTCACAATGCTAATTGTGCTTCAAAGTCTGTCATTTGAGTCAAATTTAACTGAAGAATTGAATGTCATCTGGTTATTACACAGAACAAATGGAAAATGGATCACATTACTGTAATACAGATATGACTACATAAAAGTATAAATTTTCAATAATTAAATATGTAAGTCAGAGGATGTTACACAAAATGCATGTGATTATCATGATTTTTAAACAGGAGAAATTTGGGAAAATATGTAATATTCCTGCAGGATTCAATTAATCTCATAAATAATGAGAGTTTCATATTTTCAATATATATTATACTGAAGTAATGTAAAAGGGAAACATTATGCACATTATTTGCATATGTAGAGGGAATTCTAGTGATATTATTTAACATTTTGATTGCTACATTTTGCACGGATAATTGGGAAACCCTAAGAGGTTAGTATATATTTTGTAAAGTAGCTATTATTTTCTTAGAATTTATTTAGGAAATTCTCAATCCAACTAATTATGTCCTACTTTAATAATCAATAATTTTATTCTAAAATTCTTGAAATATCTGTTGAAAATAGACACTCTCATTTGAAAAATAGCAGGCAGTATTCCTTCAATTCATTTAATTGCCTTTTCTGAAAATATAATGAACTTTTAAATATTTCTTCTTGTGATAGATTTTCATTATGTAATTCTTTGTTTTTAAGCAATGAGATGAATAAACACTTGTCTTAAGCAGAAATTGTGTTGCCTCCAATATTATTTATCACCAAAATTAAGTTCTCAATCTATTTTTGGGTTTATTATTATTGGGACTATAATTACATAGAATTAGGAATGGAATGAGAAACCTAAACATCAGTGGAACAATCCAGTGCTGCAAGTGCATTTTTGACTAGTATAAATTATAACTTATTATTTTAACTGGATTTGCTTTTGAGAAAAATTGAAGACAGTGCCAAATATGGCAATAATTCAATGTAAGTTGAACAATTATTGTAATTTTGAAATTCTTTACACTTGCTGATATCAACCTACACAATAACTCACAAAATGAGAAAGCAAGCCATTGTGCTATAATTCAGTGGTATTTTATACCTTTGAATACAAATTCATATGTGATGTTTTTATTAATAATGCAGAAATCACAGACTCTTTAAATTATTATAACATAGAGTAGGGACTGAGTCAATTATTTGTGATTCTAGACCTGAAAGAGAGAAATAGCAAAGGGAATAAGTTCTGAAGAATTCAACCCAAGCAACTGATCAGCTATCCATTCCTGCATAAAAACTCACCCACAAATTTATCAACTTAAAGCAACTAACATTATATCTTCTGTGGATCAGGAATCCAGCCACGGTTTTGCTGATTGGTACCATCTCAGGGTCCTTCATGAGACTGCAGACAAGCTGTGGGTCAAGGCTCCAGTTTCTGATGACTTAGGGCTGATGATGAGTTTCTATGCTTATTCACATGGCTGCTGGTAGAATCTTAGTTCCTTACCAGGTACTGCTCATGATGTGGCTTCTCCCAGGGCAAGTGATCTAAGGTGGATGCTGCAGACGTTCATAAACTACCCTCAGAAGTGCTGCACCTACACTTTCACTACTTCATACGGGCCAACCATGGTATAGTGTGAGACAGGACTATCCAAGGATGTGAATAGCAGGAGCAAAACTCATTAAGCATCATCCTGGAGGGTGGCTACCATACCATCCCTCATTAATTCATTTATTTACAACCTGTGCTAGATGCAGAAAATATAGCAGTAAACAAAATAGACCTGATTTGTACACTCGCAGACACAAAGAAGTACCAGGCATTTATACTGACAGCGATTAAAACTATAGTGCAGATTATCTCATAGGGCCTCTTATTATTTTGCATTTCTTTAACGTAGTCTTCGTGTTCATCTGAGCCCATGAGTGTAGGAAACAGTCCTACCTGATCTCTGCTGAGTTTCAGTTCCATTCTGCATTCTGTGCAGAACATGGAATTTTTCTTCATCTAAAACTGCTTCATCTCAAAAAGAACTAATTTAAATAACCCACTCATTAACTGCAAGTGACATTCTCAACTTCTTTATTTAATTAATTCTATTAGAATTCACATCACTAGTATTATGATTCTGGTCCATTTATCCTCATGCTTTATTCCCATCTGTCAGATGTCAGTTGTCATCTCTTTCTTTCCTATTCTCTTAGTCGTTACCATCTATCATCTTAAGTTTTCCATTGCCAACTCTACAATCCCTTTATCCTTGTTTGGCAAAATTACAAATCATGATGAACCCAATTATCTGCCTTATTTATGACTTTGTGTAACAGAATACTATAGGAGATGTCCAAAGCATGTTAAATGGATTTTCACTATAAAGCTATTATCATCAAATTCAAATACATCTCAGGTAATGCAGCACTGTGTTATTATTTTTCAAATCAATTGTCTTCTACTACACATGACCATTCTATTATTTTCCACACTCCTTAAATCCCACCTGCATATTCTTAGCTTTCAGCAGGAAACTTCCAAATAGGATATTGAAGCCACTTTCTGAACTTGCATCAACTTCACTCCACTGTATCACCAAATGTAATTCCAGTTTGCACCTCTTCAGTTGTCTACCTTTCTTATTTTAATGAAGGAAATACACTGCTCTGTTTCCATCAGAGACTAATATCTCCACATTCCTTAAGATTACATTCCTTGTTCTAGATCCAACACCCCATTCATTACCACCTAGTCCTGTTTCTTCCATCTTCCCCTCATTATCATACTTGACCTTTAGCATTACAATGTTTAAAGTCTGGGGTAATATTTTCCCCCAGTTTAAAATGAATCTTTCTTGAATCCTCTGTCTTTTACCCATATTTTCCTCCCTGAATTTTTCTCATACATTCGTATCTTATCCATTTCCCTAGTAGTTGGATTTTGTTAAAAGTAACAGGATCTTCCCTTATGCTAACTATAATGAATACCATATTAGTCTTTCTTGATCTCTATCTACTTTTGACCCAGTTAAATATTTCTTCTTTCTTTGAAGGGATTTTCCCCCAATACTACAGTAATATTGCATTCTGTTGCTTTTGCTCTCATCTTTTTGGGAACAATTTATTTCTCCTCTGCCATCTGATTATAAGTCTGGAAGCTCTTGGTGCATTTCTCATCTCTCTATAGTCTATTTTTAAGCACTCTTATACCTTCTTGGCAGAATAAGGTAATGAAAGCTGTTGTGGGGGCCGCCGCCATCGTGCAGTAGGTTAATCCTCCACCTCCAGCGCCGACATCCCATATGGGCGCCGGTTCTAGTCCCAGCTGCTCCTCTTTCAATTCAGTTCTCTGTTATAACCTGGGAAAGTAGTAGAAGATGGCCCGAGTGCTTGGGCCCTGGGACCCACATGGGAGACTGGGAGGAAGCACCTGGCTTCTGGCTTCAGATTGGCTCAGCTCTGGCTGTTGTGGCCATTTGGGGAATGAACCAACGGAAGGAAGACCTTTCTCTCTGTCTCTCCCTCTCACTGTCTGTAACTCTACCTCTCAAATAAATAAATAAAATCTTTAAAAACAACAACAACAACAACAAATGAAAGTTGTTGTGGCACATAAAACCCTAATTTTGATGACTTAATGAAATCAAAGTATCTCTTGAATATTGTTACCCAGTATGGGCATTCCTAGTCTGTAGTTCAACATGTTCATCCAGAGATATGAACTGCTTCTAACTCGTGAATCATCTTCTTGCAGATAACAGACTTTCCCATTCTGTTGGCAAGAAAAAAAAAAAAAAAACTTTTGGGAGACACGGCAATCTCATAATCATTTCAAGAAGCCATAGACAGTTTTACTTGTATTTCTTTGGTGGAATCTAGTCTTCCTCCTCAATGCAAAGAGGGTTGAAAACGTGGCTGCTGGCTTGCTGCTGCTTCCCAGGAACATCTCTACACAATGGTCTATACAAGTGCTGTTTCTGATACAACTGCCTTGGAAAATCATAAGCATATCTGTATACTGAAATTTCTTCTGATTATAAAGGCCTACTTTAATTATATTTCCAGCTATTTTATTTCTAATGTCATATGCATCACAGATCTTATTCCTTATACTGTGTGCACCATCTTTATTACTAATTTTAAGTATATGCATCTACTATCTACCAAGTTTCTCACTCTAAAGACTGAACATCTTCTTTGAGGCTGCTTCCCTGAAACTCCAATTAATCTACTCTAAATCAAATCTTCTAATTCTAGCCAACTCTATTAACATCTCACAGTCCAAGAAACTGTCATTTCTCTCTGACTGCTACAATAGCCTTTTATTTGTTTTCCACATTCATTCTTTTCCTTTCCAAATAATTCTCTGAAAATTAAGATTAAAATACAATTATAGAGACTTCTGCTTTCAATTATAATAGAGTAACTAGAACCAGACTTGCCCTCTTGCCGTAAATATATACTAGTCAAAATACATAAAATGATTATTTGTGACTATTAGGCAACAGCACAAGAATGTGACCTCTGCAAAAAGGGCAACAAACTATGTGAGCAGCATGATTACACCAGTTCTGTGTCTAGAAATACTCTCTGGATCATGGTGTAGTAGAGCAACCATGCAGAACATGCTCATCTTCCCGAGTTGAAGACAGATTGCACTTTTGGGAGGCTGAGATGCCTAGAATTTGGGAGCTAAACTACAACACAGAGAGTAGCCCATCAACAAAGACCTGCAGAAATCAGCATTAAGAATGTATGTGAGGCCGGCGCCGCAGCTCACTAGGCTAATCCTCCGCCTAGCAGCGCCGGCACACCGGGTTCTAGTCCCGGTCGGGGCGCCGGATTCTGTCCCGGTTGCCCCTCTTCCAGGCCAGCTCTCTGCTGTGGCCAGGGAGTGCAGTGGAGGATGGCCCCGGTGCTTGGGCCCTGCACCCCATGGGAGACCAGGAAAAGCACCTGGCTCCTGGCTCCTGCCATCGGATCAGCGCGGTGCGCCGGCCGCAGCGCGCCGGCCGAGGCGGCCATTGGAAGGTGAACCAACGGCAAAAGGAAGACCTTTCTCTCTGTCTCTCTCTCTCACTGTCCACTCTGCCTGTCAAAAAAAAAAAAAAAAAAAAAAAGAATGTATGTGAATCTTTCAGCAAAAAAAAAAAAAAGTCAATTAGCCTAAACAAAGAAAAATGAGAGAGCTGAGAGATATTCAAATTTCATTGATATAGAGCTGACCTTGAATATTTGTAGTAGTCAGTAAAGGTTATAAAAGAATCACATTACTAGCAAAGTTAACCCAACTCAAGAATAAGGTTACTCTAAATTTAGCAAAGCATAAAAACCTCAGATTGGAAAGTGCAATGTACAAAGCTACCTAACTTCATCTGAGGGGTCTAGGATGGTGTCCTATGGGATCAGTTTTAAGCTGTAAATTAAACGTTGAGTAAGTGTTAGCAAGTTGAAGACATGGGAGGAGAACAGGGCATTATAGCTTTGCAAAGACTTGGAGGCAGAGAAAACACAGATGAGTTTAACAACTAAGGGAAGGACAATGTGCTTAGAGTATGGAGAGGGAGAGCGGGTGATTCATGATGATTCAATGGAGATAGACAATAACAATGACATTTAAGGTCTTGGAAACCATATCATAGAGTCGGATTATCATTCCAAATTGTGTCTTGCTTGCTTTTCTTATTCTTTGGATACACGTAACTCTAGAAATTATACATGAGAAAAGGGAAGAAAGGAAGGCAGGACCAAGGGATTATGGAAGAAAGAGGATTAAAAGCGCAAATGGCTATTGGAGCAACTTAGACGTGGAGGGGGCCTAAGGAAGAACAAACATGCTTTCCCTATCTATCTTCCATTATTTTAAAATCACAATAATCATAAAGGAAACAATCCTGAATGACATTAAATAAACAACATAAAATATATTTTTGCACTGAGTTATCCTGTTAACTTGCCTACATGAGCTAAAACTGTAAAATGAAGACAGTCAAAAGTCACTAAGTAGAAAGTTTATGTTGTTAGTATCATTATCAGCTGAGTACAACAAAAGAAGAGTACAAGTTTTATTTATTTTTTTCTAACATACACACTTTGTCAATGGCACAGAAAACCCAGAACTGGGATTTTGGTTTTACAATATGCACAATCAGTCTTAGGTTCAGAGGTTCCAGAATGCTTTTTACTGTTTTATTTTCCACGGCTGAAAAATTGTGTAGACAGGGTAGGCAGTGGTGGCATAGAACTCACCCTTTTCATTTTGCAGATTTAGGTTTGAGGTTCCTGAAAGGGATATGAATAAGTGAAAAGGCAGACAATGTTTGCAATAAATTAAAACAGTATTACAAAAGTGCCTTATTTCCCCAAATTATCATAAATTATTATGATACCAATTCAAATAACAAGACATTTTTCAAGCTACAGTAGTTGAATTCTAACATTTGTATGAAAAATAGATGTTTGTGAATAGCCAAATAACATCTGAAGAAAGAAAAATGAAAAGAAGTTAACCCTGCCAGTTATTGAATGTATTACAAAGATGTAGTAATTAACACATTTCAGTACTGACATAATACTAGATAAATAGATCAAAGGAAAAGAGTTTAAAGTTCAGAAACTGACAAAACACATATGGGAATCCAGAACATTTTGAAGATGACATTCTTTTGTTTGTTTGTTTAAGATTTATTTGAAAGGTAGAGTGACTGATAGATGAGAGACAGAGGGAAAGAGATCTTCTCTCCACTGGTTCACCTGGGGCTGGTTCTGGCTGAAACCAGGATCCAGGAACTCTATCCAGGTCTCCCACATGTGTGGCAGGGGTCTGAGTACTTAAACCATCTTCTGCTGCCCTCCTAGTCACATGAGCAGGGAGCCGGATTAGAATTGGAGCAGAAAGAAAGAAAGAGAGAGAGAGAGAGAGAGAGAGAGAGAGAGAGAGGAAGGAAGAAAGAAAGGAAGAAAGAAAGAGAATTGGAGCAGCCAGGACTCGAACCGGCACTCTGACATGATATCCAGATTCACAGGTGGTAGCTTAACCTCTGCATCATAACACTCGCCCAAAGATTGCATTCCTAGAGTTCTTTAGTATTGGTAAAATTAGCTAATTACCTGGTATAAGAAAGTTAATATCTGATCGAGCAATGTTAAAAGGCAAAAAAAGTGACATCATGAAAGTATTAGAAACAGTTACAACATAAGCATTTTGTAAACTTGGAAACCAAAATCCAGAAATCAAGAGCTAAATTGTATTTAATATTAATATTGCTGGTTAATTTTTATTATTAAAATTAGGACAAATAAGATAGGAAAAGTATTTGCAACTCATGTAAAACTCCAAGAGCTATTTTTAATAGAGGGATTTCATTAAAATTAATAAGAAAAACATTAGGAATTCAATATAATGTTGGATAAAGGCCGAAAACAGTCTCAACCCAAGCTCCAAAGCCCAGGTGACACAGTGGAGTAGTGAGAGTTGTGAACTAGAAGCTAAGGGAAGAATAGTGTCAATATCATCAAACCTGTCTGAGGTTAAGAGGGAATACTGGGACAAGGCTACTGGAAGTTAATTTGGGATGTCATTGCTGATTTTTCTTGATGAATAGAGTATAGCAGGGCAGAGTGGAGGTAGTGGAGGTCAGTTTCTGGTTGCTGATCCGTGTTGCAGAGTTAGGGGACTAGAGGGAGAAACTTAGATCACTGTTAAGAATTTTAGAGAAAACAGGAGTCATTGGAGAAAAAGCAGCTGAAAATTTCAAAAAAGAGTAGATAATTAATTAAGCAAGAGCTCAGAAGACAGGAAAAGGAAAACCTTGGAGTTCTAAGTAAAGATTAAGATGGTATAATTTTGAAAGTGCCCTTTAAAATTAGAGAAGGTAAAATTTATGATTTAAGTTAAACTGATACCTTTGCCATGTTTCCACAGCACCCTTCGATTTCATCCATCCCCCTCTCTTTACCACTGCAAACTCACTGTTTAAAAGCCTATGATTAGGGCCGGCGCCGCGGCTCACTAGGCTAATCCTCCACCTTGCGGTGCCAGCACACCGGGTTCTAGTCCCGGTCGGGGCACCGGATTCTGTCCCGGTTGCCCCTCTTCCAGGCCAGCTCTCTGCTGTGGCCAGGGAGTGCAGTGGAGGATGGCCCCAGTGCTTGGGCCCTGTACCCCATGGGAGACCAGGAGAAGTACCTGGCTTCTGCCATCAGATCAGCACGGTGCGCCGGCCGCAGCGCGCCGGCTGTGGCGGCCAATGGAGGGTGAACCAACGGCAAAGGAACACCTTTCTCTCTGTCTCTCTCTCTCTCTCACTGTCCACTCTGCCTGTCCAAAAAAAAAAAAAAAGCCTATGATTGGGGCTGGCACTGTGGCATAGTGGGTAAAGGCAACACCAGCATTCCGGAAGGGCGCTGTTTGAAGGCCCAGCTGCTCTACTTCCAATCCTTCTCCCTGATATTGTGTTTAGGAAAGACAGCCCGAATGCTTGGGCTCCTGCCACCCACATAGCAGACCCAGAGGAAGCTCCTGGTTCTTGGTTTTGATCTGGTCCAACCCTGGCTGTTGCTGCCATTTGGGGAGTGAACTGGCAGATGGAAGATCTCTCTCTCCTCTCTCTCTCTCTCTCTCTCTCTCCTGTGTCTCTCCATCTCTCTCTATAACTCTTTCAAATTAATAAAATAAATGTTTTGTAAGAAAACCTATCCTCCAAGCCTCTTGCATCTTCTTGTTGAGGGAAGGCTCTGAGTGCTGAGAACCCTTAACATGGCTCAAATCCTTAGCATGTATAGTTGCCTGAGTAAGGTATTAACGAGTGACTGAGGGCTGAAGAAGCCCTGGTAGCGGCTGACCAAAATGATGCAGTCTGAGAAAAGGGAACCTACATAATATTTTATGTAAATCCAGAAAACACCCCAACCTCAAACAACGGTGAAATAGATGGGTGTGAGAGGGTAAGAAAACATGGAAGCAAAAACCTGTTAACAATGATTAAAGATAAAAGCTTTAATTTCAGCAGGTCAGTGATTTCCAGTGCCTGGTCTCTAAGGAACTATTTATCAAGTTACTAAAAACATTACTCTCCATTCTGGTATGGGGGTTCATCCCATCTTGTGTGAGAAAACTTATTAAATTGCCTTCTATAACTCTACATGTGATATTTAAAAAAAAACAGACTTCTTACAGGTTCCATTTATTTTTCAGTATATGACTGGTTTTACTATAGGGAAACAGGTACAGGAAATACATGAAGTGGATATTTAATGACATGCTTTGACTAGAACAGATAGGAAACCCAGGGCTGAACTGGAAAGCCTTTTTTTGGGGGGGGAGGGGCGTTCCACTACCTGTGAATGTGTGGACATCACTCTCTGTGAATGAGAGCATGTGCACTTATTGAGGGAGAAGTTTGCTGAGCTCTGGTTACCTATCATTGGATTTCTGCAATGAGATAGTTGGTCAATGTTAAACACAGGGTTAGTAAACATAATATTAAGAATCTAGTAAATCTCTTAAAAGTGATTGTGATCATATAAAGCTGAAAATTTTCATATTTGACAAAGGTCACATGATAAAGGAAAATTTGAGAAATATTGAAAGAACTGGAAAAGCACTTAAAATAGCAGGATGTTTGGTGAGTGTTATTGGAAAATAATTGCAATCCAGATAATATCTAATATAAACTTTGAGGCATCAAATTCCAATATGATTGATATGGTGCTTGCTTTTTTGTTATCAATTAAACAGAGAAAAATGATCTATTATAGACAAAAGGAAGATTTAATTGAATTGTAAATACCAATAATGTTTTGTCATTTTTATTGTTAGCTGATTTTGCCTTTTCCCCCATATATTGACATTTTGAATTCTGAAAACTTTGTGACCTGTCAATAAATCTGTAATCAGTCCTGAAAGAGTTATGTAGAAAAAGAAATTCCTCACCATACAGTAAGTGATGAGTCATTGTAGAAGCAATTTCTGTAAAATTTTAAGAACTAAAAAAATACAGAAAAAACTCAGAAGAGGCAATGCACGGGGTAAAAGATGCGCGGGGTAAAAGGCAGTCAGAGCATAGCAATAAATGCTGTTATCAGCATGACTAGACTAGTGGGATGTTAGAAGAAAAAGGCTGGAGTTTTAATCTCACATAAGAGAGAAGGCCTTGGATTAAACTGAGCTGGTACTAAACCCCACAATCTACAAAAATAGTTCCTAGTATTGCTCCCCAGTATCCAGGAGAAGTCTTGCAACTATTAGAACCATTATTCAAGATAAGCCAGTGACTACTATTAATTAGATCTTTTCTCTCTAGAGGACAAGAAATTAGGTGAACTTCATGGTCTCCACAGCAAGGCTACATCCTGATGTGAAGCCGTAACTGTAGCAAGGAAAATTTGGCCAAGTCCTGTACAACTCCCCTTCCTTCCTTCCCTTTGGTTCCTACTTTGATTCCTTTCCTTCTTCCTTTTTCAGAATAGCACACATCTCTGGTTGAAGATTGTAATCCAGACTGAATTTCTGAATGGCACAACCTTGAACGTGATTGAAATCAGATGTGTAGATAATAATGCTTTCTATTCACCAACTGAGGGAATAGTAGGAGTAGCTTCACTAGAAGATTAGAAATAAGAGAAAATCAGCAGAAAAACTGGTGTAAGACTTAGGAAAATCCTTGTGTATGGCCATTTCCATGACTCAATTCCATGAGTCAGAGTCTCTCTCTCTCTCTCTCTCTCTCTCCACACACACACACACACACACACAGCAACTTAAGTTATGTTCACCAGTAGAAACTGCACAAAAAAAGAGGCAAACTACCACGAGAGTTATCAAACTTGAAGAAAAATGAGAAGTTTTACCATAAGAAAGGTAAGTATTAGAACAGTTTAAAAGACTTTGAAGTTGAAACTTTAGTAGATTTTGGGGGCAGTTCCTACAACTTGACCCACTAGGGAACAGCTATGTCCGTTCAGTGGGACTCACATACGCCTTCAGGAAGGTGCTCACACCACAGCTACGGGGCACAGGGTCGAGAGATTTGGCTGTGAAGTCCATCGCAGCAAACCAGGAAGATTCACAGGACACCTGGCCAGATTTATGGGTGGCTTTGTTGTAGTCCGGATAGATGATGCTTGAGTGATGGTCATAGTGATCACAGTGACACAAAATTTTCATGCTCTGCTCAGGCCTTTGGGGCTTGACAACAGACAGCTGCTACAGCAAGTGGAATTCTCACATACTCTCTTAGAAGAGAGGTTGGTTTCCCTGATAAAGAAATGGTTACAATGAATAATAAATGGTCCAATTAAAACATGTCTTTCCAGTTGACTAGTTCTAAAACAGACTTTCTATGCAACTTTTTGCTGTGTTAATGAACCTGATGTTTTAGGAAACAATACAACTCCTGTGTAGCCCTCTTGTTAAGGGATTTTTCTTGGAATGGGCATTGTTGGGGAAATACAATTAGGAATGATTGATGGAGGATGCGTTATACGCATGCAAAAAATGTTTTCTCCTACTTTGAACATGATGGATTCTGAAGCACTAAGAAAGTCAAACTGTTATATGAAAAGTGACTGCAAGAACTGTGTTACTGAATTTCTGCTACAGTATCTAAATGAAAGTAAACAGTCCAAGTAAATGAGTAAAAGAAATTGCTGTTACCAAGTAGATAACTTAGGTATCATTTTCTACTTTATGAGAGGTTGTGATATACAGTCATCCAGTGGCTTTAGAAATATTTTTTAATTTTAATTTTAAACGTTAACATTTTTAGAAATAGAGCTATTAAGCTATTAACAGACACTGTGGAGTAATGAAAGGAGAAACTGTAGAGCTCACTCCATATGAATAGATCCCTTCAATATCATTGAGTTTCTAGAAATATTATTTTGACTGAATATAAGAGATACGATGGTTGCGATATGACTTCATTTCGTATTATTTTGTAAAGCTGACATTGTTCAGACTGTTCATGGACCAGCACTGCATTAAGCAGGAAGAATTCTAGCACTTTGTGTGATCATATTTGATTCATTAGAATTTACTGTGAAGTCTGGTTTTATTGCAATAGCTATAATTGGGGTAAGAGATACAAGCATTATGCTGCAGTATGAGTTTCCTACTTACACAACTAATGAAACTGATGAACTCATTTGTATATATAAAAGGAAGGCTGTACATGGTGCCCTGACATATCACTTTATGTAGTGTTGTTCATAAAGATTTTGCTTTCACCATGAAAGTTACACTTGAGGTTCCTTGAATCAAAACTGTCATTGTCTAAATTAGAGCTATCCAACAAAACCCTTTGTACTGATAAAAATGTTCCATGTCTGCTTTGTCCCATGTGGTAGCCACTTGCTCACATGACTCTTGATTTCATGCACTGTAGATGATAATCTGGGAAACTGAATTTTAAATTTATTTATGTTTAAACCTTAATTTACATAGCCACATGTAGCTGATGCTTACACTGAACAGCACAAGTCTACAGCATTGACTTCCTAGAACTGTAGGATGCAGGTGTGCTTCTGCCTTGTGGCAATCAATGTCATTAATTAACAAAGCCAATCCTGAGGAGGGTGCCACAGGATAGTATGATGTATATGCAGGAATTGTGGGAACTGGAGTATAAAATGGTGACACGGATTTTAAAACAGCTGATACCAATACAGGAGTAGAAGTAATAACACTATCTTAAGTTATCAGGGACAGCAATAAAAATTTGACAGAGGCCACTCAACAAAGTCACGGTGAAGGACGAGCCATAACAGACCATGAACAAGCACTTCCAAAGCCCCAAGCACTCTAAAATAAAGCAGACCAGCTGCAGAAACTGTTTAGATTACAGCTTTCAGAGGGATCAAAGTTGGTTGGACCAGGTAAATTCAGGTGGAAAAAAAAAAACCAGCTATTTGTCAATGGAGCGAAGATGAATTTTCCATATTTGCATTAACCTACAATGCCATGCATGAAGCAGTGTCTTCGTTCCTGGTTTCTGTACAGATAATTAGGGTTTGCAATGAGAATGAGAATTGGAAGCAGTTTACATTAATGTGCTACATGACATCAGAGCCTTTGTGGCACCACTACACAGCATTCAGCTGTGTCAGTGAAACATTAAAATCCCACTGCCTTACGAGTAGAAAATGGATAAGGAATTCTGGTAAGAGATTTCAATTATTACTTTCCTGATGAAAGAGTGAGGCATTATTATAAAGTAATTCAGCTTTATGCTATAACACCTGTCAAAACTTCAAGTGATGGAAGCATTTCTATCTGCAGTAGGAAAGGCAGTTCTTCAACTATTATTGCAATATTCCTTCCCATGAGTTCTTGAAGAATTACCAAATAGAATTCACCTCACTGAAAAAGACAGTCACATTTCACAAAAATATCCTAGTGTTTGATGTATATATATAGTCAATGCATACTAATTTTTGTTTAAAATGAAATAAAGGTATTATAAATGCTACTAGCAAAATATGCAGAGTGAAAGTCCCGACAAGGATAAAAGTGGAGCAGGAGTGTTTGAAATATAACCAATAAATTCTACAAATGAAAAATAATAATCATTTAATTTGAAATAAATGCAATGGGTGGTTTAGAGAGCAGTTTAGTCAGCTGAAAAAAGTTAATAAATTGGAAAATAGATCTAAGGAAATTGCTGAGAGAATAACAGAGAAAGAGGTATAAAATATGAAAACTAGGTTAAGATAGGTTAACAACAAATTTTCGATTAAATAATGCAATTTTGTCTACAATGCAGCAAATTTTTTTTGATGCAGGTTGATTAAAATGATCTAGCAATTCAGCATTTTAAAACAAAAATTGAAATATAAAAACTGCAAGCAAGATCCAGTAGAAAGAAATTAGAAGGATCAGAATGTATCATAAAATAACTTAGTGGGGCCAGTGTTATGATGTAATGAGAAAGGTCACCACCTGTGACACTGGCATCCCATGCGGGCATGGGTTCGAGTCCCAGCTGCTCCACTTCTGAGACAGGTCCCTGCTAATCTCCTTGGGAAGGCAGCAGAGCATGGCCCAAGTGCTTAGGCCCCTGAACCCATGTGGGAAACTCAAAAGAAGCTCCTGGCTCGACTTTGGCCTGGCCCAGCCCTGTCTATTGAAGCCAGTTGGAGAGTGAATCAGTGAATGGAAGATTCTCTCTCTCTCTCCCTCTCTCTCTCTCCCTCTCCCTCTCTCTCTTTCTCTCTGTGTGTGTGTATTCTCTCTTTCAAATAAATAAAATAAATCTTAAAAAATCTTATGAACTGAAGTTCAAAAACATAAAACCACATCAATAAGCAAGTAACACAATATAAAATAATAGAACAAATCTGAAAAAATCAGAAATAACATTTAAGAAAGACTACAATCACTGAAGCTATCTGATGGATCTAAAGCAATCATTTAGAATTTTTTAAAAAAGACAAAAAAGAAGGAATATAGAACCAAACTGTTGTACCTGAGCGAGTGCAAACAGAGGAGCACCACACATTGAAAAATTTGATGGTCCTTTATTGCTGGCGGTGCAGAACAGGCTCATGCCCTAAAGACCTCTCTACCCTGAAGCCCAAAGCAACAGGGTTTATAAAGGTAAAAACCACAAAATCAGGAGAGGAATACATGATTGCTCAGATCAGGGGGGAATATGTGGTCACTGGGGTCAAGCTAACCCAAAGCCTATGTGAAACTAACATCAATTATAACCTTAACAAGACCAGTTACAGTCTTAACAATTTCAATTATAATCTTGACAATAATCCAGGTATTGGCCTAAATCATATGTAGGACACAGACAAATTACAATCACATCATTAACCCAGGTGCAGCCTATCTTTTTTAAGGTTGAGTGATCATGGTAAGGGGTTTCTATGCTTTGCCAACTGTGATGTAGGGGACTGCTATTGTCTGAGTGCTTTAGATCAGTTTCAGACCAGAGTCTCACAGTTAGCGGAGGGGATGCTTTCTCAAGATGGAGTCTCAGATGCTTCAAAATGGAGTCCCTCTTGTCAAGGTGTTACTTCAATACACATTAGGACACGTGAAGACTGTAACAGGAAAGGTAGCATAAATCGAATCAGAATTCTGGAAGGGTAGAAATGCAAAGATGGTAAGAAATAATATTTGGAGAGATAGTGGCTGAGAATTCCCCAGAATTAAGGAGAGACATGCATTCTCAGATTCAGAAAGTATCCCAAATCCCATCAGGATAAATAAAAATAAATCCAATTACAGACATATTAAGCAAATTGTAAAGAGATAATAGGATAAGATTCTCCAAAGATAATAGGAAGACATTAAATGCAACTTGAAATGAAGGACAGCTTATGTACAATGCAGCACAGGTCTTCAAAAATATTATTAATTCAGAATATGACGCAGTAGTATGTGAAAGAGCAGAGAAAAGAAGCATCAACCCCGAATCATTTACTAAGCAAAATATCTGCTACTATAAAGATATTTTCAAGCAAAGAAAACCAGAGATTATTTCAAGTGAATATTGTTAAGAAGAAATATTGCAAAAGGAAGCAAAATCAGTTTATCTTGAAATTGTGAGTTTAGTAAACAACTACATAAAACTTGTTACTGGACATTATACAGGAAGTGTGCTGAAGGAGTTAATTCATAAACTATGTGCATGTTAAAAAGAAGACACGCACTGGTAGACCTGGACCTTGTTAAATATGCATGTTATATTTTAGAATGTCTGTTAATAATAAAAACGGAATATGTAACATCAATGTCAGTACAGGAAGAAAAATGCAATTAAGAAAATGACACTGGAAAACATGAAGACTGGAAAGCAATAAAGGTGAAATGTGTCAGCATTCACCTTAAATGTTAAGTGGATTAATCTTCCTTTTACCGGCACACACAGAGCAATATAGAAATTGCTGTGCTGTACACTGCCCACAGAAGATAAAAACACAACACACACACACACACACACACACACTATTGAATATACTTAAAGGTGGCTGTGTAGATTCAGGAATTTCCTTTTTTTTTCTTCTCCTGGAAACCATTCAAAAGCAATTAGGAGAGTAAAAGCTAAACTACACATACCAGTATTTTTGTAAAGTTAAGCAGCAATGAACTTCCTAAGCTCCCAAAATTGTGAGAGAGCTGGCCAAGCAATAGTTAAAACAGAACTTGGGAACAGAGAGGACCTCAATTCTGCCAATTCCAGAACACCCCTTCTCTGGGGGTTGGTGTTGTGGCACTAATATCCTGTAAGAGTGCTGGTTCTGGGGCTGGCACCGTGCCATAGCGGGTAAAGCCACTCCTGCAATACTGGCATCCCATATGGGCACCAATTCCAGTCCCGGCTGCTCCACTTCTGATCCAGCTTTCTGCTATGGCCTGTGAAAGCAGAAGATGGTCCAAGTTCTTGGGCCCCTGCACCCACATGGGAGACCTGGAAGAAGCTCCTAGCTCTCGGCTTTAGATTAGCTCAGTTCCATCATGGCCATCTGGGGAGTGAACCAGTGGACACCCCCTCTTCTGTAACCCTGCCTTTAAAATAAATAAATAAATCTAACAAACAAACAAACAAACAAACAAATAAAAAAAGAGTGCCGGTTCCAGTCTCTGCTATTCCACTTCTGATGCAGCTCCCTACAAACGCAGCAGAAGTTGGCCCAAGTGCTTGACCCCCTGCCACTCATGTGGTAAACCTTGATAGAGTTTCTAGCTCTTGGTTTTGGTCTGACCTAGCCCTGGCCATTGTGGCCATTTGAGGGTTGAATAAGCAGGAGAAGATCTCTCTCTTTCTATCGCTCCCTCCCTCTAAGACTATTGTATGTCCATCATATTGATAAATGATTTTTAAACTCTTCTATAAAAATAAAATAATTGCAATTTTTATCATATTGGAAGTCCTAACTCTATGTTATATATATATATATATATATATATATATATATATATATAAGACCTAATATAGTAATTTTGAAGATTAAAAATGGATGGGCAAAGAAAATTATTAAGTAGTTTGAAATGTTCACAATTTACATAACAAGAATTTTAGATACATGTATCCAGAAATACTAGAACGCTTGAACAAGTTAAATGCAGTACCATTCTGAACTACAAAGGCCCAATTTGTAAAGATGTCAGTTCTCTCTGAATTAATCAATAACTAGGCCAACTAAACAAGTTCTAATAGAATATTTTCTGAAACTAGACAAGCTGATTCTAAAATCTCTGTGAAAACATAAGCCATAAAGAGTATTTTTATATAGAGTAGTAATGAAATTTAAAAAACAATCAGTGAGGGGAGGATCTTAATAGTCACTAAAAATTCAGAAGCTATAATAATTTAAAAATTAGAGAAATAATGCATGAACTGACAGAGATCTCAAGAAAAAAATGAAAAATATAAGCAATAAGGCTCAGATAGGAACATAATGTACAATAAATATGGCATCATACGTGGTAGATTAAAAAGATGAATTATCATTCAAATGATGTTGTGACAACTATTAACCATCTCTGAACAACAGGCTTCAATTCATACCTTACAGTAGGGTAAATATCAAGGGGAAGAGATTTTTAAATGTTTAAAAATATGAACCACTACCATACCCTAATAATGATGGGAGAAGTTTTTTATTTTTGGTTTTGTATATTCATTTAATATTAAAGGTTTAAATTACAAAATAGAGGATTTTTTCAAGATTGAAGAGCCTGTGGAACATTTGATGTTTTCTCCTAGTTACAAAATGTTGCTGATTCGAAAAGGTTATATGATGATTTCTTTTTTTAATTTCTTCTTTACTTATTGACTTTTCCCCCCAAAGAAACCTTTTATTTAAGAATATGAACTTCATACATTTCATAAGTACAGCTTCAGGAATACAGTGATTCTTCCCACCATACCCGTCCCCACACCCACTCTCTCACCTCTTCTCCTCCCTCCCCATTCCCATTTCCATTCTTCACTAAGATCCATTTTCGATTAACTTCACACACAGACTACCAACTCTATACTAAGTAAAGAGTTCAACAATTTACATGGAAAAAAAAAACAAACAAAAACAAAAGAAAACAAAACTGTTCTTCAACTGCCAGGACAAAGGCTGTTCAACATTATTGCACGCTGAAGTTAGTTTTACTTTGTTTTTTTTTTTTTTTTTTTTTTTTTGGAAACTTAATTAACTTTAAAGAAGTACCCAAGAATGATACATATTTTAGGAGCACATAGACATAATTATAATACAACTCTTTGAGGACAGAGGTCCTTCAAGGGAAGTTAGTGCACAATGACTCTTGTTGTTGATTTAAAAATTAACATTCTCATATATGATGTCAGTGATCACCGAGGCTCTTTTCTTTTAACTTTTATTTAATAAAAATAAATTTCCCAATTATAACTTTTGGATTATAGCGGCTTTTTCCATCCATAACCTCCCTCCCACCCACAACCATCCCCTCTCCCACTCCCTCTCCCATCCCATTCTTCATCAAGATTCATTTTCAATTATCTTTATATACAGAAGATCAACTTAGTATATACTAAGTAATGATTTCAACAGTTTGCACCCACACAGAAACACAAAGTATAAAGTAGAGGCTCTTTACATGAGCTACCTGGGCTATGGAAGCCTTTTGAATCTACAAAATCTGTCATTATTTAGACAAAACCATAAGCAAAGTAGAAGTTCTCTCCTCCCTTCAGAGAAAAGTACCTCCTTCTTTGATGACCACTTCTTTCCACTGGGGTCTCACCCACCGAGGTCCTTCATGTAGGACATTTTTTTGCCACAGTGTCATGACTTTCCATGCCTGAAATGCACTATTGGGCTTTTCAGCCAGACCAGAATGCTTTAAGGGCTGATTCTGAGGCCAGAGTGCTATTTAAAGCAATTGTTATTCTATGAGTCTGCTGTGTGGACTGCTTCACATGTTGGATCATTCACTCCTTTTTAATTCTATCGATTAAGATCCTTAATTCTATCCATATGATCACTTTAACACTAAGATAGTATTTTTACCACCCAGCTTAAGAGGATTTCAGGTCCTATGGCACGTTTTTAAAGTGTAACCAACAAGATGTAATTCTGTAGGAATGTATGCAGAACTATACAGCTTTATAGTCATAAACTTCATATAACAACCTCAACCTGGGACTATTTTTAAATGCAACACCAAGCAGAAAATGAGCAAATGGGGAGCATAACATTTTTCCTTGTAGAAAAGATTATCAACTATGTAAAAAGACAAGTAACAAAACAGAAAACTGTATTTGCAATTCACATAACAGGTAAAAGTCTTCTTCTCAACTCTTCTCTTTGCTGCTACAAAACATTTTCTAATTACTCAAACCAAAGACTTGTTAGCATAATGAACATAGGAAGAGGCAGATTACAGAACTGAAAATATAAATGGCTTTCCAAATTAAGAGATTTATTTCAAAGACTGGGCAACAGAGACAGGCAGTGACAGAGGGAGAGAGAACTATCCACTGGTTCACTCCCCAAATGGCTACAACAGCAATGTCCGCACCAAGTCAAAGCCAGGAGCTGGGAACTCCCTCCTGGTTGCCCATGTGGCTGGCAGGGTACAAGCACTTGGATCATCTTCCAATGCCTTCCCAGATGCATTAGCAGGAAGCTGGATCAGAAGTGGGGCAGACAAGACTTGAGATTGATTGTGGGATGCTTGCATTGAAAGCAACAACTAATCCACTGAGACATGACTCCTCACACAAATAGCTTTTAAATTTTTAAAAAAGCTATCAATTTTACTCACAATAAGGGAAATGCATATTAAAACCACCCAAGTTATCATTGTTTACCTAACTGGCAAAGATCTATCAGGTTGATAGTGTTTCTTTTATGATAGGAATCCTATTTGATAGGAGACTAGAAAGCAGTATTTTATACTTGGCTGATAGAAGAAGATAATAAATAGTTTGCAAACTTAGAAACATACCAACTCTTTTACAAATAATCCCACTTCTGAGTATTTACTATGTAGATATTCTCTTACATGTGATGTTATACACACGAATTACACTTTGCAGAGTGTTTTATAATGCCAATATTTAGAAACAACCTTAAACGAATTATATTATTTTTAAAGGGTACACTTTGAGGAGTGGGGAATTTAGTCTAGCAGTTAAAAAGTCCAAGTCTCATACTGGGGTGCCCAAGTTTGATTTCCAGCTGCAGCTCCTGACCCCAGCTTCCTTCCAGTGCAGATCCTGTAAGTCAACAGTGATGGCAAAAGTAATTGGGTTCCTGCTACCACATGGGAAATCCTAAATCTTTCTAGGCTCTTAATGCTAGCTCCAAACCAACTCCATCCTCTTGGGAAGCATTTAGGGAGTGAAAAATTAGATAGGAACTCTGTCTGTCTCTCTGTCTTTCTCCCTGCTTCCTTGACTCTAAAATAAATTCATTTTTTAAAAGAAAGATTTAGTGGCTGGTGCCATGGCACAGTAGGTTAATCCTCCACCTGTGGCGCCAGCATCCCATATGGGTGCTGGTTCCAGACCTGGCTGTTCCTCTTCCAATCCAGCTCTCTGCTCTGGCCTGGGAAAGCGGTAGAAGATGGCCCAAGTGCTTGGACCCTTAAAAAAAGAGAAAGGTTTATTCATTTATTTGAAAGGTAGAGTTACAGACAGAGAGGGAGAGACAGAGAGATCAGTCTTCTATCCACTAGTGCACTCCCCAGATGGCTGCAACAGCTGAAGCTGAGCAGATTAAAAGCCAGGAGCCAGGAGCTTCTTCTAGGTCTCCCACCTGAGTGTAGGCGCAAGCACTTGGGCCATCTTCTGCTGCTTTCCCAGGCCATAGCAGAGAGCTGGATTGGAAGAGTAGCAGCTGGATACTAACTGGAGCCCATATGAGATTCTGACACAGCAGGCAAAGGATTAGTCCATAACCCCAAAGTTCTGGCCCCTCAAATAAATTCTTTAAAAATGTACAAATGGGTAAGTTTTGGCATTTGTTTACAGAGTGAAACTATAGTCATAATCAGGATAACAAGTCTGTCACTAAATCTTATTTATATTGTCTCCAGCCCATCTCTCTGCTTCTCTATTCCCAGGCAGAGCAGTTAAATTGTTTTCTTTCACTATGTATTAGTTTGTATTTTCTAGAATTTTATGTAAATAGATCCATACATAAGTACTCTTATTTTATCTGGTTTCTTTCACCCAACATGATAATTTTGAGATTGACCCATGTTATCATTTCAGTTATTGAGAATCACTTGGGCATTTTTCAGATTTTAATAATTATAACTAAAATTACTAAAAGCATTCATGTACAAGACTCTCTATAAACATATGTTTTCATTTCTCTTAGGTAAACACCAAGAATAGAATGGTTGGGCCATATGATAGATGCATGTTAAACTTAAATTTTAGTCAACTTCTATTTTACCAAATTATTTTCTAAGTAGTATATCAATTGACATTTCCATCCATATTCTATGAGAGTTCCAGTTCCCTCTTATCTTACAAAGACATGATATGGTCAATTTAAAAATTTTTTAATCATTCTAATATATATATGGAAATATCTTACTGTGATTTTCATTTTCATTTCTTTATTAACCAACTAAACAAAAATGTCTTTAGCATTTTGTCATGTATTCTTTCCTGTTCACTTATAAGAGGACCTCAAAAAATGCATGGAAAAGATATATTATGAAAAAATGTTTGTCTATAAATTTTGTTGTACCAAAATAAACTTCTCTTACTTCTATTTTCTATGAACTTTTGTAGCCCATTATATTATTCCTCACCATTTGTCAAAAACACTATCCTTTCATAATTGAATTTCCTTTGAAACTTTGTTTAAAAAGTCATTTGTCCCCATAAGGATGGGTCAATTTTGGTATCCTTTATTTATTATCATGTATCTTCCTTTACACTTATGTCACATTGTCTCACTACTGTAGTTCTCTAAGAAGCTTTTAAGTAAAAAAAAGCATCCATATTCCAAGTTATTTATTTTTCAAAATTGTTTCAGCTATTCTTAGTTTCTTTGCAATTCCAGATAAATTTTAGAATCAGCTTTTCAATTTCTACAAAAATATTTATAGTGGGACTACATTGAGTCTGCAGCTCAAGATGAGGAAGACTGATTTCAGAATAATATTAAACAATATTGTTATATACTTTTCAGTTTATAGGCTTGCACAATTTTATCAAACTTCTCCCTAAGGACAACATAATTTTTGGCTATTGTGAATATTATTCTTTAACTTAAATTTCTGATTATTGCTAGTATATAGATATAAAGTTCTTCTTAATATTGATGCTTTTGAAAAAATATATTTGATTTTTTATTTAACACTTTCAAAATAAACATTATACATATTTATGGAATAATATGTGAAGTTTCAATACATGTATACATTGTATAATGCCCAGTCAGGATAAATATATCTATCTCCTCTACATTTAAACTTTCTTTATGGTAAAATCATTGCAAATCCTATCTTGTAGTTTTTTAAAATAGAGAAATATACATTACATCAGTGTTACCTATAGTCATCCCACTGTGCAAAAGAATTTCAGACCTTTTTACGTCTAACTATAACCTAGTACTTGTTAATCACCTATAACTTGCTAAGCTCACTTTTTTTTTTATCTGACAGGTATAATTATAGACAGAGAGAGAGACAGAGAGAAAGATCTTCCTTATGTTGGTTCACCCTCCAATTGACCACTATGGCCGGAGCTACGCCGATCCGAAGCCAGGAGCCAGGTGCTTCCTCCTAGTCTCCCATGCAGGGCCCAAGCACTTGGGCCATCCCCCACTGCCTTCCTGAGCCACAGCAGAAAGCTGGACTGGAAGAGAAGCAACGGGGACTAGAACCTGGCACCCATTTGGGATGCCAGCACCACAGGCAGAGGATTAACCAAGTGAGCCATGGTGCCGGCCCCCAATTTGGTATCTTTCTAAACATAAAATTTAATACTCATACATTTTCTTCTAAATACTTTAGTTGCATTCTAATTTTCTTTCAGTTCAAAATATTTTCTAATTTGCATTGAGATTTATTTTTTGGTAAATGATTAATTTAGAAGTGAATTTCCTACTTTCCAAGTATTGGGAGATTTTCCAGAGATTTTTTTAAAATTTAGTTCAAGCTGAGAAATTGAAAAACAAGAAAATAACTGAGACATTTTGTAAAACATCTATTTAGAGAAGCTGTTTTATGCACTATGTATAAGAGCTTTCCAAGCTCAATAATAAAAAAGCAAGCCAATTTTTTAAAAAATGTGCTAAACATGTGAAATATCTCCATTGAAGAAAATTTTTAAAGAATATCATAATACATAAAAATCCTATTCACCCCCTTAAAATGGTAACAGCAATATAAACAAAATCCAGATGTATCTAAGTGCTGGCAAGAATGTGGAGCAACTGTAACTGTCACACAATGACTAATATACAAAATGATACAGTCATTTAAAAATAGTTGCATTTAAATATAAAGTTAAATATGTGCTTACTATTTTACCCATCATAACTATCTAGATATTTAGGCAAGTGAAATAAAAACCCATGTTCACACAGGAAACTGCATGCAAGTGTTTATATTGGTTTTATTTGTAATCACCAAAAGCTGAAAAATGTCTCTTTTTAAAACAAAAAAAGATTTATTTATTTATTTGAAAGTTAGAGTTACACAGAGAGAGGAGAGGCAGAGAGAGAGAGAGAGAGAGAGAGAGGGAGGGAGGGAGAGAGAAAGATGTCTTACATCTAATGGTTCACTCCCCAATTGGCTGCAATGGCTGGAGCTGCGCCAATCTGAAGCCAGGAACCAGGAGCTTCTTCTGGGTCTCCCATGCAGGTGCAGGGGCCCAAGGACTTGGGCTATCTTCTACTGCTTTCCCAGGCCATAGCAGAGAGCTGGATCAGAAGTGGAGCAGCCAGGTCTCTTGGAGTCTCAAGAACAGAGATCCTGGAGTTCTGATGTTCAAAGGCAGGAGGAGAAGGGTAATTTGGCTCCAGCAGAAACTCAGAAAATCCTTTGATTTCCTGTTTTTTTCTTTTTGGGCCCTCAGCCAATTTGATCATGTTCACCTCCATGGAAGATAGATCTCCCTCCCACAGTCTAAGTGCCAGTCTCTGCTGGAAATGCCTTACAGATACCCCACACAGTAATGCTTTACCAGCTCTGTATACATTCCTTTAATCCGTTCAGCTTGACACCTGAAATCATCATAGTAAGTAAAATTATATTACATTAATAGCTTATCTGCCATTTTTTAAAATTTAAATGACAGGTAGAGTTAGAGAGAGAGAGAGAGAGAGAGAGAGAGAGAGAGAGAGGTCTACCTTCCATTGGTTCACTCCCCAAATGGCCATTATGGCCGGCACTTCGTCAATCCGAAGCCAGGAGTCAGGTGCCTCCTTCTGGTCTCCCATGCGGGTGCAGGGGCCCAAGCACTTGGGCCACAGCAAAGAGCTGGACTGGAAGAGGAGCAACCGGAATTACAACATGGTGCCCATGTGGGATGCCGGCACCTCAGGCAGAGGATTAACCAAGTGAGCCACAGCGCCAGCCCCTTACATGCCATTTTATGTATTAGAGTATTTTTTTTTAACTTTTATTTAATGAATATAAATTTCCAAAGTACAGAATATGGATTACAATGGCTTCCCCCCCATAACGTCCCTCCCACCTGCAACCCTCCCCTTATCCACTCCCTCTCCCCTTCCATTCACATCAAGATTCATTTTCTTTTTTTTTTTAATCTTTTATTTAATGAATATAAATTTCCAAAGTACGACTCATGGGTTACAATGGCTTTCCCCCCCATACCGTCCCTCCCACCCACAACCCTCCCCTTTCCCACTCCCTCTCCCCTTCCATTCACATCAAGATTCATTTTCGATTATCTTAATATACAGAAGATCAGCTTAGTATACCTTAAGTAAGGATTTCAACAGTTTGTTCCCACACAGAAACATAAAGTGAAAAATAATAGATGATTTTTTTTTTAAATCATGATGAAATCAGATCAGACCTATTGTCATGTTTAATCCCAGTGAGAGTCAAGTTGGGAATTGATAATTTTTTTTTTTTTTTACAGAAGATCAGTTTAGTGTACATTAAGTAAAGATTTCAATCGTTTGCACCCCCATAGAAACACAAAGTGAAATATACTGTTTGAGTACTCGTTATAGCATTAAGCCTCAGTGTACAGCACATTAAGGCCAGAGATCCTACATGAGGAGTAAGTGCACAGTGACTCCTGTTGTTGACTTTACAAATTGACACTCCTGTCTATGGCATCAGTAATCTCCCTATGCACCAGTCATGAGTTTCCAAGGCTATGGAAGCCCCTTGAGTTCTCCGACTCTTATCTTGTTTAGACAAGGTCATAGTCAAAGTGGAGGTTCTCTCCTCCCTTCAGAGAAAGGCACCTCCCTCTTTGAAGACCTGTTCTTTCCACTGGGATCTCACTCACAGAGATCTTTTTGCCAGAGTGCCTTGGCTTTCCATGCCTGAAATACTCTCATGGGCTTTTCAGCCAGATCCGAGTGCCTTTAGGGCTGATTCTGAGGCCAGAGTGCTATTTAGGACATCCGCCATTCTATGAGTCTGCTGAGTATCTCACTTCCCATGTTGGATCACTCTCCCCTTTATTTATTCTATCGGTTAGTGTTAGCAGATACTAGACTTGTTTATGTGCTCCCTTTGACTCTTAGTCCTTTCATTATGATCAATTGTGAACTGAAATTGATCAAGATTCATTTTCTATTCTCTTTATATACAGAAGATCAGTTTAGCATACATTAAGTAAAGATTTCAACAGTTTGCTCCCACACAGAAACATAAAGTGAAAAATACTGTTTGAGTACTAGTTATAGCATTAGATCTCAATGTACAGCACACTAAGGACAAAGATCCTACATGAGGAGTAAGTGCACAGTGACTCCTATTGTTGACTTAACAAATTGACACTCTTGTTTATGGCGTCAGTAATCACCCTAGGCTCTTGTCATGAGCTGCCAAGGCTATGGAAGCCCCCTGAGTTCACTGACTCTGATCATATTTAGACAAGGCCATGGTCAAAGTGGAAGTTCTCTCCTCCATTCAGAGAAAGGTACCTCCTTCTTTGATGACCCATTCTTTCCACTGGGTTCTCACTCGCGGAGATCTTTCATTTAGGTTTTTTTTTTTTTCCCCCCAGAATGTCTTGGCTTTCCATGCCTGAAATACTCTCATGGGCATTTCAGCCGGATCCACATGCCTTAAGGGCTGATTATGAGGCCAGAGTGCTGTTAGGACATTTGCCATTCTATGGGTCTGCTGTGTATCTCACTTCCCATGTTGGATCATTCTCTCCCTTTTTTATTTTTATTTTATTTTATTTTATTTTTTGACAGGCAGAGTGGACAGTGAGAGAGACAGAGAGAAAGGTCTTCCTTTGCTGTTGGTTCACCCTCCAATGGCCGCCGTGGCCGGCGCACCGCGCTGATCCAATGGCAGGAGCCAGGTGCTTCTCCTGGTCTCCCATGGGGTACAGGGCCCAAGCACTGGGGCCATCCTCCACTGCACTCCCTGGCCACAGCAGAGAGCTGGCCTGGAAGAGGGGCAACTGGGACAGAATCCGGCGCCCCGACCGGGACTAGAACCCGGTGTGCCGGCGCCGCAAGGCGGAGGATTAGCCTAGTGAGCCGCGGGGCCGGCCCCCTTTTTTATTCTATCAGCTAGTATTTGCAGACACTATTCTTGTTTATGTGATCCCTTTGGTTCTTAGTCCTATCATTACGATCAAGTATTTAAAATATCTTTTGTGTGAGGTCTTAGGAACCAAGAGATTTCACTGTAAAAGGACTGGAGAAAAAATGTTTAAGACTGATTTTAACATTTAATTTCTTTTTTTAGATTATTTTTTTAAAGATTTTATTCATTTGAGAGCCAGAGTCATAGACACAGAGAGGGAGAGACAGAGAGAGAGAGAGGCCTTCCATCCACTGGTTTACCCCCCAAGTGGCTGCAACAGCTGGAAATGGGCTTTATCTGAAGCCAGGAGCCAGGAGCCCCCTCCAGGTCTCCCAAGTGGTTGTAGGGGCCCAAGAACTTAGTTCATCTACCGCTGCTTTCCCAGGCCACAGTCAGAGAGCTGGATTGGAAGAAGGGCAGCTGGGGCATAGATCAGCACCCATTTGGGAGAGGCAGCCTATTATGCCACAGGGCTGGCCCTGAATGTTTAATTTTAACACAATATAGTATATTGTATGCCTTTAGTCAGTTTTCTATAGTACAAAATATATAGCATAACTTAAATTTTAAACTTTTCTCCCCTATGTTGGATTTGCACTGATTTTCCCTATTCTTTGTCATTTGTCTTTTAACACATGCATTTTTTAAATGATTGTTAAGAGTATTCTTATGCATACTCCTATATTCATTATTATATAGACTGTAAAAATAAAAATAAAAGATGGCATGACTTGTATTTAAAAGAAGCACAAATTACAGCAGAGGATAGAATAGATGGAGAATGGAGGCAACATACATGAAAGCAATGAGAACAACTCAGAATCTGGAAGTAACTTATCCTAATTCAATTTAATATTCACACACATTGGAATACATATCAATTTTAATTTTATGACTTTAAAATCACACTTAAGAAATCTTTACAAAGTATGACTTTTTTTCTGACAATAAAAATTTAATTAGTAACTTTGACTGCCTTGTTCCTGTACCTAAAATGCAATCTGTCATGTGGGTGGGACACGTTATTATCTCATTGTGTCATTCACTGACCAGCTGTTAATTTACATTAAGCCAGGGTTATTTGCTTAAAAGAGCAAATGACTCAAGGAATCATCAAAATACTCCCTACTAGTTCCAGTGAAATTCCATCCTAGTGCATTCTGTTCATCAGCCCTGACTTTGCAAACAACAGATGGACTCCATGGCCCAAAGGAAGAACACATGCATTCGAAAGTCAACAACAGTAGAAATTCTCAAAGAAAAAATTAAAAATATGCAGTGGTGTTTGGAGGTAAAATTGTAAGGAATTTGCATGTTTTGTGGGTTAGATATAAATAATTCAGAAGTATATAGACAGAAATACTTTCCAAACCCTTGATAATAGTGGAGAAAGACAAATTTTTTTTTCGATTTTTTATTTATATAAGGTGAAAAAATTTCATGTATTTCATACATATAGATTTAATAGCATAGTGATACTTCCCACCCCAGCCTCCCTCCAGCCCAGTCTCCCATTCTCCCTCCTCCTTCCTTTCTTATTCTTTCTTTTAATTTTTACAATGACATATTTTAGTTTATTTATATTCATAAGCTTATTTTTAAATTGGTAACATCATAGTTTCAAGCTTTTAGACCACATTATATTCTTCTGGTTCATAGATTTGTTATTCCATCAAAAATCATTTTTATTTTAGTTAGATACTTCAGACGGTTCTTGGTCTCGTTTGGAGAGAGGGCTACTTGCAGTGCAAGCTAATATTTTTATGTCAAAGAGTGAGTAATCATATCCTTCTCTTCTTGTTCACACTTTTTACTAGGCAGGTGAAGTGTTTTGCAAATTTAGAACATATGTACCATCTGGCTTTGGTGTACATAATTCATGCACTGAAAGGTGGTGTAGTTATATGATTAAAAATAACTACTTTGGAGTCAGATAGACTTTCCTTTCTCACAGATTGTGTGAATATGGCTGTTTACCTTCTCTGGGGTTCAGTTTTCTCATCTCTAAGACTAAGGGCAACAAAACTTATCCATAGGATGTTCATTTGGATAATGGAGTACAGAAAACTGCTATCAGTTTAAAAACAATATATGTATCTTTTTAGAATGGAACACTAGCAATTGTCTAAGTTTTTAGTTAAATATAAAGAAAATCTCTATGGAAAAAGAATTTTTTCCTCTCTACTCCAATATCTTGTATGAACTGATGCTAGGATCTTACAATGCTGAGAGAAACAAATGAGATGAGACACAGAGAAGGGGACATGCCAATTTGATGCTGGAGTCAATCAAAGACATAATGAGGCACATGGGTGCTCAACCAATAAGGAAAAAATTAATTCACTACATTTTTAGTGGTGTAGGCACCAAACCTATAGAAAGGCCTTATACTGCTACCATTTTAAACTGTAGAAGCCAGAAAGAGACAGTTTTCCATGAGATTAAGAAATTGTATGTTCAATGTTCAGACAATTCTGTGGGTTTGTGTACTGAATTTCAAAGAGAATAATGAACTCTATTTCTGTTTTGTGATGTGCTTTTCGTCCCAGGCCTCCTGTCCTTTTGGGATTCTGCAGAAGTCATTGATTGTATCTATCACATCAGTCATTAAGTATCCTTATTTCCTGGCAGTCATTGTGGTAGTGCTGATGTTAATGGATGTCTCTTGGCTGTCAATCAATTCTGCCAAAAGTGATCCCCATATAGTCTCCCAGGTGACAGATTCTCTGTACAATGCATAAGCCATACAAAATGGGTTGAGCCATGCTTGTGGATTGTTCAGGATTTGCACCTACCTCCTTGACTGCTAGCTATAAAAACCAGCACTGTGGAATAGACTCATAACGTGAGCTACACTTATAAATCCAAATTTTCCATCAGCTATATTTTTTTCAAAGTAAGATCATGCAGGTCAAATTAGTTTTAATAATATGTTCTACTTAATATAGCACAACCAAAATACTATCATTTTGACATGTAAGCATCAGAAAAAACTTTTCAATATTTATTCATATTGCACCCAGAAAATCCAGTATCTGTTTCACATTCACGTCAAAGTGCACTCAGACCAGTCACATTTCAGGTGCTCTCTAGCCTCATCATGGCCAGTGATCTCCATACTGCACATTGTAGACACAAACAGCTTCAGCTGAATCTAGAAGAAGCAACCAGAAAATGCACTAGAACAACGACTTAAGAGGATATGACTAATCTGATTTAAGGAAAAATTACACAGCAAAACATATTACACAGCAAAACATATTCCCATTCAAAAATTCATGATGGTGATAACTGTTATTTAAAAACAAAACTCCCAAATAGGCAAACTTGGCAAGGGATGCTTTAATCAAGCACATGCTATTTCACCTCTTTAACATTAAAACTGTGAGCACCTAGACATCCAAAACATAAGGACCAGATGTCATCAAATATTGATGTGACTTCTGATTGGAGTTGATCAGAAAGGAAAACTCCTATCACAGACCTGAGAGTAATCAGGGCACAGCTCTCTCTGAATATTTGAAGGAGCCTCAGCAGAGGCCCAACACAAATCCTCTAGATTCAAAGGGACCTAATATTTTGCATTTATTTTGAAGAATTTCTGTTGAAAACTCCTTTGTTTTCATTTTCAGCTACTGCAGGTTCTCCTGTCTTCTGAGAACTGGCTTCCTTTATTTCCATGCTGACAAACAGAAGAAGCAAAGTGTTCAGTTTCCTCCTTCTGTAATTGTAATTCTTGTGTCTCAGTCTCCTTCTGGAAACAGTCCCCCATTTAAATGTTAGGAAATCATTAAGAATTCATCTACATTCAATCTTCCCAGTATCTGTCAAGATTGGTCACGGAGTGCCAAACAGCTCCCCCTCATTGGTGGAGCTGAGCTGACCTGAGCAGAGCTGACAGCCTGGCACTGAGCTTTTATTTCCCAAAGCAGATTTTGAGGTATCTGACTTCTATCAGATTTAATTCTGATGACTTCTACTGGATCCATTTGTGAAAGCCATAGGGGAAAATATGAACAACATGGGAAAATGTCTACAGTGTAATCACATTACTAAGATAGATATTTCATTTCTCAGTAGTTGTCCTGGTCACAATTTACAACTTATTGTCAGCTGGTTATTGCAATTTTCAACAGACACGTTTTTCTCTCTTGTGAAGTTTGTTGACTATGTTTTGTACAGCTGTTAAAAGTATAGAAGCATGTAACGGAGTAACTGAAATAATTTTGGTAATTTTGCTTTATTTCCTAATCATTAAGAAGATTGTAATGTTAAGGAGAGATAAATTAGACATAGTTGATGTGTTAGCACAATATAGACAGTTAATTGATACAAAGATATAAAAAGAGATTTTTTTATTATGAGTAATCTTGTGTTTTCTTGTATTGGAGAATTATACCTGTAAACAATGTACTATTCAAAGCACAACACTGAAATGTTCAATTTTGCCTAAAAAACCAAATTGTTACCATCAAACAGTGCATAACTTGTAAATTTATCAAGTCACATATACCTTAATGATAGAAAACCAACAAGCGAGTGACAGTTCACCATATGGAGCTATTTGGAGTGAAAAAGACAGTTTACTAAAAGCAGTTATTTAATTTCCCTTTAATTCTTATAAAGTCTCAGCATAAAAATAACAAATGAATACCAAAAGGGTCAAATGGCATATGCTACAAATTTTTACTTTTACAGAAGCCTGTATTAAAATGATTTGGGGAATGTATTGTATACTAAGAAAATATCTTTGAACACATACACTTCTTTTGCACAGTCCTAATCACATGCTATGTCAACATACAAGAAATCAAATATACCTTCCCAACATGTCAGATCCTGGAGAGAGGGTGTTACGTGGTCTGAATATACTAGAGTGGAGATTAAGGAAATGAAATAGATAGATTGCAGTTGCAGTTTTTTCTGTGGTTCTTTCAAAAATAGAAGAAATTAAGTTGTGGGTTAAAAAAAGAGGCATTTAAAATACTTAACAAAAATGTAAACAATCATATATGTGTACATATTAAGAAAAGTCTGTGTATACACATTTTATATGTATATAGTATATTGCATTATGTATACATACTTGTGTATATACATATATGTACACACACATACACACATGCATACCCACACATAAAACCAGTGCCACCTTAAATGCATAGATGCATCATGGGCTAACTTGAGCACTTGAGGTTTTGTAAGGTCGCTTTTCATGTAGACTACTTGGAAAATTACTGCTGGTCTCTCTTGTGCCACTTCCATGAAATCAGCATTCAGCAAGCCTGGCTTCCTGGCAAACAACGGAACATTCAGCTCATGTGTAAGGAAAGAGATCCCACCAATGAGAAGGGAGGGCACAGGGTGGGAAGAGTGACAGCTCTCCTACAAAAGAGCAAAGAATGGTGATTCCGGAGGAGGGCTGGGAGAGCACCGCCTCTCTCCATGCCTACCACACTATAGATTCCACAACTGGCTCCTTGGCAGAAAACTCACCCAGACCCTGACCTTGGCAGCTTTATAGAGGTAACCTTTATGTGAAGAGGAACTGTTGTTCAACAATGTCTCTGATACGCTTGGTATAAAATTTTTCACATCAAGAAAAGGAAAATACATGGAAAACATATTTTTCTGTCTGCTTTTTTATCCCTAGTGCAGGACCAACATTCATGGTTTACTACAGAAAATTTTCTACATCCCCTGTGTGCTTTGCAGTCCTTAAGACATATAAGTAACATTCAATTATTGTACACAACAATGGTTTTTATTGATTGACTACATTTTCCTTTCAATTCGAGGCCACAGTAGAACTAGTTCAGCCTAGTAAGCTTTGAATGCATAATTCTGTGTGGTGCTCTCATTCCAGTGGGCTTGTTGGTACCTTCTGTGCTTGTTGCCCTTCATCCACAGCCCACTTTATGAAAGTAGCTGCAATGGTGAATTTCCTGCTCCTGTTTGTTTGAATGTTAACTGCTTGTAACCTGTCATTCTCAGGACTCATATAGTGACCATCAGAAGGGACAGGGTATATTGCACCTTGCATCTGAAAGTGTAGGAGCGAATTTTACACTCTTGTACTAGGAAGCATATATTCAGCCGAAGAACACAAAAAATGAGAATCTAACCTTATTTTTGTTGAATATGGAAAGACTTGGAATGTTCTCAATTCTGGAAGGAAAAACTGTATCCGCAGAGGTTACATGCCTGGGCATGTGTCGTTGGCTTTCTGCTGAGATTGGTGGTCAGCTCATTCAGAAATTTCAAGACATAGCTCCTTTGGGAATGATGTGCTATTGTGCTTGCTAGCTCCAAGTCAGAAAGGGTGTTCTCCCTTTCACCTGGCATCAGGCATAGTGTTGAATCACTTGCCTATTTATGTTTTTGCCCTTCTTATTTTGTTGGAGATTACTGGCTATGATTGATGGCTCTGTGCAACTGGTAAAAGCAAAAAGAAAAAGAAAAAACTGCTCTAGAATGAAAAGGGGGAAAAAAGCAATAATCCCAACAGAAATTTGTGACAAAGCTATTCAGTAATGGTTGCTCAGGAGTGAAAATTTACTTTCCTATTTTGTATCTCAGATATTATTGTCTACATGTAATAACCAGATCATACTATAAATGAAGGAAAATGGTTTCTACTAAATGAACTAATATTTTTAGAACACACTGAATACCACTCCATTTGGAAGGTTATTTCAGATAATAAAACAACATTGTCCCAGTGTGCACCTTCTATAACCCACACAGCACTTTATTCTTTCTATTTTTAAAATCCTTCATGAATTTGTTTGCGGTAGATACACACACTCACACACACGCACACACACACACACACACACACAGAGCGCAAGCTCCCATCCACTGCCTCATCCCCCACTCCTTGGCACTGGGCCAGGGTTGAAGCTAGGGTCAGGGAATACAATCTAGTTTTCCCACATGAGTAGCAGGGACTCAATTATTTGAGCCATCACTGCTATCTTCCATGTCAGCTAAGAAGGAGCCTGGAATTAGGAGCCAGAACCATGCATCAAATTCAGGTACTCCAATGGGGTGACTGACACCTTAACTGTTAGGCTAAATGATTGCTCCCATAATTTTAGTTAATACAATACTTGTTAGTTGTCTGTTGATCAGTAGTTTTCCTTGAAACATTAAGCCCTAAGAAAGCTAGCATCAGTTAATCATGTTCCTTACTATATTTCCATCACCTAACATATATTATATGCTTAATAAAAATTTTAAATCAGTGAATAAATGGATAAAATAAGGATGCTTAATATAAAGTTTCATTATACTATGCATATTTTGTTATGAAAAATCAACTATGGGACTAGCATTGTGGCACAGTAAGCTAAGACACGACTTGTGATGCCAGCTTTCCATATTAGAATGCCTGTTTGTGTCCTGGCTGCTCTGTTTCTGATCCAGTTTGCTACTGATGTGTCTGGGAAGGCAGTGGAAGATAGTCTTAAATACTCAGAATGGGAGACCAGGATGGAGTTTCCAGCTTTTGGTTTCAGCCAGTTCTAACTGTTGCCGTTATTTAGGGAGTTAACCAGTGGATGGAAAATTTCTGTCTGTCTCTCCCTCTCTTTGTTACTCTGAAATTTAAATAGATAGATAGATAGATAGATAGATAGATAGACAGACAGATATTTAAAAAGAAAAATCAGCAATTTATATATTCCTATATAATGTAAAGAACTGGTAAGAGTAATATTCACTAACAGGTCACTGCTGGTAAGGTAACCAGAAATATGGCAAACAAAACAATGAACCGATATGGATGATAATGTGATGAATTTAGTCTTAATCATTTTAGGTTCCAGGAATTGATGGGCCATCTGCTTAAGAATTGGAATTTCTGAGTTTAAAATATTGGTAGTAGAGCCTTGTGTAATACACCAGCAGGAGGAGCAGGGACAGACAAGCGGATTGGAGGTGAAAGTCATTGGAGGGAGATGAAAAGGTGAAGAAGTTCCTCAGAAGCGTGTTTGGGTAAAAGATGAGACACAAGAGTAGGGGGACAGAACGGGTATTTGATTTGTTCCCAGATCCTGCCTATTTAAGTTAGAGTGAGAGTGAGATTGTGAATGAAACACAATCAACTGCTACGCAAATATTTACTGAGCCTTATTATCTGCAAAGCATGGTGATAGTCTCTGAGAGGATAGAAGAAGGTCAATTCCTATGTGCCCCTCATGTGGATCTATAATCTAGTCAAGAGGATGCCCTTTCTTTAATCGTTGATCATTCACATAAAGTAAGCATATGTGTTGTAGTACGTACAACCACTTTCTTGCAGTAATCTCTTCTCCAGGCTACACATTCCAATTCTTTCAGTGGCATCCAACCCTGTTTGCCACTCCTAGTCTCCTTTCAATATATCAACATTGCCTTTAAAGCAGGATATCCAAATTGTGTCAGATGTGAGTGGTGTGGCTGTTATTTCCAGAGGGTAGAATTACTTAGACATTTTATTTCTACTCATTCTACTAAAGCAAGCAAAAATTATTTTTATCATGTTATAAGAATATATCAACCTATGTTAGCAATAGAAAAATTAGAAAATAGAGATAAACAAAAATGAAGAAAAAGTATAGAATTCCCTACCCCCACTATCCAGCCTTTGAATACAGTTTAAGTCAGGTATTTATTAGCCTTCCTATCCAGCAGCTGCACAACTACAGGCCTGATTTTCCTAACTTTTTCTAGCATTTCTATATTCTTGGGGACACCCCACCTTCACCCCTTCTTTGTCCAGCAGATGCCATTTGTGCCTTTCCTGAAACTTAAGTCCCAGATCTTCCATCTTTCTTGGTCTTCCTCTCAGATCAAGGCTTCTGTCACCAGCTCCACCAGCCTATTGCTTGTAGTGTTGGGTGTTGTTTATTCTTGCACTGTGGAAACCATCTGAATCCCTTTCCCCAAGTCGATTGTCAGTTGTTTTGTCTTTGTCAGTGTTGATACCAGTTATCACCTGCATCCAGAGCTTAAAGTAGATTTCCTCTTTACCTTGCACGCTACTCACATGGCTGTTGGAGGCCTGTGGTTGTGCCCAGACCATAAGAAACTGTTCTTGGAGAAAAACTGGCTGTACTCATTGCTATTAGAGAAGGCACTTCAGTGACGGATACACAGCTCAGTCTGTCAGTTCTAGTTAATGTCAATTGAAAACCAAAGTCCCCTTCTAGGAGACACTGACCTTGTGGTTTTCCTCTGATCACTTTCTTGCCTCAGGATTTTCCCACTGTAGTTTCCTCCAGCTCTCCACTCCTCAATATTGCTAGAGGTATAGGCTGTGAAGACTACCTTGAGGTTATCTGTCTCATCGCTAAATGATGGCCGCTCATCTGGTGTGTGCGGCTGGTTTCAGGGCACGGCAGCATCTTTGACACTGAGTTAAACAGTAAACTCTAGACTTAACTGTCAGCTCACCCCTCCTTATCACTCAGGATTATAAGAACCCAAAAGTCCTATTCAGATAGGCAAAACCAAGCAGGAATTTATTGCCTTAAAAAGCTGAAAGCTTAGGCTGGTGTTCTGGCACAATAGATAAAGCCGCCAACTGCAACATGGGCACTCCCATATGGGTGCTGGTTTGTGTCTAGGATGCTCCACTTCCAGTCCAGCTCTTTGCTAACGGCCTGGGAAAAGCCGTGGAAGATGGCCCAAAGTTTGGGCCTCTGCTACCACATGGGAGACCTGGTTGGAGCTCCTGACTTCTTGCTTGGGCTTGGCCCAGCACTGGCTATTGTGGCCATCTGGGGAAGTAAGCCAGCAGTTAGAAGGTCTCTCTTTGTCTCTCTCTCTCTTTCTCTCACTCTCTCTCTTACTCTTTCAAAATAGCTAAGTTAATCTTAAAAAAAAAGCTGAAAACTTTGGTTACCTTTTTTCTTAGGTGAAAATATTTAAGATATATTCTTTTAGCAAATTTCAAAAATACAATAGATGATCAGTAACTATAGTCACCGTACTGTGCATTGAGTCATTGAAAATTATTCATCTCACAAAAATTTATACCCTTTGGCCAAGATCTCCCTGTTTTTCCAAATTCTCAGTCTAATTTACTCTCTGTTTCTATAAACTCAATTTTTTTTAGATTCCCCATGTAAATGAGATCATGCAGCATTTCTTTTTGCTGTGTTCAGCTTATTTCACTTAGTGTGCTGTCCCTTAGATTCATCCATGTTGTTGCAAGAGGCCAACTTTCCTTCTTCTTTTTTTAGTACTGAATAGTATTCCATTTGTGTAGGCTTATGTATATATTATTTCTTATTTTCTTATCTATTCATCCATTGATAAGCACAAATTACTTCCATATTTCAACCATTGTGCATTATCACAATACAGATATCTCTTTAGCATGTTGATTTACTTTCATTTGCATATATGACCATAAGTGAGATTGCTGGATCAGACAGTAGTTCTATTTTAATTCTTTGAGAATCCTCCATATTACTTTTTTTTTTTTTTTTGGACAGGCAGAGTGGATATTGAGAAAGAGAGACAGAGAGAAAGGTCTTCCTTTTGCCGTTGGTTCACCCTCCAATGGCCGCCACGGCTGGTGCGCTGTGGCCAGCGCACCGCGCTGATCCGAAGGCAGGAGCCAGGTGCCTCTCTTGGTCTCCCATGGGGTGCAGGGCCCAAGCACTTGGGTCATCCTCCACTGCACTCCTGGGCCACAGCAGAGAGCTGGCCTGGAAGAGGGGCAACCAGGACAGAATACGGCACCCCAACCGGGACAGAATCTGGCGCCCCGACCGGGACTAGAACCCGATGTGCCAGCGCCGCTAGGTGGAGGATTAGCCTAGTGAGCCTGCAGCACCGGACATATTACTTTCATAATGGTTGTACTAATTGACAACCCCATCAATCATGTATCTACCTCCTTACTAACACTTGTTGTCTTATGAATTTTTGATAATTGCCACTCTAACAGAATTTAGCTGATGCCATATTTTGGTTTTGATTTTCATTTAAATGATGATTAGTGATACTGATCACCTTTTTATACATCTTACATATTCAAATTTTGTTTCTCATTCATACCCCAATAAAACTGAAACAACCTGAAAATTTTGGGATTTGCGGTAGGGCTGTATACAGAGACTCAATGACAGAGTCAGAACTGGATTCTCTGTTCACTTCTGAATTCTATTTCCCTGCTGCTGGCTCCACTTTTGGACAGCCTCTGTCATGCCACAGAAAGATGGCCTCTGTATAGCTCGAGCCAACGTTCTTCTAGCCTCAAGTTTGGAGAATAAAAGGGCTCCATCCAAGACTCAGTCAGAAAGTTAATATAAGTGCAGATTTGTCCCTTCTTGAATGAAGACCGAGTAGAATTCTATAAAACAAAAAAGTTCAAATAAGGCTCAAATTAGTCCTGTGACAACTCCTAAAATAATGATTGTGACAGAGGAATAAAAGGTACTAATTGCCTCTGACCAGGGCCAACTCCTAGAGGCAGGAATGGAACTCGTCCCAGATGGAATTGGATCACTTCTACCAAAAGAATAGAAAATGAATGTTGGATTATTCAAACCCAACAAGTATTTACTACAACCTGCCATTGTCCTGTGGTATATTGGTGAAAGCACAAATGAGTCTGGTATTATCAGTCTATACCTAGAAAGGAATCCCATACACATACATGTGGAAAACCTATTCCATATTCATCTTTATTTTTCAAAAATGAGTGCTTACTAGATGTGTTGTCTGGTAAACCTGCTATTTTTTCCCCAACATGGTATAATGGTCATCTTTCTATTCTAACCTTTGATAAAAATTTTCTGTTTTTTGGTAAATTCATACATTATTCTTTCCTTTTTTAAATCATTTTTCTTTTTACTTTTAAAGGAATTTATTAATATATCAGGGTCACAGAAAATGCATGTTAATTACTACATCATGATTCTCATAAATTCTCATGTTAATGTGATATTAATACAAAGAAAACAGATTGAATGTAGTTCATAGATCCAATTCTGTGAATATAATATTGTAAGAGAAAGTGTAGTTGTGATTTACTTAAGTCTACTTATATACTGATGTCAAATTATTAGAACATCAGTTCCTTTGAATTTTAGAATAGGAGATCAGCTTAGAACTAACAATCCAATGTTTAGCTCTTTCACCCAATTAGGAAACAGATCCAGAAAAAATTGCAAATGTTTACAAAATCACAAAGAATAATACAGATACATATTATTAATAATAATCACCTTTATTTCAAACTCACTTTCTTCCCTACTCTCCAATTGTTTTATACAAAATAATAATGTCATTTGAGAATCCATCATACATTTAACTAAAATATAAAAGTTTATTTCAATGACATTTGCCCATGAATCCATTAGCAGAAATGTAATTAATTTGACACACTTAATTTTTTGCTTACAGTAGCTTCATTTATTAATCCAGTCTACTATTCTATGAGTATAATTAGAGCTCTTCTAGGCACAAAATTATTCTCTTTTATGAATATCACAAAGAAAATTAAAAGGTGTCTTGTTCATTTGTTGAGAAAACAATAAATTGCATCATGGAGAGATAAAATGACTTGCATACTAGTAACGTTGAGTCAGTTGCCTCTTTATTTTGGCATCTGTGAATATTACATCAGCTCTGACACTATTTTCCTTTATACTTTGAGTATATCTTTGCAGTTATTTTTGTTGTCTTTGGTATTTTTGAGTCTCCTCTTGCTCAGTGAGGACTGTAGTCTTCCTGATGCTGTTCATGCAAGTTCCCACTAATCATTTGGCTGGGGACTGGTCACGTGCCCCACATTCCATGGTTTTCCTTAGTCTTTTTTAGGTGTCTTTAATTTCCCTCCATCTTAGATTTTAGAATGTTTTAAAATAATTACTGTGGGCGATCCCAGCAGTTAGCTGAACCCAGGCCCATTCCCCGACCCCCGCCCTCTGCCAATCAGGTAAACTGCTCCCCAGTGTGGCCCAGGCCCATTAAGCCCACCTGGAAAGCTACGTGACTTTCAAGTTGATTGGAGAGGCATATTGGCACCAGTATTTGTTCTGTCCTGTAGCCAGTGTTCCCCTGAGTTAGTTACACCCTTTCTATCTGCTCTTTAAAAGACTGTTAATAAACCCGGACATGTTCAGAGAAGCCTGTCTCCAGTGTCTTCTGGTGGGAAAGTGCACCCCTACCCGGCTCTTCCTCAATAGTGTGGCTTTGCAGGACTAAGCTGCAAATTACTATGATAACTTTAATGATCTGTCAGTATTTTAAAATGTATTGTATATGAATGAAATGGACATATTTTCATTTGATTATTTTTATAGCCATTGTTCCTATATTCCTGATGAACTATGTGTTTTTTTTTTTGTTTTATTTTTTTACTTGTTGAACTCTATTTAGTGGAACAGTAAGCCTTTGACTATAATGTAAATTAAAAATATGACTGTCTCAACAATTAAAAAATGAAGGGGCTATTGCTGTGGTGCAGTGGATTAAGCCACTGTCTGCAGTGCTGGCATCTCATATGGGTGCCAGTTGGAGTTCCAGCTGCCCTACTTCCCACCCATATCCCTGCTAATGTGCCTGGGAAGGCAGCAGATGACCCAAGTACTTGAGACCCTGCCACCCACATGGGAGACCTGAGGGAGATTCCTGGTTCCTGGCTTCTGACTGGCCCAACCCTGGTCATTTGCAGGCATTTGGGGAGTGTACAGTAGGTGGAGGATCTCTCTCTGTGTCTCTCCTCTGTCTGTTTCTCTATCTCTTTGCAACTCTGCCTTTCAAACAAATAAATAAATCTGTAAAAAAATTAAAAAGGAAAAATAATTTTAAGAAACCCAATTTAAAAAGCAAAAAATGACTACTCTGTTAAGATTCCTTTTTCCCCAGCTCAGTTACAAGTATCCTTATTATTGGAAGTTTCATTCCTTTATAACATGTTTCTTCTGTGAATGTTTGAAATATCTTTTTCACAAATTCAGGCAGTAGTTCCTATTTTCATGCCTCATTATTACCAAGTGCTGCACAGCATTGTAGCTGTCACCAATGTTGTTGCCTTTCTACAATGTTAATTTGTTCTCCCGGTGATTAAAATTAGGAGGAAATATTTTTTTCTCTGTGAGAACACTCATTAGGAAGAGTTCATTCGTATTTCTGGTGTTTTTCAGCAATTACTGTCATTGGTTTGTAAATCTAACTCAGTAATTCAATGCTGTAAACCAGCTTGGATGCTAGCATAAGCTACATGCTGCACAATCAGCTTTATCAAAAATGAAGATTTCTTCACCCCTCTTTTTTTCTATTTGCATTCTTTCTATCTAGGTCTCTGTTGGTTCAGGGAGGTGAAAAACAGGTTACCTCTTGAGCTTCATTAAATCCCAGGCCAGAGAATGATGTCTGGACACACTGAATACAATTTCACGGCCTTGTGTTAAAAGAATGCTAGCTAGCTGTCCGTCTAGTCCAATGCTGCCCTTCCCCCATGAAGCTCCCTAAAGATGGTTCTGACTGGGGCTGAAGAAGTTCACTGAAAGTGAGGGACTTTGTGTCTATAAATGGAAGAAAAGATCTATGTTTGACGGGGAGAAGATGAAAAGGAGTTATCAAAGGAAGTATAAGGAAGAAATGGCTAGAAATTGAGAAGTGGTGCAGGAAATTAGACATACAGGACTCATAGGATAAGTTTCCCCCAATAGCATCTGTTGTGTTATAGAGTATGCATATGTGGACTTTGATGGTAAAATAAAAGTGATTGAAAATAACAAAAAGGGCAATATCAAAACTTTATCTTATTTTTAAATAAATGATAAATGATACAGATAGGAGGAAAGGAGTCCATGAAGAAAGAGATTTAAAAAATATTAGAAAGGAGAGAGAAAAGTGTGGAGAGAGAGAGAGAGAGTGACCGAAAGACACACACAGAGGGAGAGAGAGAGAGAGAGAGAGAGAGACAGAGACAGAGACAGACACACACATAGATATACACACAGACACACCACACACACACACACACACACAGAAAGAGAGAGAGAGAGTGTGAGAGAGAGAGAGAGATCGATCTTCTAACTACTGATTCACTTTCCAAATGTCCATGTCAGAATTGGCAAGGGGAGCGGAGCATTTGTGAGGAGGGAGTGATCCAAAGCTGGGAGCTGGGAACTAAATCCAAGTCTCCAACATGGGTAGCATGAGCTAATTGTCTGAGCCATTAGCAGGTGTGCATTAGCAGGAAGCTGGAAAAAGGAGCCAGAATTGGGCATTCAACCCAGGTCCTGCAATGTGTGGGCCTCCGAGTCGGCATCTTAACCATTAGACCAAATGCTCATCTTCTTAGAGCAATTTTAAAATGAGTATTGTGGATTCCTCTGTGGGCTCCCGTATCTGTATTTAAACATTCAGATGATTTGTAGGAACAATAAAGATTAAAAACCATTACTTAAGCAAGTTGGAAAGGGATGGGATCTAGTGTCTGCAGGTGAATGGTGAGATTTACGTAAGATGTAAATTTCCTCTGACACTGGTTGGAATGATGAGAAGCTAGACATATGTTTAATACAAGATATATCAAGAGCAAGATCGGAAGACGTGCATTGTTTGAGTCAGCACGGTATTTTCACCTTGTTCATTTAGAGACAGGAGTGATGTTCTGGGCACCTCAGTTCCTGTGCTAGTTGTTTACTTCTGTGCTTTAATCCTCAACAGTGACTCCAGAGAGTAGACAGGATTGTCTCCTTTTAGCTTGAAAGAACTGAGGCTCATATAAACAGAAGTGTCATCATGACACATCCAAACAGTGGACAGTGGAGAGTCTGGCCCCAAGAAAATCTGTTTCCAAATCTCTAGTTTCTTTAGCATAAGATAGATAGGGATCAGCAATCTTTTATCTTAGGGACCAAAGAAGATGGATTTTAGGCATTGTGGGCAATTATCCAACTTTTCCCCAGTCATGCAAAATCAACCATCGACAATATACAAGTGAATTTGTACACCTACTTCCAGTGGCACTTCATTTATGAATACTGAAGCTTAAATTCCACAGTGTTTCACATGTCATAAAGTATTATTTTGATTGTTTTAACCATTTAAAATTGTGAAACCCGTTCTTACCTCGGAGGGTGGAGAAAAACCAATGGTGGGATGGATTTGACCCACAAATCATGGGCTGAAATGACCAATCAGAGGGCAAACTAAGCCTTGCATTATGAACTAAAAGTCTGAAGCAATCATTGCTTTCCAGAGGAACAATGATTGTTAATTGGACCTAATTTTGCATCCTTTGATCCTGGGTCAGAAAGTAGAAAGTAGACCAGGATAGGGATCATGCTGAATAAACTCTAATTCTCTGTCTAGATTCATGTCCTCTACATCCCAGGAATGAGAAGGTTATCTGTCTTCTCATTTTTTGATTTTTGGTTGGAGTTGTCCAATGGGGAAAACCAATAGGAGTGGAGAAAAGTACAGTTAATTTTTTTCTTTCTGTGCGCGTTCCTGAAAAGTCTGCTCAGTGGATGTTTGTTATAAGAGCGCAGCTCCTTTGCTGGTGTACCTCGGAGTAGGACATCTTTTTGCCCAGGATCTAGGAATGCCTTTTCCTCTCTGTTCCCAGTCTAGGGGAAACCAGTGTTCCCTGTGCTACTAGCCATGGGTACTACCATATCCCTCGTATTTTTCCACACCTTTTTCACATCCTTATGTAGAATCCATTTATCAACCTCCTCTTAAATTATACAGTTTGAATGTGTCCCCTATGTCTATGAGGATCTTATTATACAGAGAGCTATAATTGCTTTAGAAATTACTGGAAGGTCTTTCAAGAGTATCTCATCCTCTGCAGGAAACAACTTCTTCCTACAATATGTCTATATTGCATCCTCTAACTTATTTTTAAGTCTCAGCTTTACTGAGACTTAATTCACATCCAATAAATTTCAAATATATGAAGTGCACATTTTAATAATTTTTTGTAAATACCCGTAATACTATCATCACAATCAAGTTAATGAGCATATTTATTATCCCCTAAAGTTTTCTTTTTCTCCTGAGAATTCCCTGTCTGCTCCTCAGACCCACCCACAAGTTATCATTGGTTTACTTTCTGTCATCAAAAGGCAATTTATAATTTCTAGAAATAGAAATTGAATAATGCAGTATGTATTCTTTTTGGTCTTTTTCCTTTCCCTTAGCAAATTATGACTTTTAGTATTTTTAATCATTGTAGCCGTGCTTATTACCTGTGTATGCCCCATATCCATTGGCCTTTGTTTAGAATTTAAGTTCTTCAAGGGATGCTAGGCATGTACTCCCAGACTGTAGCTCAGTATCTCTCATAAAGCTGGAACTCAATGATTATAGAAGGAAAGAAAGGAAAATGTAAGACGACAAATAGCCTCCATCCCCTGAAAGCCATTTGCCTTCATGACAATGAAATGTCTGAAATTCCTGTTTGCTGTTGAAGGCAGTCAAGAGCATTGTCCCCTCAGTTGTGAAATAAAGACTCTACCACGTCTGTAGATGTCCCATGATGCCGTGTCTTCATCACTTTGTCCTAGTCAGGACTGAATTGGTACTTGTTCTGCACACTTTGGTGTGACCAAGTCTCATAGACAAGGCCAGGCTGATGCCCAGCTTATTCCAAAGGGACCCAGGGCTGAAGGACTATGTGTAAACAAAAGGTTTTAGATAGAGCAACCTTCAAATCTTTATAATTGCATAGAAACACTATACTTGTCCTGTAAACCATTGACAGATATACTGTTGCTTAAATAGCCAATTATCCCTTAGAGAGTTTTACTTATTATGAACAAATCTAATTTACTCATTTGTTTATATTTTCTGGTGTTCTTCCTCCCTTTTGGTAGAAAAGGTTTCCCTCTAGCATTATTTTATTCTGCCTGAAGATCTTTCTTTAATATGGCTTGTAGAGCAAGCATGCTTGTGATGAATTCTTTCATCCTTCCTATATATAAAAAAAGTCCTGTTTAGTTTTGTACTTGGTTTTGAAAGATATTTTGTAGGTTAAGTTCTTTTTCCATTCAGTATAATAAAGTTGGTAGTCCATTTTCATTTACATTATTTCTAAAGAGAAATGGCTGTTATATTTATCTTTTGCTCTTCTTCCATAATGTGTCATTATTTTCTCAGGCTGTCTATAAATTTTTATTTTTCTCACTAGTTTTGAACTATTTAATTGCAATGTTCCTCGGTGCAATTTCATTATTGAGTAATTTTAATGAAATTTGGCTTTTTTCAGGGATCGTTTCTTCAAAATCACTTTGATTCTATTTTCTCTTTCTTTTCTTTCAGTGATTTCCATTACATGTATACTCAGCTGCTTAACATGACCCTTAGCTGCTTGTTTTACTCCTTTTTTTTTGCATTTTTGAGTTTTTGTTGCTATGTCTTCAACTGCACTAATTTTCCCTTTGCCATTTATTCCTTTCAATGCACTTTATCTCTAAAAAAGTTTAGTTATTAGATTTCAATCTTTTTTATATCTTAGTTTTCTCTATATAACTTTTGAGCACATGGAATACAATTATAATTGTTTTAGTATTGCTGTTTAAATATTGTATTATATGTGTCAGTTGTGGCTTGGTTTTCTGCATTGATTTATGCCTTTTTGATACATTCCTGCTTCTCTGACTCTCTTGTAATTTTTGAGCGGATGCAAGACATTGTGAATTTTACTCTGTTGGGTCTTGTATGTATATTTATTTTCATAAATTTTCCTGAGATATTTTCTGAAATGATGAAACATGGTTTAATATATTTGAGGTACTACTTGTTAGATTTGTTATGAGTCAAAGCAGTGCTCATTCCTCTACCAATATTCTTCTATTCTTGAGGCTTTTAAGTTTGGTTTGTAAAAAAATAAGCACTGTTCTCTCTGTCAGCACCAGGGATCATTGTATTTAATAATTTTAGGTAGATTTTCCTCATGTAGTAACCTGAATGATTACGTTAAGCAGTACACAGCCAAATACTTAAGGGGTATACTTTATAGATCTTCCAAATCTGTGGTATTCCCTCTGAACAGAGCTCCTCTTTATGCTACTCTTTCCTGAAAACTCTAGGTGCTTTGTCTTACAGGATCTGCCTCCAATTTTTCATTCTTTCTTTAAAAAAAATTCATCTTACTTATTGAAAGGCACAGTTACAGAGACAGAGGGGGAGATAGAGTGAGATCTTCCATCTGCTGATTTACTCCCCAAATGGCCTCAGAGGCCAGGGCTGGGCCAGGCTGAAGCCAGGAGCCAGGAGCTTCATCTGGGTCTCCCACATGGGTACAGGTGACCAAGAACTTACGCCTTCTTCCAGTGCTTTCCCAGGCTATTGGGAGGGAGCTGGATTGGAAGTGGAGTAGCCAGGTCTCCAACTGGCACCCATAAAGGATGCTGACATTGCAGGTGGTGGCCTTGATCATTATGCCACAGGGCTGGCCCCCTACAACTCTTTAACTCAGGGAGTCTGCTAGTCCTGCCTGCCCTCTACTGCAGTTTGGAAACTTTCAAGTCAGTCATAGGGATCACCTCATCTATTTTCCATGTCTTAGGAATCACTGTGCTTGTTTGATGTTAGAGTCTTGTAATTGTTTCTTGTATTTTGCCAGATTTTATTGCTCCAGGTGGGAAGATTAATCTTGTCCTTGTTACTCCATTTTTAAAATTTATTTGACAGGTAGAGTTATAGACAGTGAAATAGAGACAGAAAGAAAGGTCTTCCTTCCATTGGTTCACTCCCCAAATGGCCACCACGGCTGGTGCTGCACCGATCCAAAGCCAGGAGCCAGGTGCTTCCTCCTGGTCTCCCATGCGGGTGCAGGGGCCCAAGCACTTGAGCCATCCTCCACTGCCCTCCCGGGCCACAGCAGAGAGCTAGACTGGAAGAGGAGCAACTGGGACTAGAAACAACGCCCATATGGGATGCCGGCATAGCAGGCAGAGGATTAAACAAGTGAGCCACGGCGCCGGCCCCCACTTCATTTTGGATGGAAGCTGAAGTCCATAAATTTTTTTTTTATTGGACAAGTAGAGTTTACAGACAGTGAGAGACAGAGAGAAAGGTCTTCCTTCCATTGGTTCACTCCCCAAATGGCCGCCATGGCCGGCACTGCGCCGATCTGAAGCCAGGAACCAGGTGCTTCCTCCTGGTCTCCCATGCAGGTGCAGGGCCCAAGCACTTGGACCATCCTCCACTGCCCTCCCGGACCACAATAGAGAGCTGGACTGGAAGAGGAGCAGCCAGGACTAGACCCTGGCACCCATATGGGATGCCAGCGCTGCAGGCAGAGGATTAACCAAGTGAGTCATGGCGCCGGCCCCAATCCATAACTTTTGGTAAAAGAAAAATATATCCACAATTTGAAACATATGACTTGGAAAAACTTTTGAAATTAAATAGTTCATAATTCAGACATTGACTGTATTTATAAACACTCTCATCTAGAATTGGAAAAATGACAAAATCAAGACAAATGTATTTTTGTGCCACATTGCACAGTAAGATGTATTGTTTTTATGAGACCTTGAGGTGTTTAAAATAAGCTGAAATATCTTTTAATATATGAAAAACATGCATTCTACACTCATATATAACACTTATATGGTAGGCTTTCACTGAAGGAGACCACTTGTTTCATTTACTCTTCTCTAAGAAGTATATTTTCCCTTTTGTCTGTGTGAGTCTTGGGTGTTTTCTTTCTAATTAAAAAATTTTATTTATTTTTGAGAGAGAGAGCTAGAACGAAAATACTTATTCTCTGATTTACTCTTCATATGTCTGCAAAGGGTGAGGATAAAGCTTGTAGCTGAGAACTTAATCCAGGTCTCTTACATGCATGGCAGAAACTAAACTCTCTGGATAATTGTAGCTCCCTCCCAGGGTCTGAAAGAAGAAAGTTAGGAGACAGAGGCAGAAATCCAACCCACTCATTCTAACATGAGATGTGGGCATCCAAACCAGCATCATAATTGCTAGGCTAGACGGTTTACCTCCTGGGTGATTTTTATCAGTTAAAAGTAATGGGGAGTTGGAACGCCAGTGCAGCAGGTAAAGCCATCATCTGCAGTGTTGGCATCCGATATGGGTGCTGGTTTGAGTCCTGGATGCTCTGCTTCCAATCCAGCTCCCTGCTGATGTGCCTGATAGGGCAAAGGAGGACAGCCCAAGTCCTTGAGCCCCTGAACCCATATAGGAGAATTAGGAGAATAGAGGAGGCTTCTGGCTCCTGACTTTGGTCTGGCCCAGCCCTGGCAGTTGTGGACATTTGGGGAGTGAACCAGTAATTCACTTCTCTGTCTCTGTCTCTCCTCTCTTTCTCTGTGTCTCTGACTTTCAAGTAGATAAAAAGTAAAATTAAAAAAAAAAAACACAACAGTGATGGGTAAAGCAAAGATCAGGGTATTGTTTTATATTTTCAGTTTTTTTTTTTTTTTGCTCATTTTATTTTAAAGATTCATTTATTTATTCAAAAGGTAGAGTTACAGAGAGGCAGAGTCAGAGAGAGAGATAGGGGAGAAAGAGAGAGGTCTTCCATTCATTGGTTCACTCCCCAAATTGCCACAACAGACAGAGCTGTGCTGATCCTAAGTCAGGAGCCAGGAGCTTCTTCTGGGTCTCCCACGTGGGTGCAGAGGGCCAAGAACTTGGGCCATCTTCCACTGTTTTCCCAGGCCACAACAGAGAGCTAGCTTAGAAGTGGAGCAGCTGGGACTTGAACTGGCACCCATATGGGATGCTGGCACAGCAGGCAGTGGCCTTACTTGCTACGCCACAGCACTGCTCCAACTCATTCTTTTTCTTTAAAAATGTTTGCTGTAGCACATTTTTAAGTACTATTTCCTCCTAAATGTTTTTGTAAAATAATAAATCCTATCCTAAACTACTAAGATAAGTATGTAAAGAGAGATTTTGTATTTGGAAAATATAAAAGTTTTTTTTTTTTTTTGTAGACATGTATATATGTGATTTTTTCCCTCTTCTCTATGAGAAGGGTCACTTTTTTGCTAAGAAACAATGACTGCTTAGCAATAGATACATACAATCCTGGTAGGTGTTAGGTTTTGTCTATTTTAGCTTTGAATGGCAAAATCATGCTTTATTTTATTTTTAAGAATCATTTCACTTATTTGAAAGGCAGAGTTATAGACACACACACACAGCAAGAGAGAGAGAAATTTTCCATCCAATGATTCACTCCTCAAATGGTCATAACCACCAGGGCTGGGCCAATCCAAAGCCAGGAACCAAAATCTTCTAGGTTTCTCACATGGGTGCACAGGCTCATATGCTTAGGTCATCCTCTGCTGCTTTCCCAGGCTCGTTAGCAGGCAGCTGGATCAGAAGCAGAGCTCTGGGACTCAAATTGGTGCCCACTTGGGGTGCTTGTGTTGCAGGTGGCAGCTTAACCCACCATGGCAAATGCTGGCTCCAATTAAAAACAAACAAAACCAGGGGCTGGTGCTGTGGTGCAGCAGGTTAATGCCCTGGCTTGAAGGACAGGCATACCAAATGGGCGCTGGTTCTAGTCCCAGCTGCTCCTCTTCCAATCCGGCTCTCTGCTGTGGCCGGGGAAATCAGTAGAAGATAGCCCAAGTCCTTGGGCCCCTGCACCCACGTGGGAGACCTGGAAGAATCTCCTGGCTCCTGGCTTCGGATCGGCACAGCCTCACCCGTTGCGGCCATCTGGGGAGTGAACCATTGGATGGAAGACCTCTCTCTCTCTGCCTCTCCTAAGTGTAACTCAGACTTTCAAATAAATAAATAAATATTAAAAAAAAAAAAACATACAAAACCAACCAACCAAAAACCCAGCTCATAATAAAACATATGTCCAATACATGTAGAACAAAAAATGGTAATAGTAACATTAAATTGATCAGGTTTAATGTTCAAAATCTGAGAAAAAAATTTAGATGTCTTCCACAGCCACTTTGTGCAAAAGAACAGTCCTTGATTGAGTTTTACGGTGACTATTTAGGGACCTGTCTCCCTGGTGCTGCTCCTCAAATATGCCCAAGTACTAATATTTCATCACTAAACAGCAAGTATAACTTTCTAATTCCATTCTTTAATTATTTTTGGAAGTGATCTAAATTGCAAAAAACATGTATTGTTATCTGGAATGTTAGAAAGTTGCATTCAGTTTGGGTGAAGAAAGAAATTGATCCTTTGGGGCCTGCTCTGTAGCATAGTGAGTAAAGTAGTAATGCTGGCATCCCATATGGGCACCAGTTCGAGTCCCGGCTGCTTCCATATCTGATCCAGCTCTCTGCTATGGCCTGGGAAAGCAGTAGGAGATGGCCCAAGTCCTTGGGCCCCTGCACCCATATGGAGACCTGGAAGAAGCTCCTAGCTCCTGGCTTCATATCGGTGCAGCTATGGCCATTGTGGCCAAAGGGGAGTGAACCAGCAGATGGAAGGCCTCTTTCTCTCTGCTTCTGCCTCTCTGTAACTCTGCTTTTCAAATAAATAAATAAATCTTAAAAAAAGAAATTGAACTTTTGAATATTTTTATATTTTATAAATTAGTTTTTATGCAGAAAATGTGTTTACAATTAATATTTGTTATTTTATTTAATATCACAGAAGTAAGCTAATTAATCGTGAATCTACTGTGTAAAGCATAATTTCATATTCAAGTTCTGCAACTTTTGACCTTGTAAGAAGAGTTAGCAATAGGCAAACCCATTTAGATGTTTGAAGATTTTTATGGATTTTCGTCATATTTTCCTCAAATATTATCTTTGATTTATTCCTACTTATATTTTAAGAACATTTATAAGACATAATATACTTTTTGCAAGGCTATTATATACATTATTCTTTATTTTCTCATGAGCTAAGGTGGTCATGCAATACTGTTCACATTTTCAAACAAAGAAAAGTGGTGTTTCCCAGTTTTATTGAATGGTCATGTTCCTACAGTATTTGTGCAACCAAGGTCTAAATGAAGTAAATGTCAACGAAATGTTCATTATGTTTGTGATCAATTATTAAAATTGCTATCCCTTTATAAAAGATTCACTGTTTATTTTGTTGCAAGAATCAAGGGATTATAAAAATGAACTCAGGCTTCAAACAGGATTTAAGATGAATCAATATATTTAAAAATTAATATGTGAATAGGGACAATTCACTTTTTCTTGACATTTCCTTCATTTACTTTTAATATTTATCACTTGTTTTGCTTGTTGCTTTTTCATACATTAACAGTATATAAAATAGCATTCACATTGTTACACTTAGGACTTTGTTAGGGTCACAACTCACTCATGCTATGATTAATGATAATGAATTCCTTCAAGTAAAAGATTAGACCTCCAAAAATTATAGTGAACTATAAACAAATTGTATGACCATAAGCCCTTATTGTAAGCAGAAAGTCTGTACATAATTAGAAATCAGAAAACACATGAAACACAAAATGCTTGAATTCCGTAAAATTTGAGGAAAGACCTCATTTTTCCAAGTTATAAATGATATATGGTTCAAAATGTTTTAAGAACTGAGCCTTGTTCCAAATTTGTTATAAATGGGAGTCAGGTTTTGCAGTTAATTTTAAAATATATCCATCATTCAATGGAACAGGAGTTGAAATATTCCACCTTGAGTTCTGAGTCTAGGGCACAGGGCTCCACACAGCAGTGAATATTTCAGTGCAAGAGAGGAGAGAGAATGGAACGAGGTTGCAGGAAGGCCATGATGGTGAATGCCGCTGAGTGGGTCTGGGACAAAGAATATGCTTATTAGTATTGGTAGGTTTAGCAAGTAAGTGAATGAATGGACGAATGAACAGTTTACTGCATAAATGAACATATTTTTGCCATTTTAACTTAGACACTTTTAGCTTAAGTTGACCATGACCCTTATTAGATGTTAGTTCACAAAGATCTTTAGATTTGTGGTTACTTTATTGTTCCATTCCATTATAAAGTTACTCTCCAGAGGGCCCCCTCCCCATTTACTCCTTGTATATGATTACATCAGGGCTGTAGTCCACCAGAGAAATGGAACAGTGTGTAGGCTGCAATGGCTTTCCACATGCTACATTTGTCCTTCAATTAAAAGACGACATAGTAAAGTTAGATATCAAAACTAGATTTTCTGAATTACAGAAGGACTCATAGGAGATGAGATCTAAGTAGGAACTGCTCTCTGGCTTAATTTAACCCTCTAATTTGATTTGATTCTATTCCAAATGTACTACAAAGGGGCACTGTTCTGAATATTCTTAGCAGCACCAAATGAATGTTAGGCCATGAACTCTGTCTTCAAGGAGTTTATCATTTATATGAGCAGAAAAGAGATGCCTGACCGACTACAATTTTTTTCAAAATTCAGAGCATGTTACAACTTCTTGACCAGAACTCTGGATAAAGGCATCAGATACAATAATGTTTATGTCATTTTCCTACCCCTTCCACAAACAACACCTACACATCTACCCACACACACAAGCCTTTGATGCTTTATACAAAAAAAGCCAGTGCAAACAGACATCAAACACTTAGACAGCAGTTTCCCTAGGACTATAATGGCATAAGTAGCAGAGGAAGCCAAAAGTCAGTGTGTTTTTTTGTATTTTGAAAGGATGAACTTGGTAATATCAAAGAATATAAATTGCAAATATTGCAGGCTTCTGGGGACTGACAGGCTGTCATATACTGGACAGGATGTATGGGAGAGAGACCAGTTCAAATGACAATCTGTGTATTTTCCATGGATTTTGAGAATCATGGAGAGATAAATAATTAGAAAAAAAAGTGCACAGGAAAATACATTTGGGGTGGCACTGTGGTGCAGCTCCCTGCTAATGCCTGGTAAAGTAGTGGAAGATGAACCAAGTGTTTGGGCCCCTGCAGCCTATGTAGGAGACCTGAATGAAACTCCAGGCTCCTGGCTTTGGCCTGGCCCTGCACTGGTCATTGGGCCACTTGAGGAGTGAACAATTGGAATGAAGATCTCTCTCTCTGTCTCTGTAATTTTGATTTTCAAAATAAATAAATAAATAATGAATAAAAATAATTATTTTTAAAAAGAGGCGGAGAAAGTTAATACTTAAAAAATCATGTTGTATACCACAAATATGTACAATTTCTATTTGTTATTATACTTCAATAAAGCTGAGTGGGAGAAAGAAGACATGCTAAAAATAATAAAATCATTAAAATGCTGCAAAGGTGAAAAATATTGAATAAACAAGATGAACATATATCCTATTGGGGTACTAGGAGCATGCTGAGTTTCAAAGCTTGTATATTGCAAGGATGTACATTTATGTAAAGATGATAAAATTCTACAGCTAACTTAAGTAAGCTGCAACTGCAGAGAATCAAATCAACGTATTTCAGACTCCAAGAATCCTGAAGATCTACAGAAGCAAATACAGTTTCTTCTCTGAAATTTTCCACTTGACTGTGTCTGGTCTCAATCTGATAAAATCATTCATAGGTCATTCACCTAAATTCACTTCTGGATACTTTCCCAAAGTCCCAAAGCAATTACAGGGAAATAGTCTGTTTACTCTTAATAACAATTTCCTGTACACCAAAAAAGACACTCACCTTAGATGCTAGTAAAACAGTATGCACTGATACAGAGCTTATGTAATATCTTTCAAGACAGGAATTTACACCATGGGAAAAGTATCCCTGAACATAGATCCTATAACATCAGAGCAGTGTTTGGTAACTCTGACTGGGAGATACTCATTCAAAGGCTTAGCATGCAATGAATAATTGCTGAGTCATTAAAGAGGAAAATACCAAGAGAATTAACACTTTTTCTGGGTCCCAACAGAAGGAGTCTTCTTGGAACCAGGCCTTAGGCACATGTGACAGGTACAGTAAGTCCTGGCTACCTCACCTATACTCTAGAAGAAAAAGAGCAAGAGTACTCTCTTCCCCCAAGTCAAGAGGTCCCAGGATTGGGGCTGGTGAACAAGGACTAGTGTTCACAGAGGTCAGTTCTGTGAAAGCATTTCAAGGCAAGGTATCAGAGATTGTAGTGACACAGAGTCTGCACCTGAACCCAAGCCATGGCCATGGCAGGATGCTATAGCTTGGGGACATGCCCACCTGAAGTCACCAACACATCTTTCTTGCTGCATTTTGCTGTGACTTCCCAGGTGTCCACCAGCCCTCCAATTATACATTTTATATTGATTCCTCAACTGACATTTAACTGCCATCATACTGATGATAAAAAGACAACTTGGGGCCAGCGCTGCAGCCTAGCTGGCTAAGCCTCTACCTGCAGAGCCAGCATTCTATATAGGAGCTGATTCATGTTGATTGCACAAAACAAAGATATATGACTTCAAAATCCAGTATTTTTAAGTCTATGAATAGGGTGCAGTCTAAAGCACTCCTTGCAGGGCCAGCGCTGTGGCATAGTGGGTAAAGCTGCTGCCAGCACCCAGAAAATGCATCTGGGAGAATAACGGAAGATTATCCAAGTACTTGGGCCCCTGCCACCCATGTGGGAGACCAGGGTTGAGTTCCAGATGCCTTTCTTTGGTCTGGATCTGCACTGGCCATTGTGGCCGTTTGAGAAGTGAATGAACTAGTGGATGAAAAGTTCTCTCTCTCTCTGCCTTTCAAATAAATAAAAATTAAGTCTATGAACTCTGCTTCTTTCTCAACTGCATCTCTATTAGTATTTCCCCACCACATCATTGTGGCAGACTTAATAATATTTATTTAAATGATTATCCTGCTTGTTCTTGCTATAAACAGGGTCAGAGGAAACATGAAAGTGAAATACCTTGAGTTTCTGTGTCACCCGCCTCAATTATTGAGGTTTATACTGCCATTTACAAAGAGTGATTAGATCCAGTTACCTAATATTTAGCGACACATGTTTTCTAAATCCATTTTTACTTCCCTTGACAGAGAAAAGCATGTGCAAGAGCTGGGCCGAAGACTGGCTGCTTTCCTAAACTGAACTTGTCCAAATGGCACTTCCTGATGAGTCAGAGAGAGTCTATGGGCAGGGTGCTTGTGTGTCATTACCAAGGTTACTGAAGCTCTGTACTCTCAGAGCATATTTTCAGCAGTGTTGATTCTGTATTGAGAGAGATGGGATAATTTGGGGGCCCCAAAAGGCTAGTCTGAAAACAAATTTTATTCATATTTACTTCATCTGAGATTCATGCCATAAACATCATCAACAGATACACATCTTCTAAACAGATATGGAAAACAAATAAGGATATTTTTTTCCTCGCTTAATGCCAAGGTTACAAATTACCTAGTTGACACAATAGCAGGAGTTAGTTACCTGATCAATAATTCATTGCATGTTTCTTCAACCAAGGGAGGACAGATATCTGACAGGTGAATAGACAGTGTCCTTTTATTATGAAAATTAAGTAATGCATTGTATATAGAGTACCTGGAACTCAGAAGATACTGAATATACTTTGGTTATAATTAGAGAAAAAAACAGCAAAAGTAAATTGTTTTAAGTTTCCAAGAAAGTGTTCTTTATGATCTTTTTCTTTAATTCCCTGTAATTGTGGTGAGAATTGAGGCATTGAGTACACAAAAGCCTTGATAATCCCCGGTACTCTTGAAAGAAAGCCCTTTTTGGCTTTTTCTCTATCATTCTTTTTTTTAAGATATATTTATTTATTTATTTATTTTTGACAGGCAGAGTGGACAGTGAGAGAGAGAGACAGAGAGAAAAGTCTTCCTTTTGCCGTTGGTTCGCCCTCCAATGGCCGCCACGGCTGGCGCGCTGCGGCCAGCGCACTGCGCTGATCCGAAGCCAGGAGCCAGGTGCTTCTCCTGGTCTCCCATGGGGTGCAGGGCCCAAGCACTTGGGCCATCCTCCACTGCACTCCCTGGCCACAGCAGAGAGCTGGCCTGGAAGAGGGGCAACCGGGACAGAATCTGGCGCCCCGACCGGGACTAGAACCTGGTGTGCCGGTGCTGCAAGGCAGAGGATTAGCCTATTGAGCCACGGCGCCGGCCAAGTTTTATTTTTTATTTACTCAAAAGACAGAGTTAGAGAGAGAGGAGGAGAGACAGAGAGCGAAATCTTCCAAATGCTGGGTCAAGTGGAAGCCAGAGCTTTATCCAATTCTCAGGTGTGAGTGCAGGGGCCCAAGCACTTGGGTCATCAGTCACTGCTTTCCCAGGTGCATTAGCAAGGAGCTGGATCAGAAGAAGAGCAGCTGGGACTCGAACTTGTGCCCATTTGGGATGCTAGCATTGCAGGCGGAGGCTTAACCTGCTGTACCACAGCACCAGCTCCTGCTCTATCCTACTAATTCTGAAGTATTCACACTGAGATTTATATGATTGATATTAGATCATTCTTGGATATGGAAAAGAGAATAAAAAAATACCAGGTAAAATTTAGTAGAAAATTTTGATTTTTCTATTTGTTCTAATTACCTAAATAATTAGAAAAGGAAAAATAATTTTATGTAGGCCACTAAATGGACTCTCATTTCCTATGAGAAACAAGATCCAGATTCCTTTGGAAAATCACCAAGTCAAACTCTCTTCATCAAATTTACCATTGCCAAACACTCCTCAGAAGAATTAGGAGGACAGAGTGCTTTCAACTAATGCTCTTGCCCTTGGGAAGCCACTCAACCTCCGTTCAGTCTTGATGCTCTGATCTGTAAGAGGAGTGTAAAATTACCACTATCCACTTCACCAGTTGTTATTAAAATCCACTGAGATAATGTGTAACCTCTGGTTCAAGAAATAGTTGTGGAACTAAATGTTACAGGCAATCTACTGGGCATTGAAGGTACAAAAATGAATAAGCCACATCACTCCACCAAAGACAGAGTTTGAGAAATAATGGGTGCTCAGGCTAGTAAGCACTAAAAGAGACATATGACAAAAACCCATTTAGCCATTAAGTCTGCACTCATAGAAGATGGGTTATGAGAAAAGTTTATTCAATAGAATATGTGTGACACATATACAAGTTCACCTTAACTCCTATAAGTCTGCATTTGTTGGTCAGTACTTAAGAGTTATTTATCAATTTGAGAGGCAGAGAAACAGAGATATATCCCATTTCTTGGTTTATTCCAGGTGCCTGCAACTGTCAAGGTCAGGCTGAAGCCTGGAGCCAGGAGCTAGGAGCCAGGAATTCAATCCAGTTCTCCCACATGAGTGGCAACAACCCAATTACTTGAGTCATCACTACTGCATCCTTGGGCGCACATTAGGAGAAAGCTCGATCTGGGAACCAAACTCAAGTGCCCTGATGTGGGATGTGGGCACCTTAATCACTGGACTACATGCATGACTCTTGGTGAATTTTTGGTAGCCTATGTGTTGCTCAGAGTATAGATCCACAAAGTGGAATTCTGAGTTTCTTTTTTTTTTCTAGAAACCACACCGATAAGACTTCCCAGTAAGTAGAATTTTCTTAAAGTAGAATGAGAAATTAATGAAACCTGGAAAAAAGACAAACTTGCCAAAGCCCGTAGAGAATCCTGGAGATTGAGACAGGCACCACATAGAACATGTCACCTGTAGGTGGTCATAATCAAATTCAACAGGTTAAGGGTAGGGGAGTAGCTGTTAAAGGATTGGGAAAGGTAGGAGGACTTTCAAGTCACAGGAAACAGTGTATAGAAATCACAGAAGGATGAATCATGGAAAATATGCTACAGTCACTGCTTCCTAATACCCACTTGAGAAATGTGACCAAAGGATAAGGTACTGAGAAGAATCAAGTGTATAAATATGATCCTAATCACTATGTCCTATTTTTCAACAACTCCACTCTATTCACACTGGACAACTCAAGCTTTCTGAATATTCAGTTCATCTTTGTAGCTCCTTGTCAAAATTTATGAACAGGGGTGCCAGCACTGTGGTGCAGCGGGTTAATGTCCTGACCTGAAGCGCTGGCATCCCATATGGGCACCGGTTCTAGTCCTGGCCATTTCGGCCAATTGGGGAGTGAACCATCAGATGGACGACCTCTCTCTCTCTCTGCCTCTCTTCTGTGTAACTCTGACTTTCAAATAAACAAATAAATCTTTGAAAAAAAATTTATGAACAAGTTCACGTACCAAACCAACTTACACACAAGGGAAGTCAAGAAGGACATCGGTAGGGGCACACTTCTAAGCTGCAGGATTGAGGGTCTTCACCACGTGTGGGCTGGGAGATCCAGGGCCAATTGCCTGGAGCAAGGCACAGTGCACGTGTAAGTTTACACCAGTCACCCTGCTGAGAAATGGATTGCAAAAGGTGTTGCATAGCGCCTTGTAATTTTAGGAGGATGATTCCTTAGGCATCATCCTTTACTCTTTTGTCTACCTGGGCTCAAATACCACCTGTCCACAGCCAGTGTTCCCTGACCTCTATCACACTGTCCATTAGTCTGATAACCATGCTCCCTTTGCATCTTTCCTGAACTTCTGTTAGAACAGTTCTTTCATTATTTTTCGGTTACAGGTCTCTATCCACAAATGGACTGGAAGCTTCCTGGCCATCAGGACTCTCTGTGAGACTCTTTATTTCCCGCCATAGTACCTTCCATGGTGTTCTCAGGAGTTACACAGTAAGCACTAATTTTCTCAACAGAAGAAAGGGAGGTGGTGGTGGTCCAGAAGAGAAACCCCATTGTATTTATGAAATATGCTCTTAAAAATAACAGTATGATTTAGAAGAATAAACAATTTGCAGAAAGTGTAGGGTTCATGTACTGGGTGATAAAGAGCTTTGGAAAATATGAACTTGGAAAAAAGGTCAGAGGAAGTGGGATGTTTTTGTAATGAAATGGGAGGATTTAGGGGAATTAATAAGAAGCTTTAAAGATGTGCATCAAGTGATTAAGCCAAAGAAGATCAACAGTTGCTTTATGACTCTACTAAGAGGAATACCATATAAGTGATCTAATTTTCTTTCACATGTGTCTTAGTATCAGGGTCTTTGTCCACAGTGTTTCTGTGTCACTCCATAGAAACAACAAGAGCAATAATACTTCACAGGCCACAAGGACTATTTATTGGGCTGATATTGTCTTTGAAAATACAGTTTCTAGGCTATTGACAATGTGTATGAGTTTCATTTAAAATTAGCTGATGGTACCTTTCAAAGATAATGATGACAGCACTGGTCTAACTGACAAGGAAAAAAAAAAAACAATGAGGCACTGTATACTGAGGGAGGACATGACAATGGAACCCAGAGAACTTTCCCCATCTATCAGAATAAGGTTGGCCAATCCCTTCGAGGTCTAATCTCTGAGAAAGCAGGGAAGCAGGTTGGGTCACCTTTCAATCAGACTGCATTTGTACCCAACCAAGTAGGTGTGATTTGAAGAGCCACCTTAGATCCCTGTAATATGAAAGGCACTTTTCACATAAGAATTACTTTTATATAGTTTGCCTAGTGTAACACTGGGTGAACAGGCTCATTGTGTGTGTGTGTGTGTGTGTGGTGTGTGTATTGCATCTTATTTGTTGTCAGAAGACAAAGCCTCCCAGAAGCAGAGGAGGTAGTCTGTGGCCAGAGTAAGCTGAGTGCAGGGGAAAACCATTTGCATAAATACTTTTCCCTACCCTGGGGCAGATTTGCAACTCATCACTAAGGAGCTGTAGTGGGAAGGATGGGAAGAGAGGATTATTTCTTTCACTTCCGCAGCCTGTTGACCTCGCTCTTCCTTTGAATAAGTGAGCTTGTGGTGGTGCCAGCATTCATGGTTTTCCACACCCTGAGCTACAGAGAACCGCAACTATTTTCCATAGACTCAGGCCCCAGCTGAGTAGCATTCTGCCTCGCTTGCTTTTTTCCCAGAACTGCAGAAATACAAAGTGACCTGGAACTAGACATTAAGAACAAACACACTTCTTCAATTCTCTTTTTCTTCCTACAGCATATCAAGAATAATAACAACAATAATGTCTTATTTCTCCACTCCAGACACAGTGAAACACAACATTTACTTTCTGGATGCTTGACCCAACATTTTGATTCTTGATGGAAATAAGTTAGCATTCTGATAATTATGCCCTTGGAATGGGAGTAGTGCTATCCTTTCAAATAAGAATTTCAACAATAATGAAAAATGAAGAACACACAATCATTTGAAACCAAGCACCAAAAAAATACTCCAGACTGATTAAATCAAAATAAGGGAAAATTAGCTGGGATTCCTTCTTGATTCAATTTGAGTTTTCAAAATTATTTAGTAAGGTTTTAAGATTCACAGTAACGCATATTTTATCAACTTTGAGTTCATCACAAATCTATCTTTTGATTTCACCTTTTAAAATACTAAAATTGAAAGTCTTGCCCAGATTTAAAACGGTATTAGCTCTCTCCTCACATATTCTGTCTGGACTTGTGAGAGTGGCCCATTGTGCCCAAGTACAACAGTTTCTTTGCAGGGCTGAATCTTAGACACTAAAGACAGCCTCTCTTCAATGGGGTTACTACAGGGGAAAAAAGAAAATTTCAGTGCCTCATAGAAGGGACAGTCTAATCCTCTTTGCTGGTACATCTGCTGTGGCAGTTTTGCTCTGCAAATCAAAAGGCATCCCATTAATTAAAGTTCCCCTTCCTTTCATTTTTATTCAGCTTGTGAGATGTGACCAGTATTCACCAAAAAAAAAAAAAAAATGTTTTTTCGGGACACTTTGCTCACAAATATCCACCCAAAGGGTGTGCACTCTGATTTGTTATGTGATTTCCGATTACTGTTCTTCCTTTTTTTTTTCTTTTTTTTTTAAGAAAGAGTCCTTCTCCTTTGGCAGAGTGCAATACATTCAGAGGGCTTTACAAAACAAAGCTTTCAGCTCTGAGTCAGCAACAAACTCATCTTTGTTCGTGTGTTTCTATTAAGGAAAGAAGGCCAATTTTATGCAGGTTTCTATGGCCGGCTTCACAAAGGCTTCTCTCTGTGTGCAAGCACCCTGGCAGGGACAGCCTACTCTGAGATCATCATTGTCGGCAATCACCAGCTGCAATGAACATCAGAGAAAGAAAATCATAAACTGGTGTATATAGTGATTTTCCTGAGCAGACTGAAATATAGATGCAGTCACTGGTAGGCAGTTAATAAAGGCAGCCCATTGTTGTGTTCCTGTGTACACCCTTATGCCAGCCCTGCATTTTCCTTTATTCCCAAACACTTTGATAGGATATTCATGTCATTTGCCTGGAGGAGGAAGTGTAGCTCATTTGCATTCCCTGGGTTTCCCTGGAAATTCCCAGGAATTCTAGTCTTTCATTTGATGGTGCTTCACTATGCTCAAGGTTATATTAAACTATATAATCTCACAGTGCATTTCCAGGTATTTCACATTTCTTGAACAGTACAGGCTAGGGCACTAAAAGATTTCCAATTGGCCCTCAGGGAGATGGTTTAACACTTCTAGGACTTATGGCAAATGTTCATAATAAACATTAAAAAACACGACCTATTTGTCATGAGAGTTAAGGATGAAGTTTGGAGAAAGGGAATTCACAGAGCAATCTGTGATAGTGTTTCCTTAAGAGTACTCTTTATAAAATACATTCATGAATAGTTTTATTTAATTAAAAGCATTACCAGATAAGTAAATTTGAATAGGAAAAGTGAGTCTGAATAAAACCAAACCTTTTTTAACTGCAGGACTTCTCAAAACCCTAAATACACTAATGTGCATAGTCATTTTCTAAGACAGATTCCTTCTATTACCCCTAGCCAACAAGAATGTCTTCTTGGACCAGTGCTGACAGGTCACACTTTGGGAAATGCTCACCAAGGCTTATCGATGAATGACCAGAAAAGGTATCAAAAGCTTAGGCTGGGTGGTACATATGGCAGAGTGATTAAGATGCTGCTTGGGATGCTTGCATCCCACATGAGAGTGCCTGGTTTGAATCAAACTCTGCTTGGAATCCTAGCTTCCCCCTAGCGCAGACTCTGAGGAGTAACAAGTGATGGCCCAGGTATTTTGGTACCACCCACATGGGAGACCCAGACTGAGCTCTGGGCTCCTGGCTTAGGCCTGGCCCAGCCTCAGCTGTTGCAAGCATTCAGGGAATGAATCAATGGATGGAAGATCTCTTTTTCTCTCTCCCCTTTTCTCTCTCTCCTTTTTGCTCTCTTTTCTGCTTTCCAAATAAATAAAAATTTAAAGAAACCTTAAACTATCCTAGACTAAGATGAAATTTTCAAGAGGAACTTCACAGATATTTGTTTAATAAGGGTATATAAAATATTTATAATCAGATGTTATCTGAAAGTAACTATCCAAAAATCAATTATAATGTGAAACAAAAGAACACAGTATCCCTTCACCTCTAAAATGTTAACTCTTTCTACAGGTAGAGGATTAGGCGATTTCCATAGGTTGATTGGTATCCTGGTTTTATGATTCTCATTTCAGATCCATAATATAATTTAAATGTCAAGTCTGTGCTTCTTAAAAACATGGAAACCTAGCAGGTACCATGTTGTCCTTTCTCAAATCACTGCTACAAATTAACAAGGCTAGAAAAAATGTTTGCTGTATTTTCAGTGCCTACTATATACGAGGCAGAGTGTAAACAAGACAGACATGGCCCCTCCTCTCCTGGAATTAATAGGCTAGAGAACATGAAGAAGAAATGCCATGTTGTGTGATTTGTAGTCACATAATGGCTTGTTTATTTTACAAAAAGGACTTCATTGTACAGTTACTGTTGAGTGAATATGGACAAAAATCACTGATATTTTTGAAGATAAATGCATTAGCCCCATCCTGAAACTTGGCTGGTCAAGGAAAGTCATTGTCACAGGCACTAGGTTTTACATTTTGTCGTTGAAAATGTCTTACATGTAAGATGGCTGTACTTTGGGGCTGAAAATCATGATGGGGCATACTCGGTCTTTGTAATTATTTGCTCAGAAATCCTGAGCAACTGTTTCTATTTTTCAGTGACTGACAAGTCACAGTTCATATAAAATACAATCAGTGTGTCAATTGTTGAAAGAAAATAAGGGTGATTCCTACATCGGAATCCTTTGTACAAGTCTAAACTTATCTGGAGTTCAAAATAAACCCTAAAGGCACATACCTTAGTACCTGATCTACAACAGCCTTTAAAGGATCTTTTTGTACTCTTGAGGCAAGTTCAGTCTTGGTTTGGGGTGTTTTTGTTATGAAATAGGGAAAGATAATGGCTGATTCTAGAACGAGGCAGTGATTAGGAAGCTGTGATAAAATGATTTTAAGTTATAATGTTTGCAAAAATTATAACACAATCTAGAAAGAAATACAGGTTTCTTTGGCCTTATTTGGCACCAGGTCCTTAACCTACCAGCTTCTCTTTCCACCTCACTCCATCCTATAATTTCAGAGCTTATACATCCTATATTTTGAGATATTCCAGACCAACACACTGAAGTTCATTCTCATCTCTACTAACAGCTGCCCATGGGTGAACCTCTTGACTCTAGGATGAGCAAATTTGCAGTGAGGCCTGGCCCTAGACAGAGGGATCAAAAGGAAAGAGAAATTACAGCCCTATAATCAGACTTACAGGTAGCTGGGCAGGGGATTCTGGACCCCTGGAGAACTGGGGAATGTTCTGCAAGTGGGCTAAAGGCTCGAGTTGTGCACATTGTCTTGACCTGTAGGCTTCATACTTGGTGGTCAATGAGGTGAGGATGGAAAACTAGTAGTGCAGCTGCATAGAGACCAACCCATGGCTCATTCAGGTATGTATTTCATGCATCTTTCCAAGAGTGGTGACACCTGGCTTTGTAGACCTTGGTGAGGATTTTACTTTTAATGTAAGAGAGATGGGAAGGCACTGTAATATCTCACTTGGTGTTTTCAAAGTCTCCCTCTGGCTTCTGTGCAGAGTGGCCTAAAGGAGAGCAGAGTGAGAGGCCAGAGCCCAGAGAAGAGGGGACTGCAGAATTTTAGACAGGAAATGATCATCTCTATGGATTCCTAGGAACACATTAGTTATACCTTCTAACTCTTAGAAGAAATTTGGGATTCCAGAAAACACAATAATCTGTGAGAGAAAGGCAAAGTGAGGACTGAAAACTCTACTTTCCCAGAGATTTGCCATTTACATTAGCGAAGCATTATATTCTACTGTCTTGAGTAACAGTTTTACTATTCCACTATTATTATCAACATGACTTTATTATATGAAGAAACTTTTTTTAAAAGCTTTTGTTTATTTGCTTGCATGTCATAGTTACAGAGAGGCAGTGGCAGCAGCAGAGAGAGAAAAAGAGAGAGAGAGAAAGAGAGAGAGTCTCTGCACTGGTTCACTCCCCAGATGGCTGCAATGGCTGGAGCTGAGCCAATCAGAAGCTAGGAGCCAGGAGTCAAGAGCTTCTTCTGGGTCTCCCATGTGGGTGCAGGGCCATCTTCTGCTGCTTTCCCAGGCCACAGCGGAGAGCTGGATCGGAAGTGGAGCGGCTGGGACTTGAACGGGCGCCCATATGGGATACTGGCATTGCAGGCTGCACAGGTTTACCTGCTATGCTACAGCTCTGGCCTCTGAAGAAACTCTTGCCCTGGAAAATAGAAGTCACAAATTATTTTTTGTTCCAGGAACTTCCTGGAGAAAATTAAATATTTAAATTTGCATAAGATCTACTTTATAAGACTCTTCAAAACTCTTACCTAAAAAACATCTTCTTGCTGTGTCCATTAGTTCTAATCTATTATATTGTAATTCTTAAACAACCTCAAGTAGGCACCTGGTGCTAAAAGATCATCTTAATTAACCAATCACAAAATCTCCAAAAGTTCCCCATCTTTGCCCTCCTGCTTAAAAGGCTACTAAGACCTGCCAAGGTAGCATCCTCCTTTACCTCATGAGGAATAAACCCAGCTTTGTCCTTTGTAGGTTATCTAGGTGCCATATTTTATGAGCCAGTCTTGAGCAATTTTGGAGGCTTCCTGAAATGTTACCCAGACCTCCCACTGTGGCAACCAGACGATCAGAATCTGGAAAGAATGAGACCCCTAGATCTTTCAGCTCTTGGTTCTTGCATTGGGACCTCTTTCCTTCTCTTTTCCTTTGATCTGAACTTTCCACTTTACTTTGTTTTCTGTGAATAACAGTCTTCTTTAGACACTTTGGCCATCTAATCAGATGAAAAGCTGCATTATTTTATTATTTGCTTTTTTATTACTACCAATACTAAATTTGTCTTTGTCCTTGTCAATTGGGGAGACATATTATTTGAGATTTATGTCTGTAAATGTAAGGTTTATGGAGAAAATAACAGATGGAAGGCCCCTAAATCAGTTCCCCTGGTAATTCTTCAGACTGAGAAATCCACTGGCTTGTTTTCATGGCTCCCCCACTTTGGATAAAATTGACCCTAAGTGACAGATCACTCATTAAAAGCTCATGGGAGGGGCTGGTGCTGT